>NW_022195028.1:1707615-2154810 GCF_008641045.1 Pistacia vera | reverse complement strand
TCGCCGCGGCGAAGAAAGAAACAGATCTGGAGCGTCTAGCGTACTTCGCCGCGACGAAGGAAAAATCTTCGCCGGGGCGAAGCTATTTGACGAGTTCTGAAATTACAGAACTGCCACTTTGCTTGCTTCTTCGATTCCTTCTTCGATTTTCAATGCTCTCCCTTTGGAACAAGCCTCATCGTGCTTTATCCTGCTTCTGAACTCTCCTAACTTCTGAAATCCGCTAACTTTAGAGTCAAAAACTTCCAGTTTTGTCCTTATTTGCATAAATTGTCCATTTTAACCTGAAACACAGAATGTAAAGAATTAAACAACAATTCAGGTCAAAATGCACCACAAAGTACTTGAAATCCGAATAAAAAGACAAAATAAAATTGTATAATCCACGGATTATCACTACGACCAGATCCATTTCTTGGATGACTCCAATTATTCAGTATCTCTGAGATGAGACTCTACCCAACGATAAAACTGAGGCAAGAATCCTACGAATTAGAGTTGCTCGTTACACACTTATCGAGAATCAGCTGTATAAGCGAGGGTTTAGCACTCCCCTCCTCTGTTGTGTAATTGATGATGAAGCAGACTACATCATAAAGGGAGATACATGAAGGAATCTGTGGTAATCACACTGCTGCATGATCTCTCGCCAATAAAATTGTCTATCAAGGATATTATTGGCCTCTACTTCACGAGGAGACCTTCAATTTTGTGAAGCAGTGTAATAAGTGCCAAAGATTTGCGAATGTTCCGCGAGCTCCTTCCCACTAGCTAACGACAATGGTCAGTCCCTAGCCATTCTGTATGTGGGAAATTGATCTCATCAGGCCCATGTCGACCGGTAAAGGGGGCATCAAGTATGCAGTGGTCGCAGTGGATCCTTTGACTAAATGGGCCGAAGTTGATCCTTTGGCCGCGATCACTACCAAGAAGCTCAAAGACTTTGTCTTCAAGAATATAGTTTGTCACTACGGGATTCCTCATACACTCATATTTGATAATGGGAAATAGTTTGACAATGAGGAATTCAAGCAGTTTTGCGACGAGTTGGGGATTCATAAGAAGTTTGCCTCAGTAGCAAGACCGCAAGCCAATGGTCAGGTTGAAGCTATCAACAAGACTATTAAGCACACATTGAAGGCCAAGCTTGGCGTAGTCAATGACAATTGGGCTGATGACCTCCCGGAAGTCCTATGGGTATATAGGACAACTCCGAGAACCTCTACTTCAGAAACACCCTTCTCGCTAACGTATGGCTGCGAGGCAATTATTCCAATGGAAGTAGGAACTGGTTCACTTCGGAGGGAATTTTTTAATAAGGCAGACAATAAAGCACTCTTGCGTGCAAGTTTAGACTTGGTTAAAGAGCACTGCGACAAAGCTCGGTTAAGGATAGCTTCCTACCAGCAGCGAGCAAAAACATTCTTCGACTCCAAGGTCAGAAAATGAGACTTTCAGGTTGGCAACCTGCTTCCGAAAGAAGTCATTCTCGGTACAAGAGAACCGAGTGCGAGGGTATTGGGACCCAATTGGGAAGGTCCATACCACATCGCAAAGGTAATATGACCTGGGACGTGCCACCTTAAAAGACTTAACAGTTCCGAAGTACCACGAACTTGGAATACTGAGCATCTTCGTCCCTATTATCGGTAATTTCGAACTCGCTTACAGCATCGATCATTTCTTTTTACTTGTAAAATTTTCCTTCTTGTAAGTATTATGAATAAGATTGTTTAGCTTCATCTCGAAGAAAAATTTGTGTTGTGATCTCAAGTCATTTTGTTAATAATCTTGTTCTTTGTAACATTTTGCAAGTTCAATGGTCAGATAAGTAATATTTGTTTTGTGAAGTGTTTAAGTTATAAAAGTACTATCACAAGTGACCAAAAGTTCTTTTTATATATTGAGAAAATATGTACAAGAGGCGACAAAGAGTCACAAAAGTTAAAAGTTGTAAGAACTATAAGAACATAAAAGAGAGCGATCATTGGTCTTCATTTCCAGGACCCCTTAGTGCGACCTCCCGATCCTCTGGACGATCGTCAGCCTCTGGATTGTTTGCCCTATCTTTAGGAATTTTTAGCTGATCATCTTCCGAGGGAGGTTCATGTTCCTCCATCTGCTCGGCCTCTTCAGCCTGAAGCATGGAAACAAGGATGGACTAGTATTCGTCCGGAAGGTCGAAGATGTCCATCTCCAGGTTCCTCAGTCGCAAGCTGTAAATGGCTTGTATTGCCCAATGAGAAGCCTTTCTCTCGAGCTCAAGGCTTTGTTGCTTCATCTGCTCGGTCAATAAAGCAACTCGCCCTTGAGACAGCTCGAGGTCCACTTCCATCGCCCTCTTCTGCTTCTCAGAATTCTCCCACAGTTGAGCCTAATTCTCCTCCACCGCCTTTGCGTGATCGGTGCTCACCTTTAGCTCTTTCTCTTTCTCACTCAGCTCCTTGGTGAGTCTTGCCATCGTCCGTTAGAGCTCCTTGTTGTCCCAATCTCTCTTTTCAAGCTTGACCTTCTGAAAGTCTATAGCCCGAAGTGCAGAATCTCTCTTTGCCAAGTACTGATCCGCCTGGATGCGAGCCACTTTAGCCTTTACAAACATGGCCGCGAGGTCCTGCTTCAGCTTGGCATTCTCCTCCTTTAGCTCGTGGAGTTTGCCAACATAGTCCATATCGATCTTCTCTTGGGCCACAGTCAGGGCGACCAAGGACTGCGTGGAAAAAGAGACAAAAGTTAGTTTCCTATTCTCAAAATCATGAAAAGCTAAGAAAGTTCTCGAAGGGAGTTGGCCGTTTTACCTGACTATGCAATTGGAGCACGGTAGCCACCAAGTCGGTAGGTTAGGAAGCAACGAACTCCTCGAAGGCCGCGACAAGTTAGCATTCCAGCAGGGTGTACATTACCAGTTGCAAGTTGATGTGTTGTAACTACAACATGTAATATAGCAAGTGCACTAGTCGCAAAAAGTAATAAAGTGATAAGAAGAGTATCTTTCCCACGAGGGTAGTGTTACTAAGTACTGATTTCTCTAGTTTAAGTCCTAATTGAAGAAATAATAAATTGGATTGATGGAAAATTAACAAACTAAATACAAATTAACAAAATATAAATGAATGATAATGAAATTAAAGCAAAACCCAACAACTTAACTAATTAAACAATGCTAAAAAATGCTAAGGTGTTGATTTCACCTAGATACGCTAACCCAAATCATAGAATCTATTTCCCAAGTTCTAATTCCTTGATTGAAAATCAAATTCCCTAAGTTGTAAAACATACCTTCTCAGGCTACATTTCCCTACTTATCCCTATCAAGCTTCCGCACCCAACAAAATGAAGATTAATAGTTCAAAGTCTTTTAAGCTTTATGGAATTCTATCTAGATTTCATAGATCGCTAAACCTATCTCTAGCGTTTGCTTAATCTACGGTATTTATCCCAAGAGGCACAATCACAAATCACTTCTCAGTCTCATTGTGAACAACACACATTTGAATGGTGATCAAGCATCCAAAAGTCATTAAGCAAAGAGATAAACACTCAATCATGAAATTAAAACTCAAAGTAAATCAGTTCATATAAATTTGAATCATTGTATCAAGGTTACATCAAACCCTAGCTAAACAACTCAGTTCATACTAAAAAAATGAAATAAAATAACAAAAACAAACTGAATCAAGATTCATCATTGAAAAACAAGCAAAAGATGGAGAAATCTTTTCTAATTTGAAGCCCAAATCTTCAATACTCTTCTCCTTCTAAGAGCTGCCTTCCAAATGATGAACCAAGACCCTTTTCTCTTCCTTTTCACTCTAATTTATACCTCTCTCACTTAAGGATGAAGCCCTAGCAAGCCAAAAAGCGTCATTTTATTTTTACATCTGATGTAGGTTTCGCCACGGCGAGTAACTTTCGGGCCAAATTTGAGCATGCTAGAGTCTGAATCTGGAAAAGTGTTAAACATATGAATTGTAGAACTTTAAATTATTTTTCTAATAGTTTATGAATCAGCACAATCTAAGGTCTTCAGCTCAAGTTATGGAAGAAATACTGAAGCATATCCAAAGACATTTTTCTTCAGTTCCCAGCGTACTTTTCACGAATTCAAGCCAAGTTTTCACCCTTGTCCAGTCAGAATTAGGAAAAACCCAAAACATGAAAGTTATAGCTCTTCTTCTTAGCTTTCCAAAGCTTCTAAATTCAGGTCATTCCAAGTTTTCAAGCTCAAGTTACACAATTTACGCTCAAAATTGTCATTAGTGCTCAAAATCATCGTTTAGGCTTGCGAAGCCAAATTAATAGAATTAGGTGGCAATTATGGCCCAAATTGTATGAAAAATATCCTAAATCCTATCAAAATTCAATGAAAAATCATAGTGTAAAATATGATTATCACAAGTGCTCCGGCAGTTGCCCTAGGGAGTCCAGCACGGACAAGTCTAGTCTCAAGGCGGCAGGTACATCCTCGACCCTTTGCTTGCCCGTTCTCTTTTGGGAAGCTGTGGTCGCTCTCGCTCCCTTGGGCGAGCTCTCGGGGGCAGCCGAAGTGCTAGGGGGCCCCTCGGGAGCACTCCCAAGCGAGTGACAGGATAGGGCTGAGTTCTTTCTGGTAGCAGCCTGTAGCCCTCTGGCTCCGACTCTGTTTCCTCCTTAGCAGTCAATTGTTTCCTTTTCTTGGTCTTATGGCCTATGGTTTTCTATTTCATGGCACGAGTAGCCACGAGCCGAGGAGCTTTTTTGCGTCGCTCCATGGTGGTCGCCTTTCGGCATCGATCTGTATCCCTCATGTGGCGATGGCACTGGGGGTCACTTCGGTTGGCTCAGTCAGGTTGACCCGGGGGAATAAAAACCCCCCAGTCTTCATCGACGGCTTTAGAACCCTTGGTGGCATGGTCGTTGCACGGCATGAAAATGTGTTAGCAAAAAAGTCATCTTTGGTACAAGGCTAAAAGTTCTTCTAGATACGAAGACACTTACGGGCTAGAGCTTCTAAAGATGCCTCGGGGCTGAAAAATTCGTACTTTCGCAGGCTAGCAGTGGCACAAGCAGTGTTGCGTCGCCACTCTGATCTAGTAAACGACCAAACACCTCGATACGACTGAAATCTACTAGAGCCGATAACCTGGTCGTCTTGTTCTCTGCGAAAAAGAAAAATTACCTTAGTCTTAACTACCAACAGAGAGTTAAAGGAAAGGATAATCAGTTTGGAAAATAAAAGGGAAAAACCTACTCGGCTCCCTAAATTTACAAATTCCATCGTATTCGAAGAAGAAATATTTGGTGTCATAAACCCTAACGTTGCGGGGGTAACCAAATATCTCTCCCTCGATCGTAGATCGCTTCGAGAGGTTGAAGGAATCCTTATCCTTGCTTTTCTTTAAATAGTAAGCGCATGCGAGTTCCAATGTTGTTAACTCACCGAATTCTTGTTCGTGACATGCTGTATACATAGCAATAGCTATCATATACGCATTAGGCATCAGTTGGAATGGTGCGACCTCGAAGTGGTTAAGAATCGATCTGATAAAGGGGTGAAATGGTATCGTCACCCCGCATTTAAAGATTGCTTCTGAGATCACAGCTGTTCCCTTTAGAGGGTTCTGAGCGGTGTGTGACCTATGCTGGTAGATGTTTACGTTGATCGCAAACTGGTCTACCGCCTTTTGAATCTCATCCACAATGGCTGCTGATAGCACTGCCTATGCAAGACCCGTCGAGGTGCTCAGGGGCTACGAGCTTGTTCCTTTGGTTGCTCTCATCTCCGAAAGTCTAAAAAAGTATGACACGTAGAGGTGACTCAGTCTCCGTACACAGTGTTTCGTATGATGACTTAACAGAGTAAGAAAACCCCTAATTTTCCTTCCTTAGCCCCTAAAAACCCTAAACGTCCTTGAGTATGAGTTCCCAAGGATCTGTGCCCTTGGTTTTCGATTATTAAGAGTGTTCCTTTTTTAACACTACCCAAGAATGTGCATTATGTAAGTTTACCAGGTGTTCAAACCCACCATTATTGTGAAAGAATCGAGTTTTTAATAGGAATGGGAAGAAGAAAGGGAAGAGTTTTCCTTACCTCTTGGTTGATAGGGATGAATGTTATGTCGTAACGGTGAGTGCGCATCAACTGGAAGAAGGATGAACTGGTTTCTTGAGAGAAAAACTCTGTTTTTCTCTCTAAAGATTCGAGTTCTATGAAAATCATGAAGTGGGCTTAGGGTTTTATAGGGAAGGAGGTGATGCTTGGTTTCCTATGCAAGCGATGTTTGTGCGGGATGCGTTCCTAGCCGTTGGATGCGACCACGTGTTGCCAATTCTCGTGAAGAGTAACCTTCACGCTTTAATCGACGTTTCCCTCTGTTGAAAATACCAAACGTCGGCGTGGTTATCTCCATCACATTAAATGCGCCCTTATCCGTATTTAATGCTTAAAAAGAAAATGTCGTTTCAGCATTGCTCGCATTGAATGCTCATGGTTGACACTTATTGCGCAAAGACACGTCTGTCAGATAAATCTTACTTCATTGACTAGGCCAGCTGTCAAGTGCAACGGATAACATCTGAAGAGGTTGTTCGAATGAAACACTCTTCTCTATGTATTGAGCTTGAAGCGAAGCGACTTCTGATTTTCAGCGAAAATATTCTAATTGTTTTTAGGTCTCGAGCGATGGGCAAAGTTCAAAGCACGTTGGTATAGCATTGAGCAAGATCCGACCCCAGGTCGCTGAACCTTTAGGGGATGATCATCTCAAGTTGCTTGTGCAGTTCGCAAAGCCCTACATCGTGACCTCCACTCAGTTCGCTAGTCAAGTAAAATCGTGAACTTCATGTTATTTCAGCCGTTCTCCACTTGTAGTTCGAGCAAGCAATCCTCGGGATGAGTCAAATCATGGCATAATCATAAAGTTCTCAAAGTTCAAGCCTTGAACCTTAAGAACTGGGGGGCTTCTGTTATGCCTAAAAAATTAGGGCTAACGCAAGCTTACTTCAGCGAGGACCAATCAAAATTCAAGAAGGTGTTGTGCCGCCCAAGCGCTGCCACGTCGTCCAAGGACAGAAGGAGTAAGGTTGTCATCAACTTGGCAGGTAAAGGCCTGGCTAGTGAGTGGTTATGAGTCACCCACCTGCCCAAGCCCTGCGTGATTTAAGGATATCTTCCGTGCAACCAGCCAATAGGAATCAGGGTAGGAACTGTACGGCACCTGCCTACTAGCAGACTTGTAATCATTACCCAGAAACCTCTTGCTATAAATAGAGAGCTCCCCTCTCATTTTTCGGGATTCTGATTCTGATAGCATAAACACTCACTCTCCCTCTCTATATTTCTATTTCTCTGATCTCTACTTGCGACCTGATTGTAATCTTTTATTTATAAAACAAACAATGGACGTATGATTCGCTTTGAGCATCAGAACCACTTTAAAAATCGTCTCCCTTTTATTCATTTCTTTTTCAATTCATGTGTAACTTCTAAGTTGCTGAGCACCTTGCACATGCGAATAGATGGTGTCAAAATCTAGTATCAACAACACAAAAAAATGTATACAAATCAACGTTTTTAACTCAATATAGTATTTACACGTTTTAAATGAGAGATGTTTAAGTAATTTTAAGTGATATTTATTGAAATGTGGAGAAATTTGTGAAAAGTAGTGCTAAAATGTTCAAGTTGTCTGGACTCGTATAGCCTTTCAAATGTTGGTTATTTTATAGATCCGCAATTTTTGGTCATTTGAATTAAAATAGGGCTATTTATGTAATTGTCTCAATAGATCTCATGAATGCACCATGGTTTCAATGGAAAAAAAAAAAAAAAAAAAAACGATGGGTGTGTTTATTTTAGTATTTAGAATAGTAGTTTTGAAATAGTAAGAGTTGGGTGGGAATAACGAGGTAAGATTTAAAAATTAATAAAACACTCCCTAGGTTTGTTAATTTACTAAACATCCCTGTAATGAAAACATTAACAATTATAAAAACACCCCCACTCACCCATTAAATACCGACAACCAACCACCACCACTGAAGGGTGGCTGAAGTCGTCGTATCGACGCATGACCAGCTGGATATGGCCCGTCGTACGCTGAGATAGCCTTTTTCAGCCAGATCCATCAAAATCTGGCCATAAAAGGCCAAATCTACGATGGCCGATCTGGCCGCGTT
The DNA here is from genome assembly GCF_008641045.1 of Pistacia vera. Taxonomy (NCBI): domain Eukaryota; kingdom Viridiplantae; phylum Streptophyta; class Magnoliopsida; order Sapindales; family Anacardiaceae; genus Pistacia; species Pistacia vera. The sequence continues at coordinate 2,146,656 of NW_022195028.1, read as the reverse complement.
TGGTCGTCAACGATGGCGAAAGATATGGCCGTCGTTGACGACTAGTTACGACCAAAGATCTAGCCGTCTGTAGATCTGGCCTTTTCTGGCCAATCCATTGTAGATCTGGCCGAAAAATGCTATATCGGTGCACTACCAATCAGATCTAGTTGGTAGTGTCGATTGTGTGCCATTATACCAGATTTCGGCCACCTTTCGACGATGGTGGCCGAAATGTGGCAAATGTGGGTGGTGGGGGTGTTTTTATTAATTTTTAAACTCTTTTTAGGGGTGTTTATTTAAATTAATAAACGTAGGAGATTTAAAAAATAATTAAGTATAATATAATAGTATTTTAGAATAAGAAAACTAACGATATATTTTGAAAATAATAGGAATAAGAGAAGAGAAAATATTGAAACAAACGGATCCGACATGGTTGAAGAAAAAGGTCCTGAAAGCTTATTTTACGCTCAGTGAGGGTACCTCATCCTCCGACAACATCGATGCCGTAATATTCGCCCAAAATGGAGATGAAGATAGAAGAGAAGCGCAACAAAATCTACAAAATGTCGTCGTTTTTAGTTTGGGTCATAGCTTCAGTGATTTTCAGGCTAATTTTATTTACTTCCCGAAAAATTTCAACTTATCTTCTTGTCCCGAAGTCTCCACTCCTATCTCCAGCATACGTCGTTGTACTGTCTCTTCCTATACCTCTCTCTACGCGCTGAACTAAAATCAATTCATGATCTGAATTTTTGACCTTTTTTTTTGTTTTAATTTTTTCCAGTGGCGGAGGGATACTGGCTAAAGCAATCGTCAACGTCTCCATATGCAGGTTTTCTGTTTCTTTGGTTCGTTCTTTTTTATTTATGAGATGTTGTTTGTAAAATTTGGTTTTCTAACTTGCAGGTTCAATGTATCATGGTTCTCCTCTGTTACTTTCTCTGCTTGGGCCGCTCACTGTTAAGAGGTGCTAATAGAGCTCAATTAATGTTGTAACAATTACATTAAAGAAATGATGAATTGTTTATTTGGTTAAAGGTGGCTACCGAAGCGTTTAGAGGTGCAATTTTTAGGTTCTTTTTGAAATGTGTTTAAATTTAAATACTTTAGGCAGATGCATTTGATAGATACTTTTTGATGAAGCACTTTTGGTGTTTTTGCGATACCTACTTTTTACTCGAAGTTCTTTGCACAAAAGCGGTCTACACTCATACTTTCATATTGTTAGGTTTCCTGGATCGAGGCCTGAAATTTAACCCTTATTAGTTTGCGATGATTTGTTATTGGTTTTTGATACTTGTTTTGATATGTATTTTAATTTGTTGGTGCAGAATTGAAGGGCAACCCCATCATCTTCTATGCAGGTACTAAATATTAGGTCTTAGTTATTCAAATGTTATGGTTATGGCCGTCTTTGGTATCATGGAATTGGAGTTGAATTGAATTGGAAATGCCAACCCCTAATTTTTTGGAAGAAGATGGCTATTCATTCTGGCCAAGCCAAATTCTATGTCCAGTTCCAATTTGGCAAATGGAATTTGACATTACATACAAGTCTATCAGTGATAATTTTCACTTTTATAAAGTGAATGGATTATTCATTTTAGGTGTTTGGTAGTATTTTAGTATGCTAATAGTTTTATGTCACAATTTGAGACTTAGTTTTTTTAGTGATAGAAGTTTTGCGTATAACCTCATTGAATAGACTTGTTGTTTTTGTTCATATATCAAATATGTGGTAACATATGGAGTGGATGTTAAATGCAAAATTCTCATATACTTTTGTGTGAGGCTCTCTTAGATCAAGTGGCCGAGTTGTTCCATTGCTCACATAGTGCAACTTTGGCTCTTCTACCATTTGATTGTAGAGACACACAAATAAGAGAAAAAAAACACCACGTACTTATTTACAGTAACCTTTTCAAATAATAAAAATTAAAAATGAATAAAAAAGCTCTTTAAAGTAGCAAACAAGAGTTTGGACATTGTAAAAGTAAGCTTATGCTTCTGTTGTTTCTTTGTTCTGTAATTTTTAATGTATAATATTCATAATAATTAATATTACCATAAAAATGTTATAATCCTGAATGCTATTATTATGTGAGTGATGATTTCACGTCCTAGCTGAGATATATAACACTTCCTGTTAATATTTTGAAGTCAGATATCTTTTGATGATGTTAATGGTATCGCATATCTGCCGTACGTTGCTCATTCTGATAATCTGGGATTTCCGTTCAATTCTTCTTTCCTTCTTATACTTAGTATAATTGATTTAGTATTTTGGTTCTTTTTTTCTTCTTCTATTCCTTTTAAAATCTTTTCTCCATTTAGTTGCTTAGTTGATATCAACACATATTTGGATACAGTTTCCTTTTTGTGCTTGCAGATGTCATGAGTGCAATGCTTCTTCGTGCTGCCAGTCAGAATCTTCAGGCAGCATATACTCAAAGATGGAAATCCCTAGAACTTCATGAACTGTCAAAAAATTCAGGTAATTTTATTTGTTCTGAGCAAAATGCTTTTTTCAAGTTCTCTTGTGCAGAGGATATTATAGGATTTTTTCAGTTTTCGTTGATCATTTATTTAATTTCTTAAATGTAAGGACCCTGGATAAAAAGATTAGAAGATTGAAAACTTGTGAATGAGAGATGGCTTTAGTTTCGTGATTTTCATCTATAATATATTGTGCTTTAGTGCGTGGTAAGATCATCACTGTCATTTTAGAGAATTAGTACTCTTCTTATTGCCACCTAGTCTTTCTTCTCTTTTACGAATATCTTATTAAATTGCTAGGAAGTTTGGATGAAAAGAAATGACAGCATGGAACCTTGAGAAACTTAATTTGGAATTTTTTATTGAATTTAGTAAGATTCCAAGTTAATTTTATTGATAAATTTACAGAGATCATGATGGTAAATTTTGCTTCAAGTTGCTTAATTCTTTGTGTTCAGATGTAAATTCTTGCATATTTCCTGCTTGTCCTTCCTTCCCCTTTCCTCGCAAGTATCAATGTTACTTGCAGAGATTATTTCTTCTGGAGATATTGCCGCTCTTGTATACTTGTGGAATCCTTTCACAATAGTAGCTTGTGTACGTTTGTCCACATCACCAGTTGAAAACCTGGCCATCATATCATCTTTCTATGGAGCATGTACAGGTAAGAAATTTCGATTCTTTGTCAGTACTTGGGTACTTGTTATCTGTGCCAAGATCATTTCACCAATTTTTCCTCCAGTTTTTTGATTGAATGCTTGTGAAATTTAAAGAATGAGTTCTACATTTTTAGAGGTTTACCAATGCATTGATATTCCTTTCTAATGTTTCCACCTTTCTTTTCCCATATGCGTATTTATTTATTTTTTTGGGGGTTGTAAAGATATGAATATCTTAAAAATATATTTAAATAGTATCTGTGTCATGCATGCTTATGATGTTTCAGTTCCTGGCTTTTTCAAAATATTTGGAACAATATATGGATAGAGTCATAAGTTTTTTGTTAATATATATGCCTAGTTTGACAAAGAACCACTGCTTTGTGTGTTCACATAGGGAAAGGAACATTGGTCACTATCTTGTATAGATTTGTCTCCCTCATTGGTTTTTTGATATTTTTGTGGATCTCTAGTCCACTGATGTATCTACCTCAATCTCTTTTTAATATATAGTTTTATTGTTTCCTGTCAAATATATATAATTGCAATTTATTAAATACCGTTTGTTGGATGGAATGTAGGACTGCCTCCCTTGGCTGCTTTTGGGTGGGTTATGGCTACTCATCTATCTCTTTATCCTGCAATTTTAATTATTCCGGTATGTCTTTTTGTCTTTATGAAATAGTTAAAGTCTTATAAGAAACATACGAAAAGCTTATATGAAATTCCTTAGTGCTTTTTTATATCAACTCTGCATTTAGTAACTATTGTTAATTTTTTTCCCAGTTGATTTTTTTACTAGGATATGGTCCAGATGCTCCTCCGAGGAAACTGTTCCTTCAAAGTAGATGCAGCAAAGGTGGAGATAATCCCTTAAGTAGTACATCTTGTCAACAGGAGGAACTGAATCAATCAATGACCTTCTCGTGGAAACCAGTCATTCATTTTTTGTTGTGGATTTCTGTCTGGTCTGTCTATGTGCTTATTCTATGTGGCATATCGGTTCAAAATAATGGTGGTCTGTTGGAGATGTTTAAAAGGTATTCCTTATATACTCCATTCGGTACTTGTCATCTGTATGCTAAATCGAAAAACTATTTTTAGAGCTAATCTTCTCTATTTGTACCCTTCTGGATGCCAAACAATGTCTTGCTTATAAAGCATGATACTTGTAATTAACTTTTATGGAATAGGAGGTTGATTAGATATTGGCCAGTATTATTTCTTGAGTTAAAAGAATTAGAAACTGCATAATAACAAAACTGGTTGGAGGTTTCTTCCTGAAGTTCATATAATCCATGTGGATATGTTGGGTTAATGTTTAAATATATGTCATGTAGTTCTGTACTCAAATCTGATGCATTCAGTTCTTGAATTCAAGACCGTAATATTTATAAGCCTAAAAGCTAAAATATTAATTCTCATGGCTGTCTACCTCTACTTTGATTTTTCTGGTTCCCTTTCAGGATTTCTTTGTGTTAGATGTAAGTTGTGTATGTACCTTTTCCATTTTCTTATTGGCTTGTTGGCGCTATTTGGGTTATAGTTTGTTACTACCTTTCTTGTATGTGTTCTGTTTATTTGGGTTATAGTTTTGTTACTAATAAAATAACAAAATTGGAAAACTGATACCATTACAGAGTTCTCACCTTCATATATTCAGAAGATTTAATACAGTAAGTTCCTTAGGTTAAGTGATCCTCTTTGCTATACATTCTACAACCAAATTTGTACATGAGCGTTATCTGCCAAGATGTGAGAATCAATTCTTGTTGTGGAATACTAGCTTCATGTGAACCAGTTGGATTGAAGTTCAACCTTTTGGCTTTCCTTGGTCGCACTGCTCAAGTACATTTAGCATCATGGTTAATCAGATAGAATGGTATCTGATTTCAGCATTGCCATTAATTTTGATGTCTTATTAATTCATCTTTATAATTATAATATTAACATATACAATGCTGTGGTATATCAAGTAAGAGAGCTCTTTATTTTTTCTTTCATCGCCATATAAAAGCTCTGACTCTTCATACATGTGGCTTGTTTCTGTAGTACATACGGGTTCATCCTCACTGTGGAAGATTTGTCTTCAAACATGGGTGTTTTGTGGTGAGGCAAATCAATTTTTGTTTTATGTAGAATTGAGAAATTTTATCCTACATGTGAGGTGTTTCATTATATCTTGTGCACCTGATTTTTCTTTTGCAGGTACTTCTTTGCTGAAGTTTTTGAATTTTTCAGAAATTTCTTTTTGATAGTGTTCCATGTGAATATTCTATTCATGGTATTGCCATTGGCCATACGGCTGAACCACCGACCTTGCTTCTTGGCTTTTGTGTACATTGCTGTCTCATCAATGCTTAAATCTTACCCTTCAGTAGGTCTAAAATTATTTGCTTGTTTTACCCCAATTTAGGTTGGTTGTGCTAATCAGTCCCGATATATTGCACGTGAGATTGTATGTAACAAACTCTGATGTGAACTTAATGTGCTTGTTAAGAAAAACTTGTATACAACTCGTTCAAAATACACCAAGTATTTATGGGATACTAGAAGCTATTACTTTCCTGTTTTAAAGTATTACATTTCATAGACTTGGTGCTGTCTATGAGTTTTCTCTTCCCTCCCAACCCTCAAAGATATAAAAATAAAAAAAATTGAAACAAAGAATCCATCAAACATGATTGAGAAAGCATACCGGAGTAAGGATGACTAAAGTTGCTCATATGGAAGTTTTGGCAAAACTCTTTATCTTTTGTTCCTTAATACTGGAACAATTGAAGTCTTTGGTTCAATCTGTGAAACATCTCTTTTATACTAGCTGTATACTATTTCTGTGCTTCCCTTTTCGCAAATTATAAGTTTCAGAATTCACCTTCGGATTTGCTTGTGGCTAAAACTTTCTTCCTGAGGATAATCATCCTAGTTGCTGTGATAACAGGTAATTGATGGGCTTCATACTTCTATTGTTGATTTCGTTTCTGAATTTATTTGATGTTGTTATCTAATTTGTTCATCCTCTGTGGTTTGGTTTTCATTAGGTTGGCGATTCAGCTTTATATTTGGGTTTGCTAGGTTGGTTTGTTTTTGAATTGGCAGGCAAGTGAAAATGACTCTTTTGTTACTGGTGAATTTTGACTTGGTCTAGCATCTAAAAACCCTCCATCTTCCATGCTCATACTGATATGCAATTCTGTATTCTTCCTCTTTTGCGGATATGTCGGAGTTCCCCTTCTCAGCCCTATGATGCACAATCTATGGATATGGAGGGTATGCCTTTTCCTTGGATTTCATCTAATTGGCTTTAATGACTAAATAAGTTGAGGCATTAATCTAGATCTTTACTAATGCGTTTGTGGAGGCTTAAAGTGAGTTGTAATTCTTCTAAACAACACAAACTTACAAAGCACACTAAAATACATGAACTAGATAAAGTCAAGGATAAATTAAAGATAATACACAACAAATAACAAGATAAAGTAAAGATAAGTGCTAATGATCTTCAAAGCGTAAAGGTTACGCCACCGGGTATGGAACATCATTAACAAGATAGAAGCCAAATTCCCAAGCCTTAAAGGCAATGCCACCGGCCAAGGGTCTTCAAAACGAAAAGGCATGGTCACTGGTTTTGGATTTTACCACCAAGCATGGCAAGAACTTAGATAAAGGAAAAATGATAAAACTCTCTGAAGAGCTTTCACATTTTCACTTCCAAAAATTTAACTCCCAACTTGTATTACAATGAAGGAGAAGACCCTTTTATATAGGGTTACATTGGATGCCACATAGGATAGAGAATTACAAAGTCAAATTCAAGATAATAACAAACTATGGGACACATTTTTATTAGCCACCCTAAATGTTCCTTAAAAGCCAAAATGCCTACAAACATAAGTAAGAATTTTTGACTTAGAAATTTCTCAAAATGATAAGGAACATGGAGCTGTTAAGGATGACAATCTTGTTTTTGTCAAATTGGGACTATCTTGAGCCGCTCATGTTATAATCTTGTCTATTCCATTAAATGTCTCCATGTGCATATGCTTGATTAGCCTTTGTTTCCTACATTTTAACTTGAAAATCTTGGCTCCAACTATTCAAACTACGCTCAAATAAATGGATTGGACCTATTGGATCAACAATTTAGGGGCTTGGACGAAATGGGTTTAACTTGAGCCCATCTTGTTGCATTCCTTCTCCGTGGGCCGAATTGACTATGGGTTTGGATTTGCCTTGCAATATTACTCCAACTTGGGCTGATTTGCTTCAAGAATTATGAATGGCTTTTGCCATGAAGTTTGCTTGGCTCATATGAAGATTAATGGGCGGCCTTAAATGTGAATTCGCATCATTTACTTAATGAAATTTACAAGGTATTGGCAATGCAAACTCTATTATGCAACTGCTACGGCTTTTGCTTGCTTTCAGGTTTGTTACATCTGCCTAACAGCTACTTATTTTTTGTTACATCAAATAGGTCAATAGGAAAGTCTGTATGAGGATAATGTAGCTTCTTTTTACATATAGTTAATCTTATGACAGAAATTGCTAAATTATTATCACATGATGATATTGACATTTAGGTTCCTAACAGTTACCGTTTTTCTAATTTCTGCTGATTTTGGCAATTCAAGTATATATGGTTTTCTCTCAAATTTTTTCAATTGATTTTTTGATTCATAATTAAACTCTAAGGAAGAGACAAAAAACATTTTTTATTAACTTATAGTTATTGTATACATTTTGAACCAAATTAAGAAATCCTGTGTAAGCTTTTTGTGATTTCAACATTTTTTAGTTTCTGTGAGAAAAAATAGATCTTGGATAAATTCTTTTATTGAACTTATGAAGAAAAACAGAGAGGTTATGGTTTATAGACTAAAATCTATTAGACTCCAGCTCACCAATTTAACAAACTAAAACTAACTTGATGTACAGCTAAAATAACAAACTTCAACTGATTAACTAACTATTAACAGAAGATGTTTCAAGCTTATTATGGCTCCAAGATCAAAGACACACCCCCCCCCCCCCCCCCACCCCCCCCCCCCCCCAAGTTGGAGAATGTATGCTTAACATGCCTAGCTTGGAAATAATTGCATGAAAAGGAGCGACAGCAAGCGGCTTCGTAAAAACATCAACTAGCTGATCAGTTGAGGAATAAGGCATGAGGTGAAGGAGACCATTGTGCACTTTCTCACGAACCAGATGGCAATCTATTTCAATATGCTTTGTGCGTTCATGAAATGTCGGATTGGCAGCAATCTGGAGAGCCGATTTATTGTCACAAAAAATCAAAGCAAATTGAGGGTGATCAACATGGAGATCTTGAAGAAGATAACGCAGCCACTGTAACTCACAAGCTGTGGAAGCGAGAGCACGATACTCAACTTTTGAAGAGGAACGTGATACAGTAGGCTGCTTCTTAGCCTTCCTGTTGATCAAGGATGATCCAAGAAAGACACAGAAACCAGTCACCGAGTGCCTTGTGTCAATGCATCTTGCCCAATCAGAATCGCTAAAGGCTTGAAGAGCTAAAGAGGATCTAGCAGGAAAAAAAAGACCATAAGCTGGACAACCTTTGATGTAGCAAAGAACTCGATGGGCTGCTTGAAGGTGCTGAGAGGTAGGCTTGTTTAAGTATTGGCTCAATTGTTGGACGACAAAAAAGATGTCAGGACGAGTAGAAGTAAGGTAAAGTAAACAGCCAATCAGTCGATGATAGGAAGAAGCATCATGCAAGGTGTCACCATGAGATTGACTAAGCTTAGAGGAGCAATCCATCGGAGACTTGGCAGGTTTAGAATCCAAGAACCCTGCATCAGATAAGATATCAAGAGCATATTTATGTTGACATAATGCAATACCAGCAGCTGTACGAGCGACTTCTAAGCCAAGGAAAAATTTTAAATCGCTTAAGTCCTTTATCTTGAAAGCAGCATCCAAATACCTCTTTACATGATCAATTTCACCAAGATTATTGCCTGCTAAAGTTATATTGTCAACATAGACCAGCAAGACAGTGATGGAACTGTCATGGTGCTTGATGAAAAGAGAATAATCAGAAGAGGACTTAACATAACCCAATGCGAGCAAGGCAGAGGTGAGTTTTGAGAACCATTGGCGGCTAGCTTGTTTAAGCTCGTAAAGGGACTTTTGAAGCTTGCAAACCTTATGAGAATGAGAAGAATGGAGGCCAGGAGGCAACACCATGTAAACTTCTTCATCGAGGTCACCGTGAAGAAAAACATTGTTGACGTCGAGCTGCTAAAGGTGCCACTGATGTATGGCTGCTAAAGCGAGCAACAATCTGATAGTGGTGAGTTTAACAACAGGAGAAAAAGTATCGAAGTAACCGATGCCTTCAGTTTGTGTGTATCCTTTGGCGACTAAACGCGCCTTATAGCGTTCAATACTACCATCGGCTTTGTGTTTAACTCGATAAACCCACTTACATCTGATGGGAGTTTTGCCAGCAGGAAGATCCACTAGAACACAAGTTTTGTTTTGCTTAAGTGCATTGATTTCAATTTGCATTGCCTCTCGCCAGCATTGAAATTTTACAACTTGTTGATAAGATTTTGGTTCAAAGGAAGCAAAGACAACAAGTGTAAAATGTAAATGAGAAGGAGATAAGTTTGAATAAGAGAGAACAAAGGACAAAGGATGAGGAGTACTTGAGTGGAGATCACTAGTTACAGTTGTAGTGGTAGAATGGCAATGATAATCAGCCAAGTATGAAGGAGGTTTAGACACTCTTGTAGATTGATGTGGTACAAGTGGTATAGAAGGTTGATTAACTAAAGGTAAAGAAGAATTAGATGATGGTGTAATAGGAGAAAAATCAGAGGCTGGTAAGGAAGATTCATGAACAAGAGGAACAAAATCATTTTTAAAGATGCAAAAGGGAAAATATGTTCATGGAAAACAACATTACGTGAAACAAATATCTCCCTAGAATTGATGTCCAAGAGAACAAAGCCCTTTGTACCAGATTTGAATCCAAGGAAGATACACTTTCTGGCACGAGGATCAAATTTAGTGCGATGAACAGACAAAGTAGAGGCAAAATAGAGGGAACCAAATACCTCTAAGGTGGCATAATTAGGTGGACATTTGTGTAGAATTTCAAAGGGAGATTTGTGCTCAATAAGAGGAGAAAAAAGCCTATTTATGAGATACATAACATGTAAAGTGGCATAATGCCAAAACATGTTAGGAAGGTTAGATTGAAATAATAGTGATCGAGCTACGTTTAATATATGTTGATGCTTACGCTCCACCACACCGTTTTGCTATGGTGTTTCTACACAAGATGTTTGATGTATTGTTCCCTTAGAGGCATAAAAACTTGGAAGATTAAACTCAAGACCATTGTCACTACGAAGGATTTTAATCTTCGTAGAGAATTGAGTTTCAATGAGTGTAAAAAAGGACTGTATAATAGGTCTCACTTCAGACTTGTGTTTGAATTAAAAAAATCCATGTATATCTCAAATGATCATCAACAATTGTTAGAAAATATCTATGACCATGAACAAAGGGTGTAGAGAAAGGCCCCCAAATGTCAGCATGTACAATATCAAAACAATTATTGGATTTTGTAACACTTACAGGAAAGGGCAAATGTTTTTGTTTGGCTAAATGGCAAATAGTACAAGTTGAGTTATCTAAAAACTTAAGATCAGAAATGTATGGTGCAAGGAGTTTAAGCCTGGAATCAGAAAGGTGACCAAGCCTATAGTGCCAGAGATCCTATTCTGCATTGTAGGTTGTAGATGCTAAAATTTTCGAAGGAGGAAAAGGAACTTTGATTGCTGATTTTATCATTAAGTAAAGACCATTCTCCACCTTAGCTGAACCAATCATCTTCCACGAATTCAGGTCCTGTATAATGCAACATGAATCTTTAAAAATCAGGCAACATGGAAGAAGTGAGGTAAGTTTGATCACAAAGATCAGATTAAAAGAAAATTCAAGGATAAAGAGAACATCTGTGAGAACTAAATTTTCAGTGAGATGGACGGTGCCTGGGTATTGTGTTTTGACCTTGGTGCCATTTGGTAAAGTGACAAAGATGGGTTTGATTTGTTTATAAGATGTGAAAAATGATAAATAGTGGGTTATGTGATCGGTGGCTCTCGTGTCCACAACCCATAGTTGTGAACTGGATGAACAATGCAAAGAAAAATGGTTGCCTGCTGAAGAAGAAAAATTAGAAGAAAGAACAGTTGAGTAGTAACTTGATTGGTAATGTGCAACGACTTATCAACACCAGAAGGCTGAATTAAGGCAAGTAATTGTTGATATTGCTCTTGAGTAAAAAAAAAAAAAACACCAGGTTCAAGAATCCCTTTCTGTGTGACAGTATTTTGATGAGATTCATCAGCTCTTTTAGTATCCTCTCCAGAAATGATATTATGAGTAGTAGAGTTTTGATTTCTTGGCTTGTACCCAGGTGGATAACCATGCTTTTTGTAGCATGTCTCGATTGTATGTCTTGGTTTGCCACAAAATGTACAGAATCTATTATCCCCATTGTGCTGTGATTGATTTGATTTTTTGATTCGTTGCTTAGAGGAACTCTACACTTCTTCTCGTGTAGTCTTGCTTACAAACACTTTGGATGCACCTGAGACCATTTGTCTCTCTTGCTGCACAACCAAAGAAAATACCTTGTTTATGGAAGGAAGCGGTTCCATGAGCATAATTTGGGATCTTATTGTGGCAAATTGATCACCCAAGCCCTTGAGAAATCTAATCACATAATCATTGCTTTGATAAGTCTTGATCTTAGTTAAAGCACCACAAGAACACGGATTTGTGCAAGAACAACAAGGAATTGGCCTAAGATTCAATAACTCTTCCCAGAGAATTTTAAGCTCAGTAAAGTAATTTGTTACATTTCGATCTTCTTGTTTGAAAGCATAAATCTCTTTTAGGAGATCTGAAATTCTGAACACATCTCCCTGTGAAAACCTTTCTCGAAGATCTTCCCAAACTTCATATGCTTTATCAATCCACAACACGCTACTAGTTATTGAAGGTGAAAGAGAATGATTAAGCCAAGACAGTACCATTGTATTGCATCTTTCCCAAGCTGAAAACATTGGATCAGTAGTCAAAGGTGCTCGGAGTGTTCCATCAACAAATTTTAGCTTGTTCTTGGAAAGTAAAGCCATTTTCATGGCGCATGCCTAAGAATGATGGTTGGTGCCGTTGAGAACAGGTGTAACCAAGACAATTGCATGATTTTCATTTGGATGAATATAATAATGGCTTGATGGATTCTATGTAGGATCTGAATTCGCCATTGAATTCACCATTGAAATCACAATAGAACAAAGAAGAAGAAGACAAGGGAGCAGAAGCACTCTGATACCATGAGAAAAAATAGATCTTGGATAAATTCTTTTATTGAACTTATAAAGAAAAACAGAGAAGTTATGGTTTATATACTGAAATTTCGTTAGACTCCAGCTCACCAGTTTAACAAACTAAAAGTAACTTGATGTACAGCTAAAATAACAAACTTCAACAAATTAACTAACTATTAACAGAAGATGTTTCAAACTTATTATGCTCCAAGATTCTGAATCTCTTTTCCTATTGTTCTATCCGAGTATCTCTTCCAAATTGTTGTTTTATTGAACGTAAGTCAAATTGACCAGTGTTCTGAAACAGTGAAACCTGAACAGGATTTATATGACTTTATTTCAACCGATTGATGTATTCTAAAGATAATTGCAATTTAGTTTTTCATTTATCAGTCTCATTATGCATACTTAGACCTACCTGATCGAGAATGTAAGTGCAATACTCAAGCACGACAGGAGATTGAGAAAGTTATCCGTCACAAAATCTTGAGATGTTGAATTTTATTAGTTCTTGCCACGTACCTGGGATAGTTCTTACCACTCATCAGAGCCACCATTCTGACTTCGCGGAACTCATCTCCTTGAATGTTCTCTTTTGATGTGACAGTCAACATAATCAGTTAACAGTAGTGCTTTACAGTTTTGATTTGCAACTTAACAACTCATATTTGAATTTCTTAATGTCTAAGCCCCACCACACATCTGAGTTGGTGTAGGTTCATGGGGAGTTGAAGAATCTTTGAAATTGATTATCATACCAAATTATAAGTGTGTGTGAATTGCCAGAAAGTAGCAAAAACATTATTATTATTTTTGTGTGGTTCATATGTAAGTAGTATAAATAGAAATAGTTTCTTGTAAGAATATACAAATTATTTTAAGTGGGTACAGAGCTGTCATTGCTGACTTTCACTTGCCTCCCATGGCTCATTTTAAGATGTCAACTGTCGGTAGATCCAAGCCCAAGGCCGAAGCCCATTAATTAATACTGTTTTCCAGTATGGTTTATAACCTACTAACAAACATTGTTGAGGGCCGGTCGAATTGTACTAAACAAGAATAATTAATTGTATTAAACAAATACTATTACAGCACATTAAAAACTGTCTTTGATTTTAACTAAAAGTTGGTGGAAATGTTTTGGGTTTATTGCACAAAGGAATTTATTACATTTTCCCTCCGGTAAGGTCCCTTAATATTTTAGAAAGTACATTATTAAATAATAGTGCATTTCTGTTCTTAACCTATTCAATAATGGCCCAGCCCAGAAACCACGTCAGATCCTATATGTATTGTCAAAGAGTTAAAGGGTCAGACTCAGGTGGCCTTCGGTGGAAGGGAAACGAGACACAGCAGCTGAACTGAATTTTAAAAAAATTGTTTCCTAAGGAATCACAATAGTAATCAACACATGCAGTTAAAATTAAGTTTTCTCCGACTTTTGAATTAAATTAAAAGTGGTGTAAAACACTAGGTCTAGGCCACAATGAAAAAAATTAAAATAAGAAAACCCATATTAATGTCTCTGCTTACTGCTGGACTCCCTTTATGGCCAGATTAAGCCAAGGTCGGTCTGGTTAATTACTCAATTTTTTTATTTTTAAATTGTGGATTATTATTATTATTAATCAGTATTCAATATATCATCACTAAACACATTTTTGTATTTTGATTAATAATATTTTTGTAAAATTAAATAAATTATCTACATTACATAATAATTTGTATTGGACCCTTCCAATGGTTTTTTAATTATTTGAAATAAAATANAGAACAAAGAAGAAGAAGACAAGGGAGCAGAAGCACTCTGATACCATGAGAAAAAATAGATCTTGGATAAATTCTTTTATTGAACTTATAAAGAAAAACAGAGAAGTTATGGTTTATATACTGAAATTTCGTTAGACTCCAGCTCACCAGTTTAACAAACTAAAAGTAACTTGATGTACAGCTAAAATAACAAACTTCAACAAATTAACTAACTATTAACAGAAGATGTTTCAAACTTATTATGCTCCAAGATTCTGAATCTCTTTTCCTATTGTTCTATCCGAGTATCTCTTCCAAATTGTTGTTTTATTGAACGTAAGTCAAATTGACCAGTGTTCTGAAACAGTGAAACCTGAACAGGATTTATATGACTTTATTTCAACCGATTGATGTATTCTAAAGATAATTGCAATTTAATTTTTCATTTATCAGTCTCATTATGCATACTTAGACCTACCTGATCGAGAATGTAAGTGCAATACTCAAGCACGACAGGAGATTGAGAAAGTTATCCGTCACAAAATCTTGAGATGTTGAATTTTATTAGTTCTTGCCAAGTACCTGGGATAGTTCTTACCACTCATCAGAGCCACCATTCTGACTTCGCGGAACTCATCTCCTTGAATGTTCTCTTTTGATGTGACAGTCAACATAATCAGTTAACAGTAGTGCTTTACAGTTTTGATTTGCAACTTAACAACTCATATTTGAATTTCTTAATGTCTAAGCCCCACCACACATCTGAGTTGGTGTAGGTTCATGGGGAGTTGAAGAATCTGTGAAATTGATTATCATAATTCATACATACCAAATTATAAGTGTGTGTGAATTGCCAGAAAGTAGCAAAAACATTATTATTATTTTTGTGTGGTTCATATGTAAGTAGTATAAATAGAAATAGTTTCTTGTAAGAATATACAAATTATTTTAAGTGGGTACAGAGCTGTCATTGCTGACTTTCACTTGCCTCCCATGGCTCATTTTAAGATGTCAACTGTCGGTAGATCCAAGCCCAAGGCCGAAGCCCATTAATTAATACTGTTTTCCAGTATGGTTTATAACCTACTAACAAACATTGTTGAGGGCCGGTCGAATTGTACTAAACAAGAATAATTAATTGTATTAAACAAATACTATTACAGCACATTAAAAACTGTCTTTGATTTTAACTAAAAGTTGGTGGAAATGTTTTGGGTTTATTGCACAAAGGAATTTATTACATTTTCCCTCCGGTAAGGTCCCTTAATATTTTAGAAAGTACATTATTAAATAATAGTGCATTTCTGTTCTTAACCTATTCAATAATGGCCCAGCCCAGAAACCACGTCAGATCCTATATGTATTGTCAAAGAGTTAAAGGGTCAGACTCAGGTGGCCTTCGGTGGAAGGGAAACGAGACACAGCAGCTGAACTGAATTTTAAAAAAATTGTTTCCTAAGGAATCACAATAGTAATCAACACATGCAGTTAAAATTAAGTTTTCTCCGACTTTTGAATTAAATTAAAAGTAGTGCAAAACACTAGGTCTAGGCCACAATGAAAAAAATTAAAATAAGAAAACCCATATTAATGTCTCTGCTTACTGCTGGACTCCCTTTATGGCCAGATTAAGCCAAGGTCGGTCTGGTTAATTACTCAATTTTTTTATTTTTAAATTGTGGATTATTATTATTATTAATCAGTATTCAATATATCATCACTAAACACATTTTTGTATTTTGATTAATAATATTTTGTAAAATTAAATAAATTATCTACATTACATAATAATTTGTATTGGACCCTTCCAATGGTTTTTTAATTATTTGAAATAAAATATGAACATGTCGTTGGATAAGAATGTGTCATCAGATACGCCACCCATGTAACAATTCTTTTTCTCCTTTTTAAAGGTTAAGATAAAGTAACCTCCTCGCTTAATTTTAATTTAATTCCCAGAAAGAGGGAGGGAGAGGAAATTATATGCTCAAGTCAACCCCCACCCCAAGACAAGAAGACACCAAATATATAATTAAGAGAAGTAAGTTGATAATTTGAAGGGGGTTTTAATTAATTAAGTCATTAGGAATAAAACATCACAATTATCGAGTGTAAAGATGTTGATAATAGGTCTCCTTAGACATGGATTAATTACATTATCTCACACCCCAATCCATCCGATTAAATGGGTGGTCTCTTCGGTCTTCACACTAACCTTAACGAATCTTCCTAGTCCTACAGCCATATTTTCTGCTTGGGTTTGCTTATTTTACATTTCTTGCTTACCCAAAACGAACTTACATTTCTTTGTAGCAAATTTCGGCGATATTTTGGACTTCCAACTACTTTTCCATCTACCCATCACTTTATATCATGTGAATGGTAGTTATCATGCATTTCATTCATGTTTGTAACTTCAATTTTCAAATCTCGATAACATTGATTGATTAGGGTAATGTGAATAATAAGATTATAAAATGAATTACTGTAAAGATTGACTCATAAAAAATACTACATCCTTTATACAAATACAATTATCTAATAAATTTATGCAACATCTTTCACTCAATAGCGATGGATAGTTACTAAATAAATAGTACCACGTCAATAATACTATATACTTTCCCAAAGACTTAAAAGAATAGCAGCATAAAAATCTTGAAACAAACTGATTTTAGCAAGCAATGTGATTCAAGGGGTAATGAACATGTATTTTAAATGGAAGCAAGATGAAAATATCAACACAACACATGATTCATGTGAAATTCAAAGCTATTAGTATTAATTGCTGCCTTGACTAACACTATTAATTTCAATCCCCACGAGCACGGCACAGACAAGAAGAACAACTTTCTGCTCAATTCTCTCTTCTCATCCTCGATTCCTACACCTATTTTATTCATCTCCTTTATTAATTTGACTACTACCAAAATTAACACAAAAACCTGCACTTCATTTTCGCATTGGTAGGCACCCTTCAACACGTGGAGGATTAACAACTAATCAACCAATCAACTTACATACATGATTATTCATTCAAGTCAACCTGATTTTCAGCCGTCCGATTCAGATATCAAACCTCCATCGGATCTGTGGTATTAGTTTTGTAAACTGACATAAGAAATCTCCAGGATATTAGTTTAATTATCATCACAAGAAGCTTAGTTTACCATTAAACTTGACTTAATAGCAAATTAGCAACACCATATATATATATATATATATATATATAAATACTGTATCTTTAATAAATAGAATAATAGTCTGTTTTAGAATTCCAACGAAAGAGATACTGAGCTGTCATTGGTTGTTGTGTGTACCCCTTAAAGGAGACCTTTCCAAGTCCATTCCAAGCAGTTAAGCAATCTGTGTCATCCTCTTAAAGAAACCATTCAACCATTTCAACACTTTTCTGCATTAAAAGCCAACTTGTGCTATTAAAAATAATCACACAGATGAATAAACTTCTTTCAGTGCTTGGATAAGAAAAAGAAAAGAAATACTTCATCAATGGCTAAATGGGATGTAACTAAAGTTGTTCACTGTCTCATTCTCACGTTATATGTATTATATTTCTGACAGCTATGACTATTGACGAACACTTTCATTTCCTAAGGGAGTGTTGATCACCAAGTACTTTGAAGCAAAGTGTAATACCGCGTTAAAAGCTTAGCAATTGCATTGACTTTACAGCTTTAGAAATTAGAATCCCAGATGTTTATTTTTGGATTTAGCATACGAAATAATGTTAAAGGAATCCCTGTGGTCTTGTTTTCTAGCTCTAAAACAATGCCATTCTCTTAGATCCATCCACATCACATGTACATGAAGCTTCGTTCAAATATTTTAATGAAAGAAAGGTGTATCAATTAAATGTATAATCTAATGGCTTAATGCAAATAATGGAGACATATAATTCACAGTAACCTACCTACATTGTAACAGTAGTTGCAGGACAAGGAGGTGTCTGAGTCCGTGGCTCAATGGGCCGATGGGACGGTGCTCTATGTATTGAATGAGTTAACCTGAAGAAGTAGATTAGATTAGATTAGATTAGCTTAACTGGTCTTGAAAATTTTCACCAGTAAAACATACACAAATAGTAGTTGCATGCAAATCTATAGAACTCCACTGAGAATCACTAATGATGTATGCACTTAGATAAGAGAGTTTGACAAAAAAGAAAGAAGGATTAAGAATATGAAAGAATGACTACAGCTAAAGAAGATATAGGAGGAGATCCAAATCTAAAAAAGAAAAATACATAATATGATATCAACACATCACATAGATACTAAGAGTATTTAACATAGATATGAGAAGATTTCAAGTAGTTGGTAAAAACCCAATAGATTTCAGTATTTAATGATGTATTATAGATTGATTTTTAGATACTTAATTTGGTCAGACAGATCCTTTGAACCTCTATCCACTCAAATCTTGGGAAACCCCTTGTGTTCCTGCAAAATCTCCTTAAAAAAGGCCAGAATTCTGCCTCGTGCTTCTTCAGTTTCGTGTAATATGTTCTCTTACACCTGCATCTACTAGAGAGAGAAGAGACTGATAGGAAACATCCTGTAAGTTTCATATATGATCATGGTAGCTACCTAGCTTTTATATTTAAAAAAAAAAAAAAAAAAATAGGGAAAATTATAAATGGGCGCCGTTGACATATAATTAGGATAATATATGAGACGGTCGCTAGACAGAACTATTCCAAACTTGTACTATTCTATTCTATCTTCAACTACTGTACAACTTTTTGTTTTATGCAAAAACCAACTGCACAGAAACAAAGAACCAAAATTATTATTAATTAGCTACTAGTTGTATAACTTGCCTGCCTATTTAAGAAGGCCTCCCCTCTCATGGTTGATGAGATACATGCCAGCACTTTCTTGTCCTCCCTGTCTATTCTCTCCACGTTTCCACACCTCAAACTCTTCCTTTTTCCAGTAATCCTAACCTGTCCTTGTCCATTTTCTTTTCTGTTCAAACCACATTTATATCACCATTTTCTCAATCTATCATCTTCAATTTACATTCTCATTTTAGTAAGATGTGGGCTTTCTGCATTGGAGCTTTGCTTATCATTACCATCACTCATTGGCTTTACAGATGGAGAAATCCCAGATGCAATGGTAAACTCCCTCCTGGTTCAATGGGCTTGCCGCTTCTCGGCGAGACCCTTCAGTTCTTCACTCCCAACACTTCTTCTGATATTCCTCCCTTCATCAAGAAAAGGATGCAAAGGTAATAATTTGACTTAAATTCTTTTTGGTTCAACAACTAGTGAATTCATCAGTATAATCCTCTCTATATATTATCCACATTTTTCAGATACGGCCCAATATTCCGAACTAGTTTAGTTGGACGACCGGTCGTAATATCAACAGACTCTGATCTCAATTACTTCATCTTCCAGCAAGAAGGACACATGTTCCAGAGCTGGTATCCAGATACATTTACAGAGATCTTCGGACGACAGAATGTGGGTTCATTACATGGGTTCATGTACAGGTACCTTAAGAACATGGTGCTAAATCTCTTTGGTCCTGAAAGCCTAAGGAAAATGCTCCCTGAAGTTGAGCAGGTAGCATGTAGGAAATTACAACGGTGGTCAAGCCAGGATACAGTTGAATTGAAAGAAGCAACTGCAAGTGTAATTTCACCCACCTTTCTTCATCTAATTGATTATCCACCTATTGTTTTCTTGTTTGGGGTCTAATAATTCTATCTTTACAGATGATATTTGATCTAACTGCAAAGAAGCTGATAAGTTATGATCAAGACAACTCCTCAGAGAACCTAAGGGAGAACTTTGTTGCATTTATTCAAGGATTAATCTCCTTCCCTTTGGACATTCCAGGAACAGCTTACCACAAATGTTTACAGGTAACCAATCTCTTCATTACACCTTATATTTTTTCTTCCCCTTTCTCTCTCTTTAACTGGATGAATGGCATTCATGAACTGAGTTATATTGCCCTGAATCACAAGTTCTAAATATCAAACAGTTGGCTCTAGCTTTTGGTCTTGAAGTTTAAAAGTTTTCAGGGTAGACAAAGAGCGATGAAAATGCTGAAAAACATGCTACAAGAAAGAAGAGAAAACCCAAGAAAGCATCGGACTGATTTTTACGATTATGTGCTAGAAGAACTTCAGAAAGAGACTACAATCCTCACAGAGGCAATTGCTCTGGACTTGATGTTTGTGCTACTGTTTGCTAGCTTCGAAACAACTTCCCTAGCTTTAACTTTGGCCGTCAAATTTCTCTCGGATTGTCCTCTGGTGCTGAAGAAATTAACGGTGTGTGAATTTTTGTAGCTTCAATTTCTATATTGTCACTTTTCTTCAGTGTTTCCCCAACTAAAATGTTCTAAATGTTTTCACCTTCTCAGGAAGAGCATGAGGCAATTCTAAAGAATCGACAAAAAGCTGATTCTGGACTTACATGGAAAGAATACAAATCAATGACATATACATTTCAGGTACTTCAATCACTTTCACTTGTATTAAAAATGTTTGACATATTGGAATACTAGTATATAACTCTGTTCAATAAATCTAAAACATTTCAATTTTGCAGTTCATAAATGAAACAGTTAGACTGGCAAATATAGTTCCAGGAATCTTCAGAAAAGCACTGACTGATGTCCACTTTAAGGGTAGGCAACAAATTTATTGGTCAAGTTTGCGTTTGTACAAAATAGGTTTATACAAGCAAACAATTTGACATACAATAAAAATTGTAATGGTGCAGGATATAACATTCCAGCAGGTTGGGCAGTTATGGTATGTCCCCCTGCTGTACACTTGGATCCAGCAAAATATGAAGATCCCCTGGCTTTCAATCCAAGTAGATGGACGGTGTGTAGCTTTCTACAAGTATAAAGTGATCTAAAATTTAATCATTTTTCTATAGTTCAACTTTCTAACAAATGGTTCCATCAGGGAATGGAGACAAACACTGCATCTAAGCATTTCATGGCTTTTGGTGGTGGCATGAGATTCTGTGTTGGAACAGACTTTACCAAAGTGCAGATGGCTGTATTTCTCCATTGCTTGGTCACAAAGTACAGGTAAGAGAACCGTGTGATGAGATGAGTGTGTGCTGTTAGTGAGAGAGATAGAGAGGCTAACCTGTTGTGCTTTGGGATTTCTTCAGGTGGCAACCTATCAAAGGAGGCAATATAGTCCGAACACCTGGTTTACAATTTCCAAACGGCTTTTATGTTCAGATTACAAAGAAAGATGTAACACATGAATCCTCATAATCAAACCAGAACTAACCAGGCAGGTCGTTGATGTGGCTAGAAGCAGAATACCTTAAGCTCCTGACTTGGCATCTTACAACTCAATATTCCTATCGCTACAAAAGGAGTATCATAGTCTAAAAATACTCTTGGAGACTGTAGAAAACAAAGAACCAGTTCAATGGTCCCAGCCAAGCTGCAGTTTTGCTCACGGTCAATTTTTTTGTGCCATACACAAGAGTTATGTGCTTTCCTTTTAGTTTGTGTCATTGTATACTTGAGAGACAAGTAGAAAAAAGGAAAAAGAAACATCAAAGTCATCTACAGTGTTCAAAAATATAACATACTCATTACAATGAAATTTACTTGTGACAATAATTGTAAATGTTCTGATCTCATTCTGTATATGAATATCAATTTTACAGCCACAAATTTTCAGAAACATTTCCATTCAACCCTCCAACCCAAAAAAGGAAGACAGAAAGAAGAATGAAATTATGAAAATATATATATATGCTCTAACACAAGTTTAATATAACAGGCAATCGAAATTTGAGTTTATTATTCTCTGTGCTTACTGTTTAGTTTAAACTAGATCATCCAGCAGCTTATGCTTAAGCAAGTTATAGTCCTCTTGCCTCTCTTCTTGATATATGCTATCTTTGATAGCCCTTAATAAGATTCTCTATCCTTCCTGCGTCTATGGTGCCCAATATGATCATTCTCCCTTCTGTCCAAGTGTACTTGCTGCATGATACTTGATTTCTTACCGTGCCCATGTTTATGCTTATCTTTGTGAACATAGTGAAGATTATAATAATAGTCACTGTTCCTGTCAGACTGATCATGTTTGTGATCTATGTGAATACCACTTCGCCTATGATGAGCATCATGCTTGTGGTGCCTACCCTCTTGCTTGTGATGTTTTTCAACATGGATGTGGGAATGGTCAAAATCAATATTGTGCCTTCTCATATCCCTGATTCTCTGCTTTTTAGTCCGAGAATCGTCTTCCCACCAGTCATAAATAGGATCAAAGAGTCCTTTTTGATGTAAAAGCCACAGAAGCACAAGCACTACAACTCAAAGTACATGGTATTATGTAATTTTAATTTTAATACTAAAGAGTATTGACTACTGAATAATGAAGTAACAATTACCTGTTGGAAAAATTGCCAAAATTAGACCAAACATCACTATCCAACTCATGCATATGTACTGTATATGGCAGCTGAAGTCAAAGAAACCAGCACATTTCCTTCTGCATTAGAAAAAGAAAAAATAAGATAAAGAATTAACATCTTTATATGAACTTCTAGAATAAGTGCCTATGTCTGTAACTCATCTCAAAGCAAAGCTTTCTCAATGCCCACAAGAGAGAGCGAGAGGAGTTTATGATGTTAGATGTATCAGATGCAAAGCTTTCTCAAAGCTCACAATAGAGAGAGAGAGAGAGAGAGAGAGAGAGAGAGAGAGAGAGAGGAGTTTATGATGTTAGACGTATTAGATTTGAAAAATGAATTCGACACTGTTTAGGCTATTGTCTTCCTGTGTTCTTGAAGATGATGAAGATCTTACAAAAATTTTGATGCATATTCTTAGTCACATATACATCTACATATTTGGTGACATCCCAGTGCAATATTTGATTAGACTTGGTTACAAAATAATGTTCAAATTCACCTGATTTTCCTCTTGAAAAATATCTAATTGCAGAGATTGGAAGCAATAGAAGATATTCAGATTAAATAACTTCATCCCAGTCCTTATGAATATAACGTTAAACTAGTATATACTAATAGTCCATTCAAGAAAGTATACCTGCACGTTTTTCCAGTGATGAATTCAATCAAACCTTCCCAAAGATTCTTCCCAATGCTTTCAATGGACTCAAAGAATCCATTTATACTGGTCTTTGGAGATTCAAAAGGAGTCTGCAACAAATTTATGGCTAAATTGATTCATTCGATCATATAATCAATCAACAAAGTTTGCAACTTTTAAGCACTGTTGTCAACATGTTGGTTATTTCTTAATAAAAAATTGCCAATGGTCACAGATCTAAATAAAAGTAAATAATGATTAGAAAAAAAAACCAGAATGCAATTCTGTAAAGATGCAACCGACTTTAACGGGTTAAAAAAAATGGAAAAAAGATATATAAAAAAAAAAAAAGAAGAAGCAATTTTCTGTAGCAATCCTATGAGAGAAAATAAATAGCAATCTTCTCCATACCTATGAGGAAATAAGAAAACAATTTCTTATTCTAAAAGGTAGGTAAGTCAGATAACTTTGCTCATGTTGTAAAAGAAAAAATTCCAGTCCACATTCGTGGATACATTTTATACATATCCAAATTGATGAAGGAAACACAAATAAATATAGAAGACATCTTTGTCAATATCTCTAAAGAGGACAAAAAAGTGACTATATTAAACAACCATCAAAAAATTAGTAGTTTCGACAGGTTCTTCATCATCTTTTGTTCAAGTACACAAGGCTTCTTCTTTCTGGTGGACTCCAGAAGGAGCACACTAACAGTAAAGCATTAGCGACCGAGTTCAGCTACTGTTATGAATTGCTCTCTGCGGCAAATATAATGAGATCCTTATAGCCAGTAAGAAGATGCATGCTAAAAATTCATTGGTTTTCAAACCTTTGAAATGTTTGTCGTCTCAATCATTAAAAATATTAGTGCTTATGCTGACATGAAGAATATGCCCAACAGATATGCAGTTAATCATGCCTACACTATATCAACATCCTAGAATGTCCTTGAGAAAGCTCCAGAACTTCATATGCATAAATTTGAAACTTCCAGAATTTCTGCACCTAAAGCGAATCTTAATAGTTTCATCCGAAGGTAAATACACTTCTCCCAAATGTTTTAATTTTGAGAAATGAACTGTTCCTTTACAAAAAATATTTATCTGCACAAACACCTCAAGGTACCAGAAGCCTATTTAAAAAGTCATAATTTTGAAAACTTCCCAACCTGTGAACCATTGTCAAGGACAGTAGCCATGGTGCTGAATTGGCACTCAGCTCTATCAACTTCACTGAAATCAGAGTCCTTTAATATAGCTGCATTCGAGCATAATATTTTTTTTAGTAAGACTCGAACTTTATTCTGCAATCTGATTTAACTCACCCCAAAAAAAGCCAGATATTCTGTAAAGGTCAAGTTTTAGGTCACCTGAACATGTATATTTTGCTGCTTGATCAGTTGTTGGATAGAGTTTGAATGATCTGTTTAAGGTTTGTTTAGGCGTCATTATGAAGTACTGTTCCTGCAGCCATAACAACTTTAAATGATGGTATCTTTCCTAAAGGCTTAATTATGATACCAGGCACATTTACTGAAATGTTCTGAAAAGATACCTCCATAAGGGTGATTCCTCTTGAGCAATCGAACTGCAAGATTGAAAGTTTCATCACAACTAAAAGTAAAATAAAATATTCCAACAACTATTAATTTGAAACCATAGGTACGATACAGCTGCACAGATTTCCAAGCTGTATTTGGAGGGATACTCTAGAAAGTCTTAACCACTCATGAATGAGTACAGAAAACAAACAGCACGGTGTTTGTGAAACTTTCTTTCAGAGAGTCTTCAATTCTTTTCTTATAGCAGTAGTTGAAACCACATTCAAATTTCAAATAAATCAGTTGCAGACTAGAAGTCAACAAAAAACTAGCAATATGACAGAAAATACTAGGTAAAAGTTTGATAGCATTACCGTTAAGCTATATGATGCTTCCACATCACCAGTATTCTGAGTCATAATTGTAGCAATTCCAAATTGTGTAAGGGCTTCGAAGGATGGGATGGTAATGGTAATTATTTTCCCTGGACTCCTACAAATGAATGGAAATCTTAAGAATTTCGAAGACATGTACAGAATAAGATTTTAAAGCACATAAGCATACAACCATCATCAGAACTTTTAAGACATGATAGAATCTGCTTCATTCTAATTGTGAAAATTCGTTCCCTGTATAAAAATCCCTTCTTATAGATGTCACTAATGAGGGGACATTTTTTGACCCCATTTAATCTCAAAAAAGCCCAAGTGAGCTCAAAATGAGGCAAACCGCTTTAAATCAACAAATAAGTTAAACTTCGTAACATTAAATGGAGGAGATAATCAACTCTCATTCGCTTCACCAAGCTAAAACAAATTTATAACATCTTATCACTGACAAAAGATCAAATGAGCATTGTAAATCCACCTCTGGTGAAGAGCCCATCACAAAAAACTCAAGTAAATAGAAGTAGGAATTAATCATGGGGGATTAATATTAACCTTTGGTAGACATATTCTATATCATCAGCACTTAATTCTAACACGATATTTGTATTAAGAACTTCACTGACTCCAATGGAAAATGAATGAGACCCCGCATTCTGCACCCAAATCAAAACAATTAATTAAGGCATATAATAGATATCCTTCTAAATCTAAAATCTACAATTCCAGGAACATAACTGGATGCTGGTTTATCCTTTCATGCCTTCCTTCCACCACATATAGTGGCAGCTGATTCCTAGCAATGCGGTTCTGATCGGCCTGCCAGAAGTAACACAAATTCAGAAACAACAAAACTTTTTTACTTTTCAATTTAAAAGAACTGCAAGTCTACGAGAGAATTGTTCACATATAATTAGTCAAAAGCTAAATGGTCACATTCTACTAAATGTTTCCTCCTAAAAATTGTGAAAAGAAGTTTCCAACTTAATCAGAGAATAAATGTTATTAGAACCTAAATCAAAGTACAAAAGAAAACAAAATTGTGGACATATATGCAGCAGCACACATCATGGTTAGTGGCCTAATAAAAAAATAAAATAAAATAAAATAAAAAGATGAACAAGAGATAGATAACCAGAAACACAATCATCTACTATGGCGCATAAAATATATTCACTACAATCTATAAAAATTCACAGAGAAGAAAACGAAAAGAACAAGTAAAGAATCACTAGAAGAAAGGTACTACTTTTCAGTTTTGTATACTAACTTCCCGATAGTTCCACAACTGGTTGTGCAAGCAAGTCCAAAATGGTGAAGAGCAGAAACTTGGCTGCCTATTGAAAGCCTCATAACTGACACCAATTTTGTCGCATTCAAGGCCATCTAAAGTAAATCTCGTTCTCTCAAGCAGCATCCACATTGATAAGTTCCGCCCTAAGTCTTGGGGTTGACCAGGGTCACCCTTCCACAAACGAAAGGACTAGCTCTCAGCATTATAACATAATTCACTATGCAATTAAAATCAATAAGCAAAAACAGATTCATGACACTCCGGCAAAATGTTCGGTGAAAATGTTGTAGGAGACATATCAGAGAAGGGAAATAACACTCATTTATATTTGGACATCCTTCTTAGACATTCCTTGATAACGGAATAGAGCTACACCTCTACTTGCAAGTTTCTGAGATAGTACAAAATGAAAGCTCAACATAAGCATGCAACTGCGATAATAAACTCCAAATCAAAGATTTAGTTCAGGCAAGATAAATTGATACTTTTGGCTTGTAAAAAATTGAGATGTCTATACAAGTTTCATCTCAATTTAATTCTACGGATCACTGTAACCAATTTGTTAAACTCAAAAACCAAAAGAAAAAATGTACTTGATAAAATAAAAATTGATCTTGCCAGACTTTTGCTTCTTATACGTGTTGCAAGGGCACTATAATCAAAATTATATAAATTATGCTAGCATACCTGCCTTGGAGTAACAAGGTAGAACTCCTCATACAACGGCAAGCTTGTGTATCCAACGAAATCTCCAATAAGATTAACCCTTAAAAAATTGTCGCTGGACATTACCGTTCTATTTGAAGGACCCACAATCACTTCCTGCTAACAAGAACATTACCAAAGTTCTTCATAACTTAATTTTGCATCCCTACTTAATTAAAGTAAGATACAACTAAAAAGTGGCAAATAATTCAAACCAATCATGATTCCACTCCAATGCAATGCAAACAACTAACTACATATTGATGTAAAATCTTCAACTATTGAAATTAAGAATAAATGACATGATTAAAGAATTGGATATGACAAACCTCTACTTGAAGGCAAGTAAGAGACTGCATTTTGAAAATTTCACTTAAAAAACTCTATTGAAAATAAATAGTATCCATATGTTAAGGAAATGATCATGTAGAGCTCAAAAGATTTACAAACTGACATCATAATAGAGGTGCAAACTTATAGATTGCTTGATATTCAAATTATACATTCTGTAACAGAAACACTCCCCATGGTGTCAGGGGAAGAAGGAAAGGTAAAGGCCTTATTTGAATGCATCTACTCTCAAGGAAGAATCCATTTCCTGTACTAAATAAATGTAAGATTAACCATTTTCAAAGCCATCAAACAAAGGAAGGCCAGAAATATCTCTACAATCAGATATAAACCCGTTCAGAACATGAGTTATTTGAAAACATGTTACAAGCCTCAAAAATTTAAATCACGTCAATAATGAACATTAAGTCCACAGGAAGCATTTTGGAATGTATAGACAACTTAAGAATGTTCTGCTTCCATAAGCAATCATAGAACTAGAGCATAATCAATGCAGAAGATGAGTGCTGTAAATTGAAGCATAATCCATAAGTACTTAACATAACTAGATAAAAGAAGTTCAAAAAATAACATACCGACACTTTAGACCCAGTCTTCACCTCAATTCGAACACTAAATCCTATTGATCGCTGCCCAATGCCAAAAACATGGAACCTGAATGCACAAGATTCATAATTTTATGGCATAAATATCTAAGCTTTGCAAACTTAGGGAGAAAATTACAATAAACAAAAATTAACTCGAACCAAATAACTGTAGTTAAAAGAAATTACTTGAATAGTTAATCTTCAAAGTTTCGTGGTAAAGCAGATATCTGCATGACAACATGAGTTGGAACCTACAATCATCCTAGAGAAAAATAAATCCAAACTCTCTAAGATTCAAAATCTTAGATTCCAAGTTTCTACAACTCTCCTAATGTTTCTATTTGGCATATATGTTAACTGTAAAATACAGCTTCTCGTCCTAAGTGTACTTCAAGAATAACACTCATTAATGTTCAGGGAAGCCCCATGTTATACATATAACAAAGCATTGACGAATAACCAACTAAGATGAGTTTAAATACTCTCAGCAAAAAGATGTCACCAAGAATTTGATCTTAAATCCATATAAGCTGCCTATCAGAAGAACAATTGCATAACATGTCCTCATACAAACTTCATTAAATAGAATTTGCTTAGAAAAAAAAAAGTGTAAGCAAAGTAAAGCCATACCAATCACCTGGAAATCGGAGACAATGTGCGGTATTTGCCTTTCCTTTCAACATCTTGTCAACTAATCAAAATAAAGTAAAAGATCAATCTCTTGGAACCTTACTAATCACTAGGAACCTTAAGCTGCATCATGCATTAATAAATCTCAAAATGCTGAACACTAGAGCACATACAGACAGTTCCGCATGAGGAGGGTATTCGCCTCCGTGGTCCACAAGGGCAACAGGTTGGCTGTACATATAGAACCATTGAGGAGAGAAATTAAAGATAAGTTAATCAAAATGATGTTTTAAAGACAAGTAGAAGCTTAATCATTTAAATGCTATATACTTTATAAAGAGCTGACTATTTGATGACCATATAGAGACAAAAGCTAGAAAGCAACAGAATTGCATTAACACCATAAGAATAAAACAAAAGTGGCTAATATAATTATGATAAACAACCGTGAGGATCACAGTTATCTTTGTCAAAACCAAAAGCCGTAAAATATTGAATCCAAAATTTTTTAAGCAATTTCTAAGAAAATCATAACTCGCTACACCGAGCTAACTTTCAGTATAAAGACTAGGATAATTGGAAGAGCAAATAAGATATAAAAAGTTAACCTGAGTATTCTCAATAATGTGACCATTCTCATCTCGCAACCTTCAAAATGGTTAATAGAAACCAGTAAGTCAGACTTGCTAATATAGAAAACCAGTTTATGATATACCTAGGAAAAACCAATTTAAAATGAAAAAGAAAAAGAAAAAAATGAAACAAACCATAGGCTGCCCAAATTGCAGTAACCACTCTCATATCAAATGTTATCAAACACATCCTTGCTACAATAGGATCAATTAAATTGAGAATAATATAGAAAGTTATACCAGTTTTTAAGATAATCCTTTCCAGCCATATAAACGTAATAGAGACAAAGACACGGGGAATGGGATTACCTATTTTTAATGTCAAAGCAAACCCTTTTCAAATGATATTCTGAATGCTTTTATTTAGAGTGAAAATAGGTAAAGCCAACATCTTTTGTTGAGTCCCTAACTGTCTTATAAATATTTATCAATGTGATCAAATTTAACATCTATTTTGGTGGCCTAGATCAGCAGTTTAAAAAAAAAAAAAAAAATAGCCAAGCGCATAGTTAGCAAAAAGAAATTCAATTAATCGACTGCGAAAGCACAACTCTTAGGCACCTTCATTTTTTAAGGCAGAAATTTGGTGGCTTCAAGTAACAAAATCAATATACAGAGAATGCAGGTTTCTGAGTTTCAAAATAATGTTGCAACCGAACTACTGATTGAGTTGTAATATTCCATTAACTGGTAAGCAGGATTTCTAGAACAAAACAAATGTGCTAAAGAAACGAAAAAAACTACTAGTTCATCAACTAATATATTCTCGTCAATGAAAACAATTGCTAACGGTAGTGAAACATATTGTAGCATATTTAAATCGAAAGGATCATAGTTGAATAATTAGAATGGGAAAAGATTAAAAAAGAAAAGCTATTATTGTATTTATTTGACTCATTATTTCACCATGTTTCTGAAGTCTTAAACAAAGTTACAAACATTCAACAACCTGTACAAGGATCAAAACATTGAAACATCACAACTCATTATTCAAACCAACCAATCTTAGACGATGATTCAAATTTCAACCCAAAAATAAAATAAAGAACTTAGTGAAGAGAGGGAAAAGTAAAACAAGATGTTTTTACCTTTCACACATATGCACAACATTCGCACCAGCATCTGGCTCACATTTCCGAGTTTTTACATAGAACTCTTCGGGTTTGTAGGGAACATCCTACCATTCATAAGAAATATATTCTTCCTTAGAAACTCAAAATATATTCATACATACTTAAAGCTATTTAAGCATTACAGATAGCTTACTCGTATATATGTAAGCTCATAGAGTGCATATGCAGCAGATTTGTTGACTGTCAAAACAGGTGGTATTCTCAATGTTCGCATCTGTTGAGTCGAATTCTCCTCCTCAACCTCCACGATTTCTGCTACAATTGAGGCTTCTCCTCCACTCTAAAAACAAAAACAGCGCAAAGCAACAAAAAACAAACTTCCGTTTTATTAAATAAAATAATTTTGAGCGCCACTCGTCTCAGTAAATTGCACTCGAAGTCCATTATCTCACGGACTCCACAACGCTTTCAAATATAAATTGATTAACAAAAGAATCTTAATTTTAATTTATAGTAATCAATCAAACACTGCTCTTCAGTTTGACGAATTTTACAAATTTTAGAAACTTAAAATTTAATTAACCGTTGAAATGCCTAATTAAACCGTTTAAAACTTTAAAAGCTAAAAGAAAGTCAGAAATAATATTTAGCCAACACTGAACATAATCACACAAAAAAATAAAAAAGAAACTGTAAAAATTAAGGAAAGAAGAGGAGATGAAATCGGTTACCGAGCCGCTAGGAACCGCCATGTTAAGGACAATCTTGGTGGTGCAATTGAGACCATCAGATTCCGAACGCTTTTCACATTTTGCAAGCTTTGATTTGGAGAGAATTTGAAGTGCAACAACGCCTTGTGGACAGAAAAGATTAAGAAAGCAGAAGAAAAAGCATGAAATTTGTATAAATTTAGGGGTTTCTGTGTGGTCTTTCATTGTTGGTGAGTTGATTCTTTTGTTCTATTTAAAGTTTTAAAGAGAAGTGAATAAGAAGAGAGCCACATGAAACAGGAAGGAATTTGGGCGGGCTGGAGGCGGTTTAAAACCGCCTCTTAACGGTTATGGATTTTTCAAATTTAAAATTCGTGGCCCTATTAGCCAAGAAAGTGGCACAACACTTATGTATAATGTATTGTTGCATTTATTTTAACCACTATAAAAAAAAAAAAATAATAAAAAATAAAAAATAAGAGTAATGATTGGTCTACAACCCAATCTCACAACTTTCTCTCACCACCCTCAACATGACAACTAATTATTGATCAGCTCACAAAATCGATCCTGCCTGTTTGCATGTGTTATACCTGTTCATTTACAAGCTGACTAATGACAAACTCACTCAAGGGTTATGAGAAAAGGTTGTAGATCGAACATTACTGTAATAGTAATAATTCTTCAATACAATCAATACTCAATAGACAATGAAATTAATTTTTTCCTAGTTTTTACATTAAAAATACATTTTAGAAATTTTTTTGGGGAAATGTTATGAATTATGATATCATTTACATGGTATAATTGATTCATTTGTGAGAAATTATATTAAACTAGGTAGAAGGCCCGCATGTTGCGTGAGTTGCTTATAAAATTGTATACAATGTACAAAGTATCATAAGATTAAGTAAAATAATATATTAGAAAATATTTTTTATAGTATTTAATTTAATGTTCAATTAATAATTAAAAGTAATAAATAATAAATAAATTACAAATTGTAATTTGATATAAATATTACATGCCCATGTATACCTGTTGAATCCAAATAAGTAATGTTAAATTCTAATGTTTTTTTTTTTTTTTTTAAATTATACACTCTACAAAGTATCATAAGATTGAGTAAAATAATAGATTAGAAAAGATTTGTTATAGTATTTAATTTAATGTTCAATTAATAATTATAAGTAATAAATAATAAAGAAATTACGAATTGTAATTTGATATAAATATTGCAGCATCTTCAATGATACTCTTTATTTTAAAGAGCATCTTTCTTGTAAATAAAGAGTATCTTCATTGATTTTTAAATATAAAGAATAAAATTTTTATTCAAATCCAATAGACTCTTTAAATTTTAGGAGAGAGTGTATGTTTTTTTAAGAAACTTAATAGGAGAGATAAATCATAAATAAAATGCATAGAAACTTGTAATTTATTATTTAAAATTAGGATAGAGAGTGAAATTTGACTCTCTAAATGTGGAGAGTCAAACTCACTCTTTAATTTATATTTAAAGAATAAAGAGTCAGTTGGACTCTTGTTTTTATGGATAAACTTTTTATAATAAAGAGTTTGAATAATATAAAGAGTCATTTGGAGATACTTTATACATGTTTATGTATATCTATTTAATCCAAATAAGTAGTATGAAATTGCAATGTTTTTTTAATTAGACAATAAAGAAATTAAGAATAGTAATATAAAGTAAATATTACATATCCATGTATAGCAATTTAATGCAACTAAATAATATTAATTTGTATTGTTTTTTGAATTTGGACAATTAATGTTAAACCAAGTGTTTGGAATTTTTGCTTGAAAATTTGGTTATTATTTACTTAGGGTTAATTTTTTGTGAAGCAGTTTATTGATTTTTTAATAAACGGTCCGGCCGGTTTTATTTCAAATTCGGCTACTATTTAATTAGGTTTTATTTTTTTTCTTTTTGATTTCATCATTTGTATCTCGTCATCTACTTAGTATTGTTGTGTTACTGCCGCTTCGTTTCATTATAACCGTGGTGTTTGTGTTGAAGCTTCTTTAACTAAGGAAACATCATCTCTGTAAGTAACCTCCTGGTGAATGTGAAAGGCCTAAAACGAATCTTTATATCTTTTTATTTAGACCTTCAGAATGGCAATGCAATGCCACTATATAATTTTTATTAATATATGTCATTAATACTTACAAATATCAAACACCAATTAAAATCATACACATCAAAATTATCTAAATTTTATTTATAAATGAAATTACCAACAAAAATTAATAATATTATTTAGACTTTGTTTACATAAACTCTATTCCATTTGTTTTTTTAACAAATCATCATTACAATGAAGTTGGTTTATCCCTAAACAAAGAGAAAGAAATCAATTTGGCTTTAAAATATGAAAGTGATTAAATAGAGGTCTAATAGAAACAAATGTAAGGTTTAGTATGTGAATATCAATCTTAGAAATTATTTTATTCACCTCTCATATTTAAAAAAAAAAAAAAAATGAATGAGTAGTATAGAGAGGGAAAGTCAGAATGCAGAGTGAAGTTCTAAACTTAAAAATTTGAATTTGAGTTGAATAGAAAAAACAGTTAAAACCTTTTTAATCCACACATTAAAAATCTAGATAACTTTCAAAAGAAAGTCTCAAAATGATGTTTTGCACAGCACCTTTAAATAAAAAGTTGCAAAGACTCATATCGGCCCTAGCAAGCAAAAACTTGGCCAACATACACATCTAATGTTACAATCTACTACCCTTACAAATTAAATCACATTCATTTGTTATACACGAAAACATTTAATTTAGAGCATATTACATAGCAATCCTTAACATATTTTATGAAATTCAAGGTCGTTAGACTTAAGCAAAACTTTTTCATTTAGGCCTTCATATGTTTAATTATAACTAAGTATTTTTATTATTAGGAGAATGCTATATATGCATTAAAAATTGAATAAAATTGTAGGAAAAATAAAAATATTTTACTTTGTTATATTCCAAATGTTTTTAGATTTTACAACTAATATATAATTCATATATGGATATTATTAAGTAGGAATGTCTTGAGATTTATAGCATTCACATTAGAGAATGAATATATTAATTCTATATATAGTTTTGAATGATATTATAAAGAAAAAAACTTTGGAAGGTAACTCTTTTATTTTTCATAAGAGTGTCTAAAATGTTAAATTTTTATAAAAGGAAAGTTTTAAAAAATCACACACCATAATAACAATTCCATCATCCTCATCAAATTTACAATAAATTCCCATTTCATAAACTTGTAAATCAGTTTTACACTTTAATTAACAAAAAGCAAATGGTCATTTCTCATTGATGCTTATTTGATGAAATGTTATATCGATGTTACCACGTTTCTTAACATCATCATTGCTTAATGCTTCCTGCTACATCTCCATTAGTTATAATTTTTTTTTTATAAAAGAAAAAATGATTGTAGATGCAAAAAATCTACCGCTACGGAAATAGGGTCTGATCCCGTGAGGTTGAGGCCACCAGCAATCCGCTGTACCTGCACACACAAGAAAACAAGTGTGAAGCAAACGGAAAGCACCGGGATGGTGTTTGCCATAGGCAATCCGACGCTCAAGTTAGCAAGGCTAAATGAGGCTAATTTAGTGAGGGTTAAGGAAAGAGAAGGTTACCAAAAGTCTAATCGGAGACTATAACTACGGTTGTGATGCGAAGTTCTCAAGAGTGAGAACTACAGGGTTAGAAGGTGTAATCTTTTGTGCCAGTGGGAGGGTTGGCCTCTTGTTTAAATAGAATTTGTAGGATCTTCGAGTCCTAATAGGACTGTGAGTCCTTAGGAGTTGAGGTTTTGTAAAAAAGGAGAGTCTTTGACTCCTTTACCTTAGTGGGAAAGAGAGTCCCAACAGGTCTAAGATACGGATCTTAGACAAATTAGGATAATAATGGATCTCTTCGATAGAGTTCTGATGGTGCCAGAGTAAGTAGGCAACTCTGGGCCCTAAGTAGACCCTAAGTCCAGTAGGTGGTCTAGGATCAAAAGGCCTGGGCCTAGACAAATTGATGATGAAGCATATACGAATTGGGGCCTTTGCTGATTGGACCCAAGCAGTGAGCAACAGGGTAGGTGTACTGGGCGGACCTAATATGTAAACTCTATTGCGAGCCCAATCAGAATTGGGCCATGGCTCTGAGCTTTGTTGAAGGTGTCTTCGTCTTTGGGCCTATTGGGGCCGAGGACATTTTTTTGCCCTAACAATTTGCCCCCCACTCTCTAAGTTAAGGAATGCTTAGCTTAGAGAGTAAATGTTGCGTGAAGGTGTGCTTAGTCGTCTTTCATGACCAACTGGTTGAATATGTGAATGTGCTGCTTCTCTGTTTGCGGAATAGAATAGTATAGCTTTTCCTGTAGGTGATGCACTCAGTATACCAGGCCGAGTGGGTGGGTGAAGGCGAAACACAAACATGCCCTCACTCGGCGTATCTAACCAAGTGAGAAAGTGGAGCTGACCTTGAAGAACTCGCTTGGTGCATCGGACCAAGTGAGGGGGAGAGACGAATATCCGTGAAGATGCCCTAATTCGATGCACCAAACTGAGTGAGAGGATGTGAGGCACATCCTGTGAGGGTGTCCTCACTCGGTACATCAAACCGAGTGAGAGGATGTGAAGCATACCCTTTGAAAGTGCCCTAACTCGGTGCATCGAACCGAGTGAGAAATGTTATGAGAGCTTGTATCACTCGGTGCATTGAGCTGAATGATGTGTTGTGAACTAGTTGTTTAGAGCTTCCCATTCGGTCGGGCAGACCGAGCGAATGGATATGAAGTATCAAAGGCGTTTGATCGGGTAAGTAATGAGATGAATCATCAGCGCTTATTGGAGGTGTACTCACCCGTTTAGGTTGACCGAATGATGATACTAAGGCAAGCGCAATCATCATGCTTCTGGGTACATGCGTGCCTGAAGAGGTGGCATGTGTAAGGTCAGGATTTCAACCTGTTTTGGGTGGGAATTTGGAAAGCTGAGTCATCTCGGGCAAAACGAGGTTTTGCCACATGGCCCTGTTTGAAGAGAAAGTCATTAAATGCCATCTAGAAGCGTCTTTGGGTATTTCATCTTTCTCATTTCAAACACCGAAGAGTTTCTTCGCAGGTCTTTTGTAGGGGAGAACTTTTAAAGCTTTAGAGATTTTTCGACATTTCTTCACAGTAACCGCTTCTTCTAAGTCTTTTTTTTTTTTTTTTATTTCTAAGTCTACTGTTGCTTTTGGTTGGTCTCTAGAGTAGCATTCTTGTTGTTTTGAGGAAGTTTTGAATATATAGAAGAAAAAAAAAAAAACAAAAGAGATTTGGGTCTCTTGGGTTTGCTTGTGAAGGGGATTCTCTGATTTTGGAGTGTTTTATTGCGGTTTGTATGTCTGGTTTGGAGGAGTTGTGTTTAATTTTTGGAGTGATTTGCTCGAGTTTTGATTTGTTTTTAGTAAGCGTGAAGTATGTTGGGTTGATTTTTCAAAGTGCTTGGGTTTTTGGCAAAGATAGAAGACAGAGTCAAGTTATGGGGTATTTTGGTTCGGCTCGTATTGGTCTACTTGACCAGGTCGAGTGAGGTGGTTTAAGTGAAAAAGTTTGGTTTTTCAGTAAGGGCTGGGTCACATAGGTTGCCTGGTCTCCCAGGTTAAGTGGAGAGGGATCTAAACGAAGGGTCTTGAGGCAGTAGGTACTTGGTCTTCCTGACTGAGCCAAAAGTTTCTTGGAGGTAAAAAGTCAGATTGGTTTCAGAGCCTGTCAGTCAGTCACTTTGGACGAGTGAAGCTTTTGGAACTGAAGATAAGATTCGGTATTGGAAACCTAATTGGTCACCCGAGTCGAGTAGATAAGGAGTTGAATGTCATAGTCAGAGTCAGGCGATGGAAGTTGGGAATGAATACAAGGAGGCCCCAACAAGGGTAGTGATGCCAAAGGGTGGAGATGTTCCGATCGGCATACCGAAGGGGGTGAATGTGGTTGTTCCTGGGCCAAGCGGTGCTACTTCAGGTGATGATGATTCAAACAGGCAAGGGATGAGTGGGGAAGACTCCAATGAAGTTGACGATTTAGGAAGTTTGTCCTCCATCAATAGTGGCTTTGAGGACGAGCCGAGTCGGCCTAGTAGCGGGATATTAAGTTAGGACTATCCGCCCTTGCTGAAGGAGAGTGATGTGTGACGAATCAGGACAATGTACCACATTCCAGAGTCCGTCAAGATTAGGGTGCCCAAGTCGTATGAGAGGGTCGACTGGGAGGCAAAAGGTTAGGTGAGTGCCTACGAGAAGTGATTCCATGATGGGCTAAGGCTTCCTATTCCCCATCTTGTTTGGGAGGTCCTGAACCATTTTATGATTGCGTCGACTTAGGTTATACCGAATGGATAGAGATTGTTGATGGCCCTGGAGGACCTCTGTGTGCGAAATCGGGTGATGTTTGGGCTGCACGAGTTGCTATACTCATATTTCCTGAAGGAGAATGACAAGGACAAGGGCCGGTACACAATCACTCTCAAACATGATCGGGCTCATCTCGTGACTGACCTCCGATCGAGTGACAAAAACTGGAAGGAACGCTTCTTCTTTATAAGGGGTGAAGCAGCCTTTGGAGAGAGAGGTCAATGTGAGATCCTGTATACCTGGTGAGCGACTGGTGAGGAACTTAGTCTTTATTCGTGCTTTGATTACTAAAGTCTTATTTTGTTTCTCCTTTACAGATCTTGATTTCAATCGTGCCGAGCAGAGTGGGGACAGTTTGGAAGTGCAAACCAGAAAGGTTCTTGCCATTGCTAGGGTGCAAAAAGATTGTCGAGTAGTGTTAGAGGAGGTGAATTTGAGGATGAGTCACTTATGGGCTGGAGTTGGTGCGATTCAGTAAGGTATCCCCTTCCCTTCACTGAAGTAGACTTGGAGTGTGCTGGTCATCCGCTACTGCAATCATATTTTGTCTGATAAGTCAAGGCTGAACCCACTAACTGTTGAGGAATTTACAACTGTAGACAGGCTTATGAAGAAGTTAACAGTCCCGAGCGCGAGTGAGTCTATCGCGAGATGTTGCGAGAAGTGAAAGAGGGACTCTTTGACTAGAGAGGGGGGAAGGTGAGGGATGTGGTTGTAACTCCACCCAGACAATCGCCTGTGCCCGGGGCTGGGTCATCGAAGATAGTGGTCTTGTATAAGGAGACTAAGATGCTTACTTTTAGTATCCCAACCTCTACGTGAACCTATTCAGATGCCGCTTCTATGAGCAAGTTGGTTGACTCGTTCCGGTTCCCAGCAGATGAAAGCTGATTGAATTAGATGGGCGCAGTTGCGGCTGCTAACCAGGGGGTTTCCCACACTTTCTAGGTATGAGCTGGATTTTTATCTTACTGTACTTGTAGTGACTGAACACTGATGAAGTAGTTTTATTATGCAGGCTTTCACAAGTAGCTGCACCTCAAGAAATCCATTGTGTCATAGGAGAAGAAAATACTGGAAGTTTCTAAGTCCAACGCCAATCTGCGACACAAAGAAGTGGCTGCCCAAAAGGCTGAGTGGGAAAGCTAGTAGCGAGTGAGGTTAGTCGAGGCCGAGCTGGAGCGATTGAAGAAGGAGCTGGCCGAGAAGAACGCAGAGGTTGAGTCGCTGAGGGAGCAGTGCCTCAACATTGCTGACGACGCCATCATTAGGGCTTGGGGAGAGCTAATGCTGGAATACAAGGTCGGGAAAACTGCCCACTGGAACCCGGATGAGGACATCTAGCTCTTGCGAGAGATGGAGGAGGAGGCTACTGGTCGTGCGGATTATACCAAGGAGCGGATCGATGACCCGGTATTCGACCTCGCTAGTCAATCGAGATGGTTGGTTACAGAGGATGTCGATAACCAGGCTGCGGGGACGATTGCTAGGGCCAATGATAGGGTGACTGAGTCGAAGATGGGTGAGACGACTCGTACTGATGATGTGGGGTATAATGCCTCTTAGGCTTATGTTTATTTTTTTCTCATGTATTTCTGGGGCCTGCGTTGCTTTTTCATGGCGTATGTGCCTTTTTGTACCTGATACTTAGCCATTTGGGGCTTTTATGATTTATCTGATACTTAGCCATTTGGGGCTTTTATGTTTCTGCTTGTGTTCCCATTTTACTGCTTTCTTCATGGATAGATGGCTTGATTGTTTGTAGATGTGTGGGGGTTGAACCCTCTTTCCTAGGTAATCGCCTCATAGATGTATCTTGTCTAGGCGGAACATTGTAATCGAATCAGCATGGTCTGGTTCAAGTGTGTGAACTGATGCAGCCAGTTTGAGCTGACTGATTGTGTTTGTGATGTGGACAAAGCCAAGTGGCTGAGTCACTAGTGTCGCTTGCAAGCCATTGAATTGTTTTTGGTCGGGTTGAGCCGACCGAATGTGCAAATTTGTGTGAATTGTTAAATCTGTCTTGGCTGACTGAAGGTGTAAGTCGATGAGTCGATCTGAGCCAATTGAAGGTGTGAGTTTGCATGAATTGTTGAGTCGGTCTAGGCTGATTGAAGGTGTAAGTCAATGAGTCGGTCTGAGCCAACTGAAGGTGTGAGTTTGCGTGAATTGTTAAGTCAATCTTGGGCGACTGAAGGTGTAAGTCGATGAATTGTTGTGTCGGTCTAAGCTGACTAACGAAGTAATTTTGCTGTTCATAATTAATGTGAATTAGTTGGTGATGTGGTCGAGTGGCTGTAAACTAAAGGCGAATGCTAGTATATCGCAGAATAGTTCTTTTATTGAATTCAGGCCACGAGGCCAACTAAAGGTGAGGGAGGTGGACAAGCTCATTCATCCTTTTTAAAACAAAAATAAGAATAAAGAATTGACACTGAGACAAATCTGACTAAAAATAATAGCGTTTGAGGTGGATTGCATTCCAACTATTGCTGATGTCCTTGCCCTCAAGGGTTTGAAGTCTGTAGGCGCCCTTTCCTACTTCCTTGGCGATCTTGTAGGGTCCCTCCCAAGTAGGGTCGAGCTTGCCAGAGTTGATCTCCCTAGTGTTTTGAAAGACTTTGCGAAGGACCCAGTCACCTTCTTTGAAAGTTCTCACTCTAATATTACGGTTGTAGTGTCGAGCAGCCTGCTGTTGGTAGATGGTGTTAGGAAACGACCCGGTTGCTCAGCGAAAACAAAATTTTATACAACTGTAGATCGTTCCTTAAAGCCCAAAATCAAGGCACAAATTTTACAGTTTATGTATAATATCAAGAATCTGCAGAAAATAAAATAAATCTAAAGTTTAGATTCATACTCACCTTTGGAGGCTCCACCAATATTGTCTCTGAACGTGTTTGCTACCGATCCAAGTGTAGGATCGAACCGTAGAGGTCCACACGAAGACAATCAACAAGAACCAAAGAGGGATTTGCTAGATCCTCCTTGGCCTTAAGAAATCAAGAAGAACAAACCAAAGAAAAACTTTTGTTCTTTGCAAAAGCAAAAGTGGCGTGAGAGTGAGAGTAAAAATGGGGCTGTTGTGTTTTGGTTTTACAATCATAAATGAGCTAAAAAGTTATGTTTTACAAATAAACATTTTTCTTTTATAGTAAAACCTTAATACCCTATTCCCACATGGGATGGGCTTGGGCTCCAACCCAAACACCCCAAGTTGCCAAACACTCCCAAATTAGATATTTTATTTATTTCATCATTATTTCAATTAAAAATCAATTAATATATATTTAATATATATATTAACATTTAACAATAATGATAATTTATTTAAATATATGCGAACAAATATTTAAACGGAATTTCACTTATTTAATTTTTCTAACAAATTAAATAAAGGCTACGACCTCAGCAAATTTAATTGCACTGTGAAATTACCAAAATACCCTTTCGCCTAAAAAGACGAAAACGCCCTTCTTTCTTCTTGGATCTTAAATTGTCTTCTATGTGTGTGACCCATAGGCTCCTCATCATATCGGCAGTGTATAGTATCGCGATTAACACCAATTAATCGTCTCACTAATACACAGACCAAGATTGGCCCCTAGCAAGGCATCATGGCCACCCGATAGATTCGGATTCAGCAAAGTAGCTACCTGTCAACGATATGGTTACCGTACAATTCGATCATTTCATCATACGTTATCTTGACGAGACGAAGGCATAGAAATAGTGTCAACCTTCGGTTACTCTCGATATTATATATTCAATTTCTGGACCAACGACCCGTATTATAATCTGGATAGAGCAACAACTCAATCCCACTGTGGCCACAGTTTTAGTGTCATTGCCATATACTGAATTGCGTCATGAGATAACTTCTCCCGTACCCAGGAGTGATGAATCCTCTGTCAATCCACCATAGTCTTGATACACTCCTTGATACAGCCAATCACCACCGTACTGACAGCTCTAAATAGAATTGCGTTAGGCTAGTGTCAAACTATACCAATCGGTGCACAAGGCGCTCCGGTGATCTCAAGTCTAAGGATCACATGCACCACCATTCGTTAGAGGATTTGTTCCATAGACACGGGGGTTATCATCCATATGGAATCCTCTGGTGGGTCAGTCCAGTGAACTTGCTGCGGTATATCCGCCTATAACAAGCACCCATGTGTTGCACCAGGTTGTCACCAACCAACCTTGACAAGTGAGATCAGTCACTTCCTTTCGAAAAGGTAATTCAACACTATGATAGTCTTACCGTATTATCTGTGCCCTTACTTCAGAATAATACTGGGGCTACGGACGTTTCTAGAATGGCCACCACATGTGCTCATACGGTTCTCACTATTAAGATTTGAAACACTTGATACCCTCGTCACGGTTCTACCATTCTAAGGACATATATCAATACATATTGCAATAATAATGATTTACGCGATATAGAATAAAATGCCTTTTATTATTGATTAATGAACATTATTACAAAGAGTCAATTCTACAATCATTGATTGGCTCTAGGGCATCTACTCTAATAGATGGCATTGCGGATGTTTGCTCGCTCGCGTAGTTCATCGACTGTGTCCAAATTGTAACAAAGGTTCTGGCTGTTAGCTTCTTCATCTGACCATTGGAGTCTAGTCAAGGGGACTGATACTTTGACTGGGATGACTACCTCGAATCCATATGTGAGGGAGAAAAGGGTTTTTCCAGTGGACAAAAGGGTTGTTGTTCGATAGGACCAGAGGACCCCTGGTAGTTCGTCTGCTCATGTGCCCTTAGCTTTCTGGAGGCGCTTCTTTAAAGTCTGCATAATTGTTTTATTTGATGATTCAGCCTGGCCGTTCGATTAGGGGTTGTGAGGGGTAGAGAAGCTGAGCTTGATCCCCCACATGTTGCAAAAGTCTCTGAAGCCTAAACTGATGAATTGGGATCCATTGTCGGTGACTATTTCCCTCGGTATTCCGAATTTGCAGATGACATGTTTCTAGATGAAGGCTTTTACCTCTCGGTCTCTAACTTGGGCGAGTGCTTCAACTTCGATCCACTTAGTAAAATAGTCGGTGACTGCTAACATGAAGACTAGTTGCCTGAATGCGATCGAGAGTTTTCCAATTATTTCCATCCCCTACTTCATGAATGGCCAATGTGTGAGGGTGAAGTTGAGTCATTCAGGTGGGAGGTATGAGACATGGGCGAACCTTTGACAGCTATCACATTTCTTCACATAGGATGTTGAGTCAGTGCGTATAGTTGGTCAATAGTAACCAATGGTGATCACCTGGCAGGGAAGGCTGCATCCTGATGCATTCGTCTTCATGGAGTTTGGCGAGAACATACTTAGCTTCCTCTAGGCTTATGCATTTGAGGTAGGGGCCAGAGAATGACTTCCTAAGGAGTTGGCCCTCATATATGGTGAATCTTGCAGCTTTTTCTCTCAGGCAGTGTGATTTGTTCTTGTAGACTGGAAGTTCATCATGTTCCAAGTATCTGATTATAGGGGTCATCCAAGAGTTGGCTGTTTCGACATCCATTACTTTTTTAGGCTCCTTCGAGTTGGGCAACTTACTTGTTGGATGTTCCTTCCAGTCGGCTGGCCATTGGAGGAATAGTAGTTAGATTGATGACTGGGAGGAGCCTTGAAGGGCTGAGTCGAGGTTGGCAAGGGCATTACCATGGGTGTTCTCTGCTCTTGGGACTTGGGTGATAGAGAATTCTTCGAAGGTAGACTGGGTTTCTTTGACCAAGTTCAAGTAAGTTGTCATCTTTGAGTCTCGGGCCTGGTAAGTGCCTTGCAATTGGTTGACTACGAGTTGAGAATTAGACTTTACCTTCAGCTTTCTTCCTCCAATCTCCTTGGCCAGAGAGAGTCCGACAATAAGGGCTTCGTATTCAACTTCGTTGTTTGTGCACTTGAACCGACACTATATGGCCTGCTGGATGATATCCCCTTCTAGTGTAATAAGTACAATATCGAGCCTGCTTCCATTCACATTGCTTGAGCCATACACTGAGAAAGTCCACTTTAAAGACGACCCACAATTCATGCATAATAACTCTTTTTTCGCCTGGATGATAGTGTTAGGAGTGAAATCAGCAATGAAGTCTGCCAACACTTAGGATTTGATGGCAGTGCATGGTTGGAAGGATATATTAAACTCACTAAGCTCTACTGTCCATTAGGTGAGTCAGCCTAATAACTCTAGCTTATAAAGTATCTTCTTGAGTGGGAAGGAGGTAAGGACGACTATGGAGTGGCATTGAAAATATGGTCTGAGC
This sequence comes from Pistacia vera, assembly GCF_008641045.1. Taxonomy (NCBI): domain Eukaryota; kingdom Viridiplantae; phylum Streptophyta; class Magnoliopsida; order Sapindales; family Anacardiaceae; genus Pistacia; species Pistacia vera. The sequence goes on along the minus strand of NW_022195028.1, from coordinate 2,102,689 downwards.
TTCATGGATACATGGACGAGGGCGAGTGCCAATTTCTCTAGTTGATTGTATCGTGTCTCGGCATCAAGGAGTGATTTACTTACATAGTAAATTGGTAGTTGCTTCACATTGTCTTCTCGGACTAACAATGTTGAGATGGCTGTCTCTAAGACCGCCAGATAGGTATAGAGTTTTTCCCCAACCACGGGCTTGGAAAGAAATGGGGGAGAGGTTAGGTACCTCTTTAGTTGTTGTTGGGCCTCCTTACAAGCAGGGGTCCACTCAAACTTCTTGGATTTCTTAAGTGTAGCGAAGAAGAGGTGGCATTTGTCAGCGGATTTGGAGATGAAATGGCTCAAGGCAACTACTCGCCCTTCAAGGCGCTAAACGTCTTTGATGTAAGTTGGTGATGGTATGTTGAAAATCACTTGAATTTGGTCAGGGTTGGCTTCTATCCCACGTTGAGTCACCATGTATCCCAAGAATTTTCCTGACGAGACCCCAAACAAACACTTGATTGGGTTTAGCTTCATATTGTATTTCCTTGGGACAGTGAATGCTTGGCTGAGGTGGTCGAGGTGGTGCTCGGCCATAAGGGACTTGACGAGCATGTCATCAATGTATACTTCCATGGTGTCTCCAAGGTGTTCATCAAACATTTTGCTGACCAGCCGTTGATAGGTGATCCCAGCATTCTTAAGACCAAAAGACATTACTTTATACTAATAAGTTCCCTTCTCTATGATGAAAGCTATCTTTTCCTGGTGGTCTGGGTGCATCAAAATCTAGTTGTACCCTGAGAAGGCATCCATAAAACTTAAGAGTTCATGACCTACTGTCACATCAACCATCATGTTGATATGCGGGAGTGGGAAGGAGTCCTTAAGACATGTCTTGTTCAGATCTGTGAAGTCTATGCAGACCCTCCATTTTCTGTTCTTTTCCTTCATAACCACCACGTTTGCTAGCCAGTCAGGATAATAGACTTCTTTGATCAATCTGTTACTTAGCAGCTTGTCAATTTCTTCATTGATGACCTGGTTGCGTTCTAGAGCAAACTTCCCTCGCCTCTGTTTCACTGCAGGGTGATCCGGATCTACATGAAGGTGGTGGATGATTGCCTTAAGGTTGACGCCCGTCATATCCGCATGGGACCAGGCGAAGCAAACCTGATTTTGCTTAAGAAACTCTATAAGTCGTTCTCTTATCTCGGGCTTGAGGCAAGAGCCTATTTGGGTCTTTCTGTCGGGGTGGTCCGAATGATCTACACTTCATCCAACTCTTCCATGGATGGTTGATCTGGCTCGGTCGGAAGGTTGGATGGGACTGTAGTTGGTATGAAGCATGACCTTTGCCTTTGAAAGCGCTCTTGTAGCAGTCTCTGGAGGCCTTAGGATCGCCTTTGATTTCTCTTACTCCCCACTTTGTTGGAAACCTGAAAGTTTGATGGAATGTGGATGGGACAACTCATATGTCGTGGATCCAAGGTCGACCAAAGATGACGTTGTACGGTAAGGGGCAATCAAGTACTAGGAAGATGGTTTGCTTGTTGATTCCACTAGCGTAGATAGGCAAGATGATTTCACCGATGGTGTATTTTTGCTCAAAATTGAACCCAACCAGGATGGTTGGGCATCTGCTAATGTTTGATTCATCTAGTCCTATGGCTTTCACTACTTCAAGGAAGAGGATGTTTGCCGAGGATCCCCCGTCTATGAATACTCTCTTGACCAGGATGTTGGCGATCTGGAGGGAGATGACCAGAGCATCATGATGAGAGGCGACAAAGGTGATTGGCTTATCATCTTCAAACTGAATTATCTGGTTGGTATGCGCCCGAGTGGATGGATGGATGGACCAGACTTTTAGGTGATGGCTGGCTCGCGCATAACGCTTGGTAGAGGAATAACTCACCCCACTGATTTTCGACCTCCAAAGATAATAGAGTAGAACCCCTTCAGTGTTGGTTCCCATGGAGGGGGAGATGTTTCTTTCGAGCTTCTCTGGTCAATTGTACTCTTCCCTTTGTCTGTCAACAGGTCTCGGAGATGTCCCCACTTCAATAGTGTTACAACTTCCAATCTTGGGGCGATGCAATCGGCGGTGTTATGACCATGATCGTCGTGAAATTCTCACTACTTGGTCGTGTCCCTCTTTGCGTTTGGATTGAGCTTTACTGGCCATTTTACGGTATGTCCCATCCCTTTCATGATTGTCACGACCTGAGCTAGTTCAACATTGAGGTTGTACTCTGGAACATGGTTATCAAATCGTGTATCGTATCGTGTATCGTATCGTGTATCGAAAACCTAATTTTTTGAATCGTGTATCGCATATCGTATCGTATCGTAAGATACATCTTTTTCAAAAAAATTAATAAAATAATCAAAATTTTCTAAAAATTAATATAATCCCCAAGATTAATTAAAGAATTTTGTGATATTATTGACTTTAAATTACGGTATTACATAATCAAAATTAATCACAAAATTCCAAGATCAATGTCAATGTCAATATCTATATCTCCACTTATATTATTATTATCATGTAAAATGGGCAATACATATTCCTCTTCACTTTCTCCATGCAAAAGAGGTAAATTTGAACAGGTTTTAGTGAATCGGGTTGGGTGACCCGGTTTCGACCCGAATTTTTTTTTTGGACATTTGGCTCAAATTAATAAAGTCGTATCGATTTATATCGATATTTTTAAGGATACGAACGGATACGTATCGTATCGTAGGATACATATCAACATATCGAATGGTTTAGGATACACTCTCTGATACGTATCGTTGGCGACCTGTATCGAATCGTATCGTATGATACGTATCGGGTATCGTAGGATACTAACAACCATGCTCTGGAATCTTGAATTGGTTTGATCCTGATGGCCTATCTATGGCTCTGGTCGGCTGGCGATCATATGTTTTTTTTATTCTGCTTGGATTGCGTGGAAGGGGTTGATAACGGGGCTCAAACAATTTGGACTCTGGCCTTCTTTCACTCCGCCTTTGGTGACGGTCATCATATCTAGCATGCCTTATTCAGTTCGCCTCGTCTTTCTCCCATCTGATCTAGATCACTGCTCTAGCTAGGGCGTCTTCGATTGTGGTGCAGAAAAGTTTTGTCAAGTCTTTATATAGTTCTCCATCTGGGAGGAGACCCTTTCTGAAAGTATCTATTGCTGTCTCTGGATTACAAGATAAGATGGAGATTTTTTCTTTATTGAATCTACTGACTTACTCTCTTAGTGGCTCATCCCTCTTCTGGTAGACTCTGTATAGGTCGGCTCACAACTTCTCAAGTTTCTTGCTGCTGGCAAATTATTCAACAAAAGTGTTGGTGATATGGGCGAATGAGTTGATTGAGTTGTTTGGGAGGTTAGTGTACCATTGAAAGGTTGGTCCAGAGAGGCTGGAGCCAAAGCTTTTACACATGCAGGCTTCCCTCAATGTTCGGGGCCTTCAGGCGACGAACATCTGCTGCTTGTATGAGGCTATGTGGTCATCCGGGTCGATTGTGCCATCGTAAGGCTTTATGCTGGGGATGGTGAATTTGTGTGGCATCTTGGCTAGTGCAATTGCATCCACAAAGGGTGAATCGGCATAGTTGTGAGGTTGACTCTTTTTGGTTGGGATTGACACTCCAGGTATACGCCTCACCATTGCCTCCATGTCGGTTAATCTTCTGGCCAATATTTGCTCCATGGGCGAGGCAGAGGCAACTAGTTCAGCTTGGTTGGCTTGATTCATCATATGACTTGTACTCGGCATGTTTTATTGGGTCAAGTCACGTGAGGTAGTTTGGTCAATCGCTCTATCGTGTGCCGCTTGGTAATTTGGATCTCCTTTCATTCCCTCGGGTTAGGTGGTTCGCATTGTGATTGATTGGGTGTTTCGGCCTGCATGGATGGTGAGAGGGGTTATTTGGGAGTCACTCAGTCCGTGGGGATGAATGGACTCGAGCGGGGCGGATTGAAGGTGAGGGAGCCCGCTCGACTCGCGAGGGTGAGTCGAGCTGAGTACGGTTTGGGTAGGAATGATTTATTCGAGATGAGGCAGGATGGCAAGGATGGGTGGCTCTTATCGCGGTGGGCTTTCTATTATTTAGATGTCTTGATCTCGTGCCTGGAGTGGGTCTACCGAAAGTGGCTCTGTTGGCAATCCTCGCTCAATTGGATTCTGGGTTGAATCGTCCACTAGTGTTGAATAGAGTTGACGCGATCTAGTGTCTGAGGCAGTTAGTTTGTGATCTAGAGTCTAGAGAGGTTGCATGGACGAAACCGATGCGCGGAAATGATTGGGTTGTACCTGACAAGGCTGAAGCTCAAGGTCATAAAATTGACTCACCTTTTCTTTTAGGGACTGGTTTTCGGCCCGAATGGAGACGTTTTCGGTCTGAATGGCGGTATTCTCAGCTTCCAGTGTTGCCACCTTGTCTGAGTGCTGTTGCATAAGGGCAGTCAGAGCTTCGAGTCTGGCCTCGAGACCAAGATTGGTGTTATCTAAATTTTCAGCCATAGAGAGTTTCCTTGCGAAGCAGTGTTTGAAAGATGAATGATTGCCAGAGGCCCCACAGTGGGCATCAAACTATAGATGCAAAAAATCTACCGATATGGAAATATGGTCTAATCCCGTGAGGTTGAGGCCACCAGCAATCCGTTGTACCTGCACACGCAAGAAAACAAGCGTGAAGCGAATAGAAAACACGAGGGTGGTGTTTGCCGTAGGCACTCCGATGCTCAAGTCAACAAGGTTGAATGAGGCTAATTTAGTGAGGGTTAGGGAAAGAGAAGGTTACCAAAAGTCTAGTCAGAGACTATAACTACAACTGCGATGTGAAGTTCTCAAGAGTGAGAACTACGGGGCTAGAAGCTGTAATCTTTTGTGCCAGTGGGAGGGCTGGCCTCTTGTTTAAGTAGAAGTTATAGAATCTTCGAGTCCTAATAGGATTGTGAGTCCTTAGGAGTTGAGGTTTTGTAAAAAAGGAGAGCCTTTGACTCCCTTACCTAAGTGGGAAAGGGAGTCCCAACGGGTCTAAGATACGGATCTTAGATGAACTAGGATAGTAATGGATCTCTTCGATAAAGTTCGGATAGTGTCGGAGTAAATAGGAAACCTTGGGCTCCAAGTAGACCCTAAGTCCAATAGGCAGTCTAGGATCAAAGGACTTGGGCCCAGACAAGCTGATGATGAAGCCTAAATGAATCGGGGCCTTTGCTGACTGGGCCCAAGCAGTGAGCAACAGGGTAGGTGTACTGGGCGAACCTAATATGTAAACTCTATTGCGGGCCCAATCGGAATTGGGCCACGACTCCGAGCTTTGTTGAAGGTTTTTTCGTCTTTGGGCCTATTGGGCCAAGGACATTTTTTGGCCCTAACAATGATAATGGTCATTACATTAACATTTCTTAAACTAATTGTTATACCAAAAGTATGGTAATGTTTTTGGAAGTAGTATATAGTTTATAAACTCAGTCCATATTTCCCAAACAAAACGTGAAATCAAAGGTTAAAATTATATCCAACAAATTTAGTAAGATGAATATTACTAAAATAATAAAGTTACAGTAACAAAATCTTTTTCTAATTTTCTCTTGAGCCCTCAAATTCCAACTCAAAAAACAGAGACATAACCTTTAGAGGGCGTTTGGTTGGGAGTTATGTGAGATTACTAGGGCTAAGTCATCATATATTACTTGATTACCATGTTTGGTTGTCAAGTAATATAAGATTCCGATAATCTTCAAATACCAATAGTGGCTACTGTTGGTAATATTGGAGGTAATATTTTCTTAGGTATTGTAAGATTACTTGGGTAATCTTTTTTTGTTACAATTATATCCCAAACCCTAAAATTTTAGGACAATAATGCCCTTATTTTTAAATTTATTTACATGAATCTTGCTTTTACCATTTCACCCCAATTAATTAACTTTTTGGATAAAATTACCCTTGAAATCAAAACAAATTTTAGCTTACCCAAGCCACTACCCCCACCCACCTGCTGCCGCCAGCCAAACCACCGTTGGCCGCCGCGAGAAGTCACCGAAAGTCACTTGGAGTCGCCGTGAGCGACCCACCGTGACTGGGAGGCCCCGATATGGCCGTTTTTGGCCATATTGATCGCCAAAAAGGCCATATCGAGAGCAGATCTGACCAGAAATGACCAAATCTATTTTGGTCATTTCCGCCAGATGATTAACGGCCAAACCCTTGGCCTTTAGCGACCATATTTGGGTGAGATCTAGCTGATAAAGGCCAACGATCTGGTCGTTAACGGCCAGATATGCTCCCTGTATGGCCTTTTCGGCCATATTGAGGCCTCTCGGTCACAGTGGGCTGCTCACGGTGACTTCCGACGGTGGTTTGTGGTGGCAGCAGGGTGGTGGGGGTGAGTTTGTTATAAATTAAAGTTTTATATAAGCGGGAGTGTTTTAGCTAAATTTGAAGTATTGGGGGTTAAAAAATTATTTAAAAGTTAATAATAAAAATAATATCATATTAATATTTAAAAAGAGGATAATTTAGTAATTTAAATAATATACCCAACAATTTATTCCTTCTAACTAAACATATTAATATAACATACCTACCAATTTATTTCAACTAACCAAATACATTTTCTTAAAGATTTCCAGTAATCTTGAAAGTAATATAAGATTTCAATAATCTAACATTCCCTGAACCAAACGCACCATTACTCATTTCAAAGACCATCTCGTCGTTTAGTCCTCTTTCTGTCTGTCATTTTCCTTTTCTTACTCGATTAACCAGATACATGAACTCTAATGGTTCACACTTCCACTCTAAATCCAACTCTTTTAACACTAAAACTGCTAAAAGATTACAGTAGAACCTGTTTAACTCCACAACTCCTGCATTAGCTTCCAAGATGGGAGTGTTAACAGAGTCATGGTGTATCTGCAAAGTAGTCTCCAAAACTGAGAGAATGAAAGCTGCCATTTTCACCGGAAATGGGATCTCAGGTACCGGTTTATTTATCAACCGGAATCTTCTTTAGACTACTCATGTCAATCTTCCTTCTGTCGCTGTTGCTGAGACTGTCGACTGCCGCTCCAAAAATTGCCGACATCACATGCTGGCAACAATTGATGGAATCTCACTTTCCACTTCACCCTCTCCATCTGTTGTACACTCCACACTTTCCTGCAAAACACAATATCAAACATTATGAATAATCAGCTAAAAACAGAAACCTCAATAACGAACTGATTTTCAATATAATAATATTAATAAGAGATTCAATATCGTTTTTTAAGTCACTGGGGTCTTACCAAGAAGTAGAATTTGTTGCATCGAATGGAAATCCATTCTCTTGACGGCTGAACCCTGATTTAGAGTCATAACAACAGCCTTGGGTAAGTCATCAGTAGAGTAAGAACTCTGACCGTGACTCTCTTTGGTGTATGCAACATGGAGGATATTTACTGACAGATTATTGACCCCAATCATTTAATAGATTGTTATTTTAATTATTGATGTTTTTGGTGTGATAAAATATAATTNTATACCCTCACTTTCAATGGATTTAACACATGTTCTTGGTCATTTTCACTCTCCACTCTTTCATCTAGTTGTGAGTGAAAAGACCATTTTATGCTTATTGTTTAATTTCTTCCTATTACTTTACAAACGCGTATTTATCTCAGCATCACATCACGTGTATTTTCCATAATTTTTCTACCACTCTATTCTCATGGTTAGCACACTTAATACATTATATTTATTATACTCATTTTCACTTGAACATGTGATTCTACGTGAAATGACCATTTGCCCCTATTGAAACTTTTATGTAATCCTCTATAAAAACTAGTTAAAAATATTCACTATGACTATAAAATAATCCCTACCATATTTCTGAATGTGGGTATTACACATACCACCTAATAGACCTGTTTTGGTTTGGTTATGACTTTGTTATACCTTAGCATGTTTATGGTTAGTGTTCAATCATCTTTTTGGATAGTTTTGTCACATCAAAACACATGAGAGGTCAACAGGTATTTTTCACTAAACAATTTATGTTTTGGACAACTAGTTTGGCAATCATTCACTAAAAAAAATGTCTACATTTAATTGATAAAAGACAATGTGTCTATGTGAGATTTCAGTGTAGTTTTCCAAAGTATTAGGGAGAAAATGATTTTTTTTTCTTTTTACTTGGGGATGGCAATGTAGTTTTCCAAAGTATTAAGGGAAAAAAACTTTTAACTCTATAATACACACATAAGACATAACCATACGCTTTACAGCGAGAGCAAATGATAAAAGGCCATATTGGCCTTGAATTTAATTAAAAGGCCATGTAGTTTTTCAATCTTTACTAAATGACCTTATTTTTTATTAAGACAAATTAATAACAATTAAACACTAATCATGGCTTAATTAGGATTAATGAAGGCATTGAGAAATCTTTCAAAAATTATACTTTGTCCCAATAAACCTAAAATTGTGGCATTTTAACACAAACCCAAATCAAAGAAATTGCTGCCCTCCTTCCCACCATTACCGTCAGAACAGCCGCCCCTATTGCTTTTTGTTCTTAGCAAAACCAAAGCCCCTCCTCCTCTTCCTCTACATCTTCTTCTTCCTCTACATCTTCTTTTTCCTCTACATCTTCTTCTTCCTCCGCCATTAACATCTTCTCCACTGAAGATCCACCTCCTCCTCTTCGTAACATTTCATCCAGGTATGTGTATCTCCTCTTTGTATTTTATATTTCTATTTACAAAGATTTAATGGATTGGGTTTGGGTTATGATTTTGATTTTAGTGGTTTAGGTTTTTGGGTTATGTTTGATCAAATCTAAATTTGGAGATCCCTATGATAGATTTAAGTGATCTCAAAGGTGAGAAGAGGGACAAAACAATGGCGCTTTTGCATCAAGCTTGTGAGAAATGGGGCTTCTTTCAGGTAAAAAAGATGGGGTTTTCTTTATTTGAATATTTGATGAACACTTCATTCTAATACCAAAATGCTTTCTACAGGTTGAGAACCATGGAATAGACAAGAAGTTGATCGAAAAAGTGAAGCAACTGGTGAACTCACACTATGAATATAACTTGAAGGAAAGCTTCTATGAGTCAGAGATGGCTAAAAGGTTGAATAGCAAAGATAATTTAAATGATACGGGCTGGGAAACAGCTCATCATCCAAAATCTAACATCAATGAAATTACAAATCTATTGGAGGATCTTCGATTAGTCACTATGAATCTGTCAAGCTAGAATTATCAACTTATATATCTAGTTCAAAATAATATCAATAAATTTATTGAGCTAGGATCGATTTGTTTCATGTTTGTTAACTTAAAATTGTTTTGCAGTGTGTTCTTGTCCTTGTCATGAGGTCACTCCATCTGCTATGCTATTTCAACTTTTTATATGAGGCTTCTCTAGTCAACTGTATACTACTTAAATATGCACCTAATCCTGCCACATTGTAATTCTTTTAATGGCCCCATATTATTAGGTGTCCTGTGTTGTTGAGTTGTTGCCATATTCTTCCCACTTCACTTTAGATAAATTTCCCCTTTCATTTACGGTTCAAGTAAATGATTACTTAATATAATATTCAACCTAGAATATTTTGGGATTGAGCATTTAAACTCGTCTTCATGCATCTGCTAAGTGTAATTAGTCCTGCAAATATTTCAAAAGTGATTTAAATTTAATTTTCACATATAGCAGACTCGGATGGGAATGTACCATTATGGGATGCAATGTTGGGTGGTCATGAACATGTGATCAAACTTCTTATGGATAATAGTCAAACCTTAATTCTGGAGATATGGGTCACTTTGCATGTACTGCCGCTAAGCAGAACGACTTAGAATTACTTAAAGAAATTGTTCGCCATGGAACGGTTGTCACAGAACCTAGGAACAATGGCTCCACTGCTCTCCATGTTGTAGTTTGTGAAGACAACATTGAAATAGTTAGATTTCTCTTAAACCTGGCGATTTGTCTGTTAATGGTTCAAAAACTTTGAAGCAACGAAGGGAGGAAGAAAGGAAGGCATCTAAAGCTAGTGGAGATACAAAAGCATGGAATAGATTTGGCCGTGTTTTTTGAGCAGCAGAAAGTTTATTTAGTTAGAAAGGGTAGGCAGGATCCATGGAATCTTTAGAGTAGGGATTCAAAGTGCATTTAGTTGAGACAAATGCATGTTTTGGTAGGTTGTTATTTTGGGAACTGTTAGAACTGCTGAAACTATCATTTTCCAGATTTCTTTATTGTATTTGCTTCCTGTTAATTAATATAATTTCCTCAGTTTTTCTCTTAATTGATTGTTTGGTGAGTGATGATCTTGGTTGACAGATTTTTAGGCTGCTATTTTATCAGTTTTTTCTCTTAATTTGTTAAAAACTTATTAGTGAATCAGAAAACAATTTTAATGGTTTTGATGAGTACTTTATGAGATTATCAAATTACCCTTGGTCGCTTAAGCAATGTGGGCGATTGCTTAGGCAATCAAGGCTTATCTATATTGGATCACTTACGCGAGAGCTGATATCGCTTACGCGATCGTGTACTTGAGGATTATTTAGACACAAATTAGCCTTGGTCGCTTAAGCGATGTAGGCTATCGCTTAAGCGATCAAGGCTTATATATGCTAGATCGCTCAAGCGAGAGCTACATCGCTTAAGCGATCGTGTACTTGAGGATTATTAAAACACAAATTAACCTTAGTCTCTTAAGCGATATGTGCTATCAATTAAGCGATCAAGGGTTATATATGCTAGATTGCTTAAGTGAGAGCTTCATCGCTTAAGCAATCTTGAATTTCAGAATGATTAGTCAAGTTCAAAGAAAATTGGCCTTGTTCGCTTAAGCGACGTAAGCTATCGCTTAATCGATCACAACTTATTTATATAGGATCGCTTAAGCGAGATCTGACATCGCTTAAACAATCAAGGGTAATTTACTTTTGTGCTTAGAATAATCCTTCTCAAATACACAATCGCTTAAACGGTGCCAGCTGTCGCTTAAGCTGTAATATTCTTTCTAGCTAGTAATTCTTTAGAAAAATATAAGTAAAACTCACTAAACATATGATAGAAAATATATATGTATATGAGTATGAAATAGAGGGCCAATAACTAATTTTTCTTTACATACAAATCTCTACATTAAGTAATAAAGTCACAAAAATAAACTCAAAATACAATCGGACAGTGTTGCCTTTCTCCTCCACTGCTTGACGTTCCATCCGACCGCATCTCATCTACTACCTGCAAAAACAATGAAATCAACGGAGTGAACACTAATTGCTCAATAAGTAAACCCACAATACTTCTATTCTTTCTTCGTTACTCAGATTCTGGATTTTCTTTCATGCACCAAACTTTTCAATTCTTCTCTACTCATTCTAAGGTTCTTGTTTCTCACTTACCGATATGTAAGTACAAAAAAAAAAAAACTAACTCAGGATAGTCGAAATGGCATGATGCATATGCACAAATGCATAAACTTTTTCTAAGCAATGCATTTTCTTTTCTGTTTTTTCTGTTTTCTTATTATGTTTTCCATTTCTCATTTTGTTTTTTGTTCTCTTTCTTTTTTTGCGTTTCTTTCTTTTTCTATTTCTGTTCTTTCTTTCTTTTTCTGTTTCTCTTCTTTCTTTTTTGTTTTCTATTCTTTCTTTTCTGTTTTCTATTCTTTCTTTCTTCTCTATTCTTTCTTTTCTATTCTTTCTTTCTTTTCTATTCTTTCTTTTCTTTTATTTTCTTTCTTTCTTTCTTTGCCGATCGGACTCAGTTAAGGCATGGATTCGGAACCTTGGCCATGTGAGTGTATTCTCAAATTCTTTCTGGCTACAGTCCTCATCCACATGCACTTCTAACGGACTGTACAAATTCTTCTTTCTTATTCTAAGGCCACTTACTAAAGGCGTGCATGTGGGGCTATTCTTCTTCTCTGTCATTCACGGGTTCCCCATCGCAACAACCTTCTCTTCTCTTATCTTTTTACATTTCTTTAAATAAAATTTCAGATTTGACTATTCTTTAATTATATTCTTTAGAGGACAATTCTACAATTTATTTCTTTTCTTTCTTTCTCTTTATTCTTTAATGTTCTCATATGTGTATATATGCATGTAAGTAAGAGTATTCTTGCTATTCTTTCTAAATGCAAATACTCAAAATTAAAGAATGCATTAGGGCATATAAAGATACCATTATAGGAAAAATATTCTCTACCAACAACAATACATAACAAGGTAATAATGCTAACATACTCATATATGCACTTTCTTTGAACTTTCATCAAACTCGTTACATGCACATACAAACCCTAAATTGGTTACACTTCCACATATCTCTCAAGCCACCAAAAATTGGAGCAAAAACTCCCTAAGGCCAACAATCACCCTAGCCGAATTTCATCCTCCACCATACCACATCCATTCTTTCATATTTCATCCAAAATTTCATCAACTCAACACAAACAAATACATCACTTCTCATGGCCATGAGATTAACATATCAAACAACCTTAATTTCAATCCACAATTCTCATCATCCAAACACACATACAACATGTTAGGTAAACAATCAAGTTATGGCAGCGGAAAAACAAAAACATTTACAACATGGATCATTCCTTAGAACCAAGATCAAGGTACAAATTTACAGTTTATATATTAAATAAGAATCTGCAGATTTTAGTTTAGAGGTTTAAGAAATCATACGCAAGTTTGGAGGCTCCTCCAACTTGGCTCTGAACGTATTTCGCTACTAATCCAAGTGTAGGATCGAACTAATATAATCCACACGAAGATAACCTCAAGAAACTAAAGAGGGATTTGCTAGATCCTCTTTAGCCTTTAAGAACCAAGAAGAAATCAAAGTGTATTTGATTTTAGCAAAAATTGCAATCTAGCATGAGAGAATGTAAAGGGGTTGGACCTTTTCTCTTTGAATGAAAATGAATGAGTTAATTAAAATATTTTACAAAGTGTGCACTTATATAGTGCACATTATACCCTATTCCATCATGGAATGGGCTTGGGCTCCAACCCAAACACCCCTTGTATCCAAACATCCCCTTTAAGATATTTTAATTTTAATTTATCATTATCTCAATTAAATTCAATTAATATATATATTTATAATATATATATTAACATTTAACAATAATGATAATTTATTTAAATATATGCGAACACATATTTAAACGTAATCTCACTTATTTAATTTTAATATCAAATTAAATAAAGGCGACGACCTCAGCAAATTTAATTGCACTGTGAAATTACAAAATGCCCTTTTGCCTAAAAAGACGAAAACTCCCTTCTTCCAAACTGGTTCTTAAATTATCTTCTATGTGTGTGACTCATAGGCTCCTTATCATACCAATAGTGTGTAGTATCGCGATTAATCGATTAACACCAATTAATCGTCTCACTACACACAGGCCAAGATTGGCCCCTAGCAAGGCATCATGGCCACCTGATAGATTCGGATTCAGCGAAGCAGCTACCTATCAACGATATGGTTACCGTACAATCTGATCCTTCTATCATCCGTTATCTCGATGAGACCGAGGCATAGAAATAGTGTCAACCTTCGATTACTCTCAATATTATGTATTCAGTTACTAGACCAATGACCTGTGTTATAAACTGGATAGAGCAACAACCCAATCCCACTATGGCCACAGTTTTAGTGTCATTGTCATTTACTGAATTGCCCCGTGTGATAACTTCTCCCGTACCTGGGAGTGATGAATCCTCTGTCTATCCACCGTAGTCTTGATACACTTCTTGATGCAGCCAATCACCACCATATTGATAGCTCTGAAAAGAACTGTGTTAGGCTAGTGTCAAACTACACCAATCGGTGCACAAGGCGCTTCAGTGATCTCAAGTCTGAGGATCACATGTACCACCATTCGTTAGAGGATTTGTTCCATAGACACTGAGGTTACCATCCATATGGAATCCTCTGGTGGGTCAGTCCAGTGAACTTGCCTATAGCAAGCACCCATGTGTTGCACCAGGTTGCCACTAAACAACCTTGACAAGTGAGATCAGCCACTTCCTTTCGACAAGGTCGTTCAACACTATGATAGCCTTACCATATTATCTATGCCCTTACTTTAGAATAATACTAGGGCTACGGACGTTTCTAGAATGGCCACCATATGTGCTCATAGGGTTCTCACTATAAAGATTTGAAACACTTGATACCCTCGTCACGGTTCTACCATTCTAAGGACATATATCAATACATACAACGATGATTTACGCGATATAGAATAAAATGTCTTTTATTGATTAATGAACATTATTACAAAGAGTCAATTCTACAATAATTGATTGGCTCTAGAGCATCTACTCTAACACAACATACAATAAATTTCTCTACACAAGTATTTATCCCATCAAAGCTAAAGTTGGATTTACTTACCTTGAATTTGAGCAATTCTAACACTATAATCTCTCTTTGGTAGAATTCCCCTTTCCTCTTAAACCCTAAGCATATAAAACCATAAGAATTCAAAATTTTAAAATTTAATCTCACATCTTGTACAAGAATCTTACCTTTGGATGCTTAGGATTGAAAATCTATTAAAATTTAGCCAAAATCCCATGAAATTCCTTGGAAATTTAGTGAAGAAATTTGAGAGAATTTGGGGTGAAGGTGGGGTGAACAATGGGTGGAGTGGCTCGGGTTTCAATTCTTGAACTCTTATTACTACATAAGAATATATATAGTTTCCCATTTTACCCTTGCACTTTCTAAAAACCCCATCTATGTCCCTTAGTCAATTACAATAATGCCCTCATTTATATTATCTTCTCCATGTTATTCTACTTCTTTTCATTCCCCACTCTTTCATATAATTATGAGTGGAATGACCATTTTACCCCTAATAACATTTTAAAGAATTTCTTTAACACTTGTCCAAGATAACTCTAACAAGATTCAACTAAGGGTATTAGGGCATAAATAAAGTTACATACCTTGATGTGGGCGTTACATAAGGGATCTAGCATAGATAAGTCATGATTGCTTAAGCGATAGCCTACGTCGCTTAAGCAACCAAGGCCAATTTGCTTCTTTTCTCCTCAATCTTTTAATATTGTGAATGTTTGATTGAGAAATTATATTCCGTAATATGGGTCAACTATCTATTCAATCATAACCATCCATATTTGTGAAATGAGGTATGTTTCTACTAACATGTCACACTAGTGTGCTATGACATTTCTCCATGTATTATAGGGTTGTTAGTCTGTGAGGACCCGGATTCGGCTCATGGGCTATCCCAATCTTGGGCTCTTTCCCTCATGGGCTTTCCCAATCTTGCCCCGGCGGCCCCAATCACTAGGACTATCCCCCCCCCCCCCCCCCCCCTTAAGGGATTTCTTTCGCCTCCCCCACCACTCGAACCCAAGACCAAGGGGCTATAGTCAATTGGGAAGCATGGTGAGTACCATCAGGCCACCAATTGACTATAGCCCCTTGGTCTTGGGTTCGAGTGGTGGGGGAGGCGAAAGAAATCCCTTAAGGGGGGGGAGATAGTCCTAGTGAGTGGGGCCGCCGGGGCAAGATTGGGAAAGCCCATGAGGGAAAAAGCCCAAGATTGGGATAGCCCATGAGCCGAATCCGGGTCCTCACATAATCACATATCATAACTATTATATTTTGATGTTATGAATGTCTGAGGTTTAAATTAATGATAATAATCTTCTTAAATGGCCTTAATATGTGTTAATGGAATTCGGTTATCAAATAATCCTCTATAAATTGCCTTAATATGTGTTAATAACCGATGCCGCTTAAGCGATCAAGGCTAATTTGCTTCTTTTCTCCCGAATCTTGTGATGTTGTGAACATCCCAAGTTAACATTAATGTTACTTAATATGGGGTTGTCAAATAATCCATATAAAAAACATGATCGCTTAGGCGATGTAGCTCTTGCTTAAGTGATCGAGCATATATAAGCCTTGATCGCTTAAGCGATAGCCCACATCTCTTAAGCGACCAAGGCTAATTTGTGTCTAAATAATCCTCAAATACATGATCGCTTAAGCAATGTCAGCTCTCGCTTAAGCGATCCAGCATAGATAAGCCTTGATCGCTTAAGTGATAGCTCATACCGCTTAAGCCATCACTTAAGTGACCAAGACTAATTTGTGTCTAAATAATCCTCAAGTACACGATCGATTAAGTGATCCAGCATAGATAAGCTTTGATCGCTTAAGAGATAGCCCACATCATTTAAGCGACCAAGGCTAATAATAATCATCAAGTACACAATCGTTAAAGCGATGTCAGCTCTAGCTTAAGCGATCCAACATGGATAAGTCTTGATCACTTAAGCGATATCCCACATTGCTTAAGTGACTAAGGCTAATTTGTGTCTAAATAATCAAGTACACGATCGCTTAAGCGATGCAGCTCTCGTTTAAGCGATCCAGCATATATAAGCCTTGATCACTTAAACAATAGCCCACATCACTTAAGCAACCAAGGCTAATTTGTGTCTAAATAATCCTCAAGTACACAATCGCTTAAGCAATGTCAGCTCTCGCTTAAGCAATGGCAGCTCTCGCTTAAGCGATCTAACATAGATAAGTCTTGATCACTTAAGCGATATCCCACATCACGTAAGCGACCAAGGCTAATTTGTGCAAATAATCCATATAAAAAACAAGTTCGCTTAAGCGATCCAATATAGATAACCCTTGATCGCTTAAGCGATAGCCCACATCGCTTAAGCAACCAAGGTTAATTTGTGTCAAATAATCCATATAAAAAAAACAAGATTGATTAAGTGATGTAGCTCTCGCTTAAGCGATCCAGTACTCATTACCACCTAATATCATCTATTCAAAACTTCAAACAAAAAGATCCTCAATCACCAAACAATCTCATAAAGTACTCATCAAAACAATTAAAATTTTGATCTGATTCATTAAAATTGGCTTGGCAACTGATAAAATAATAGCCTAGAAGTACAAAAGTCTATACAAGGAAATTGTGTTCTATTTATGCTTCTTCCAAGGGAGCTGCCTTGTCCTTTTCATCAATATAAGTACAGAAGTCTGTAGAAGCAAATAAATCTAGGACACGAATTAGGAAACCTTGAATGGATTCTATTGATTTCTGCGACAATTTCAGCTGTGAGCTCAACCTAGCAATCATTTATAACCTTGATGAGAATGCAAAATGTCATATTTACCCCCCTTAATGTCTAGTATTTTATACTTATTTGTTGCCTAAATGTACTCATTATTATTCTATTTTGATTTAGTATGCAAATGGAGGAGTTAACTGCAAAACAGAACTAATTAGGTGAATTCGGATAGTTTTGACATCGCTTCGTAATCTGGGCATAACTCTCTCATCCGAGCTCCGATTGAGATGATTCAAAATGCTATGGAACCCTAAGAAATAGATCTACAACTTTCATGTTTGAGTTTGGAGAGATACTTGCTGCATCAAGGTTATAATTGGGTTTGAAGTTGACGTACCTGCACTGCCGACGTTCTGGAACATTCCGCCTTGTCATGCAAGTTAAAGAGGTAGTTTATTATTGGAAGATTTGAAGACCTGTTGCACGCAAGTTACAGCTGGACACACCTCTTTCCTATTTTATTTTAGGACTTTATTTTATTTTCAATTAATCAGAATCAGATTAGGATAAATGTTATTTTAGGATATTAGAATATTTTTAAGATATTTAGTAGGATTAAAAGATTTGAATGGGATATGTTTAAAAGGAGAAAGAGATCAGATTGGGAAGACACACACGCCTCTCTTCCTCTCTTTTGTAATTTTTCTTTTGAGTTTTTGATAGCCATGAGTGGCTAAAACTTTCATAACTTGGTCGAAGGAAACGGAGACCTCGAAATCAATAAAACTGTGAGATCTATCTGTTTTTAGTGTTCAATATATGCTCTGAGTATAGGATGTTCTTCTATGCTTATTTTCATGATTGTTTCATTTAATTACTAGGAGGCCTACTAGTTTATTATTTGTTGCAATCTACTGCTAAGTTAGATATCAAATCCGTAATTGTTTGATCCCTTTAACTTGTGAAGTAATTAAGGTTTAAGGGTTTGCTGCGTCAAGAATTATTAAGTCTTAAAAAGAACATTTGACTGAATTAAATACAACCGCTTGTGTTTGTATTATTCAGCTTCATCGATCTCTCTAGGTCTTAAGGCTGCCACTAGATTAAATCTTTAGCGCTTGTCTAGGGTTGTTTAGTAGTAAGATTAATTAGATCGCTTGTTTCCTAATTAATTACAACTAAGGAGAGGTAGGAAAATAGTTTCAACTGTGAATACTCAAAGTAAGAATTATTTATTTTTGCATCAATGATCAATTGTAAGATTTCGATGGTGGATGTTGACTTAGACAAAGTTTCATTATTTTGATTGATTTCGGTAATTTAGGTTGAATTGTTTTCCTGAAATTGTTCTGTTTTACTAAAGTTTCACCTTCCCCCCCCCCCCCCCCCCCCCACCCCAGGCTTGTTCACGTAACATTAAATTCGGCTAGACACTCTCCGTGGGAATGATCCTTACTCACACTACTACATGTGTTTTTAGGTTTTAATTTTGGTTGCCTGCGACAGCACACCAAACCTTCTAAAGCGGGCTTGACTTGATAGCTCCAAGTATAGCACTTGCAACAAGAGGGTGTCTCAAAACAAATGAAAGGGTTTGATTAATCATAGTTCAGTGCAACAGACAACAATTCCTTTCATGCTTTAAACCTTACTATAGCAATTCAGTAATTCACACAAATACATAGAGAGAGAGGTTATACTAATTCCCTGTTGCAGATGCCTTCCTTTCTTCTCCCTTCGTTGCTTCAAACCTTACTCAACAACAATTCCATACCCTTCTGCCAAACCTTCCATGCTTCAAACCTTACTAAACAGCAATTCCATACCATTCCATGTCAAACCTTACTCAACATATAACCAAGAGCACAAATAACCCAACAACAGACCCACAATGCACATAAACAATCACAAGCAAGAACAACAATAATCTAGTAACACAGTAACAAGAGAAAAAGGCTATTTCATTAAGATTCTAGAATTTACAAGATAACGAAAAAAAGAGATAAAAACAAAAAAAAAAAAAGGCAACACCCAGTTGTTCTTTTCCCTTTCTGCCCCCTTTTCCTTTCCTCCAGCACCCCCACCAAAAGCTTATCCTTGTTGGCTGCTGAACCTTCCAAATCCACCACCACCTATAGCACAATTCTCTCTAATAATTCAGCATTAATTCTTTTATTACTGGTCATGTTCAGCACCATCTGCACAGCTTCTAGAGCCTGCAAAAAAAAAAAAATTTGAATAAACAATAAAGCATAAAACATTGATTACTGAAGAAAAAGATTATTGTGAAGTATACTGATTTCATATTCACTAACATATCATATGATCTCATACATTAATAGTATCCAAAATAATTGAATAAACATGTATTTTTATATATATTTTTCAGGGAAAAAACTTAAACTCCAAATGGATGTATTTTGAGCCATTGGGGACCAAAATTATAAAGATCATTCACCATAAAGTTTGTGTTCAAATTATATTCACCAGCAGCTGTTAAAAAACAAACACAAATGGGTGCTTTGGTGTAACGACTCCCTTCTACTCAGATTCTTTTAAATATACATAGTAAAAGTACATGTAAAATAGCATAGAAAGTTGGGCCCAAATTTTTCTTTCATTAAACATATACATTCTTTATACAAAAATCGTATCATGTACAAAAACTATTAAAAACAAGGTGGACAATGTAGCCATTTCCCTTCGCTTGCCGACGCCCAACCGACCGTGTCCTCACCTAGATCCTGCAAAACATAGGAAACAACGGGGTGAGCACTAAAATAATGCTTAGTAAGCAAATCCTCTATTCATCTAACCCCGTAACTCTCTCTCTAATTCTTTCCTTACAATGCTCATTTACTCTTTCTCTTATACTTCTCTCTATTTTCTCTTTCTCATAGCCCAAGTCACGGCCTCATCTTACCGGAGGCACGGCCGGGACTCGCTCCTGCTTTACGTGACTTCTACTCATTCTAGCCGATCGGACTCGGTTATGCATGGATTCGGAACCCTTGGCCATGTGAGTATATAATCTCTCTCTCTCGGGTACTTTCGGGTATAGCCCTCATCTGCATGCACTCTCACGGGCTACACCACTTCTCTCTCTCATACTCATGTCGCTCTCTCAATGCAGCGTACATGCGGGAATACTCTACCCATTACTCACAAGTTCCCCATTGCACAACCTACTCAAACCTTTCGTTTAGCACTACTTTCTCTTTGTTCTCTAGTGCTCATTCTCTCTTTCTCTTTACTCTTAAAGTAGTTTATACTCGAATTCTCTACTATTTCTCTACTCTCTTTCTCCAATGCAATTAATGCATATGGATGACTCATGCTCATTAATGCACTCATGAAATGCAATTATGCCATGTAGCAATAATTAAGGTTCTCTACTCTTACTCATGCCTTACTCAAGCATTTTATCATACAACTCATGTGCATATAAAACTCTATTGTAACAATAACTCTTCTCTTCTCTTGAACCTTTCCAATATGGGAGAAAACTCTCTCATAAACTCTAAATTCCTGTCAATGAAAGAAACACTTCTATAGGGTTTACTCAAACTCCCTTCAACTTCACTCAAAACTCAACTCAACACCATAAAATCTCAACACTTCTCATATTCCAATACATTCTATACTCATCAATAACTATAATCTCATCTCATCTTATCTCAACAAATATAATACATACACAATCATTCATTCATTCATATATACATCTCTACTCAAAGGAGTTCTTAAATCTCAACTTAGGTTGGATTTACTTACTTTGTAAATAAGTGACTTCTCTAACACTTCTCATTTCCTTTGTTGTCTTGTCTTCTCTCTACAACTTAGGATGCTTTAGATTCAAGCTCTACTAAAATTACCCCAAAACTCCCTAAAACTCCTTAGAAATCTTGGAAAATTGATGGAGAATTGAATGGAAGTAGAGAATGGGTATGGCAGTGGAAATAGGTGAAATGAAGGGTTTATTACACTTAACCCTTTTTTAACTCATATTATAACCATCCTTTCCCATTTTGCCCTTGCTCTTCCTTAGAAATTCCATCTATATCCTTTGATTCATTACACTCACACCCCACACTACCCTATTCTCCATGAAATTTCCTTACATTTCACTCCCCACTTTTCCTGCTAATTAGGGGTAGAATGGTCATTTTGCCCCTATGGAGAATTCTCTAGAAACCTCACTAAACTTTTCAACTGGCCCGTCGCCGCGGCGAAGAAACTTCTGTCGCCCAGGCGAAAAATTACAGAGTCGACACCGCCTTACTCAAAACCAAAGTCACCCCGGCGAAGACTGTTCTTCCAAAATTCCTCAAATCTCAACCAACTTCAAGGTAAACACTCAACCAACTCAACATACAAACTCAATTAAAGTTGAATCAAAGAACATTTAAGCAATAAAGCAAATCTTAAGTATGTATCTCAAGTGGGGCATTACATTTGGACTTCACAAAAGAGAGCGGAATAGGGGGGGCTCGGGGCTTCCTGCATATTGCAGGGCTAGCTGCGCGTGGACAGCCTTGCAATGTAATATCCCACTTGAGGTACGTATTTAAGATTTGCTGTGTTAGTTAAAAGTTTATTGTTTCAACTTTAATTGAGTTTGTATGTTGAGTTGGTTGAATTGTTGCCTTGAAATTGGTTGAGTTTTGGTGAAGTTGGAAATCCAATCTTCGCCGCGGCGAGGAGGAGGAGAAGGAGTTGCACCCACGGGTAGGTTCTGCCCTGTTTCGCCGAGGCGACGTAAAGTTCTTCGCCGCGGCGACGAACCTAATACAAAGTTTCTTGAGTTTTCTAGAGAATTCTTCTTTTGGGACACAATAACCATTCTACCCCTAATTAGTAGGAAAAGTGGGGAGTAAAATGAAAGGAAATTTAGTAGAGATTGTGTTTGGATGGGGGTGTATTTGTAAAGAATCAAAGGATATAGATGGAATTTCCAAGGAAGAGCAAGGGCAAAATGGGAAAGGATGCTTATAATATGAACTGAAAAAGGGTTAAGTGTAGAGAAACCCTTTATTTCTTCATTCCACCGCCTCTTCCATTTGCCTAAGTTCTCTCAATTTCTCCATCCAATCTTCCAAGATTTCTAAGGGATTTAAGAGGGGTTTTGAGTAGAGATTTCATCTAAAGCATCCTAAGGTAAGGATTCATGCTTTAGATGTGAGTTTTCTTATAATTGTAGTGAAGTCTTATTTGGTTGTTGCTGTCCTTGTGGTTGTTTTGAGTTGTAGAGAAGAGACAAGACCACAAAGGGAAGGAAAAGTGCTAAAGAAGTCATCTTTACACAAGGTAAGTAAATCCTACCAACTTGAGTTTTGAATAAGCTTTTGTGTAGAGATGTATGCATAATAAGTATGTAGTATAATCAATGAGAAATTGAGTTGAGATGAGTAGCTATTTTGTAGTTGTTGGATAGATTCCATGTATGAGAAGTGTTTTAATGTGTATTGAGAAATGAAATGTGAGATGAAGTTTGAGAGATGTGGTGTTAACCTTTTTGGAAGTGCTTTTCTTGACAGGGAATTATGGTTGTTAGAGGGAGTTTTCCCCCATTTTGGATGGCTAGAGAATGAAGTATAGTAGTAATTTTAGTAGAGTGTTTATATGCACATGAGTTATTTGATGAAATGCCTAAGTGAAATATGCCCTGTCACTGCCGTAACTTTATAAGGAATTTTTTGGCATCTTACGGTTTGCACTGGGCTGAGACCAAAACATCAAAGATGTAGCCCTATTTCTAAGCTTTAGAACGAGACCAAAACCGTAGTAATCAGAGGTGTATAACGAAAGTTATGGTCTTTTTAGTGTGACCTGTGCAGAATGACGGTTTTGAGGAAATCTTGTAGTTGGCATTTCATTAGTGCATTAGGGAGCATGAGCTAACTCTACGCCTTTGTTTATACACTTGAGAAGTAGCATGAGATTTAGTAGAGAATTTGAGTATAAGCTACTTTAAGGGTTAAGAGAAAGAGAATAGAGTAGGTTGTGCGAGGGGGAACCCGTGAGTAATGGGTAGAGTATTCCCGCATGTACGCCGCATTGAGAGAGCGGCATGAGTATCAGATAGAGAAGTGGTGTAGCCCATGAGAGTGCATGCGGATGAGGGCTATACCCGAGTACCCGAGAGAGAGTATACACTCACATGGCCAAGGGTTCCGAATCCATGCATAACCGAGTCCGATCGGCTAGAATGAGTAGAGGTCACGTAGAGTGGGAGCGAGTCCCGGCTGTGCCCCCAGTAAGATGGGGTCTTGACTTACTAAAGAGAGGTAATAGAAAAGAGTTTTAAGAGAAAGAGAAAGAGAGAGAGAGAAGTACCAAAGAGAAGTTGTAAGGAAAGAATTAGAGAAAGAGTTACGGGGATAGATGAGTAGAGGATTTACTTACTGAGCATTGTTTTAGTGCTCACCCCGTTGTTTTCCTATGTTTTGCAGGATCCAGGTGAGGATGCAGTCGGATGGATGTCAACACGCGAGGGGAAGCGGTTACACTGTCCACCATGTTTTAATAGTTTTTTGTATACATTATAAGTTTGTGTAAAAATGTATACGTTTGTAAAGAATATATGTACATATTTAATAAAAAGAAAATTTTGGGCCCAATTTCTTTATATTATTTTATATGTATTTTATTATGAGAACTTGAGTAGTAGTGGCTTTTACATGCAATATGTAGGCAAGCCCCCATTAATTGAACTTCTTTTTGTGATTTTTCTTTTCCTTGTCTTTCATTCTCCTCTTCTCTTTGTCTTCTTCATCTACAGAAGCTCATGAAAGTGGTTGCTTAATTTTTTCAGAAAAAGAAATAGACGAGGTTCCAAGTCCATGGTAGCATACATAACTATTTTGCATGTGAAGGAAAAACTAAACAATCTAGTTTTTTGCGAGAAAAACTTTGATCTACTGCTCCCACAGCTCCGCCAATTCATTAAGAAAGTATCAGAACTATAGGAATTCCTGCAAAATGATTCAAGTGGCATCTTGAATCCTGAGTTTATGGAAGTTGTTTACATGGTAGAAGATGCCATTGACAAATTCCATGTTACAACATCAATTTAGAAGGTGTTTGAATCGTGTTTGGAGAAAAGGAAACAGAGCGGAATCTGTTTTGCCTTTCAAATTTTAAATCAACTTCTTTTTATTATACTTTAACCCACAAACGTTTAATTCTTTTCACCCTAACCCTTTTTGCTGCTTTAATTACACTAAAGTGCTCCACGTCAGATTTTTAAACCCAAAAAAATTCAAAAACCTTTTCAAGTTATATTCTCAACTAGACATGGGACCTACGCGTTGCGCAGGTATGTTTATTCAATGTTTTTGAAATAGATTGTAAACAAATTTATTCTAACAAATAAACTAATTAGATTAAGACATAATAAGTGTTAAATTATACAAATTTTAAAATAAATATAAATTGTATATATATATATACACAAAGTTGTGTTAAGGTAAAATTAATAATTGTACCTATATAATTATTAATATCAATTATAGGTAGATGTTATTAAATCATTCATCCAAGTTGAGAAGATCGCCTGAATATTAAATGGTTTAATTATATTTTCAGGATCATCACCTTGTACAATTGATATTATTTTTCCAGACTTGTCTTTGATAATCGATGTTAGTATTTTGTAGTGAATCGTGTATGATATTTAATATCACCTGAATATTATCAAGATCAACTTTAAACTCAAAATTTATTTTGACCTTCCGCAATTTGTGTAACTTATATTCATTTTCAAGTTATGTTGCGTAAGTATGTTTATTATTATTATTTTATTTTTTTACATTATTATTGGTTTTTTTTTTTTTTTGTGTGTTTTAAATATATATTTTTTATATTGAATTCATTTTATATTGAATTGATAATTAAAAAATCAATAAATAAAATATCCACAAATTGAACTCAAAGTTTATATCATCATGGATCTTCTCAAATATGTTACCATTTGACGTTTGCTACCAAAGTTTAAAACTTTGTCAAGAAAAGCAAAAAAATTTGCAGGATAACCTACTGGGTGTTATTGATAAGTCTATAAATTAATCAAAGAAAGAGAAACCTTGTTGAAAAATGTAAACTTTTAAGCAAGAGACTTGCAGAGCCAAAGGAAAAAGTTGATTTTGATTGTTGTAAAGAGAAAATAAATTATTATTATTATTATTATTATTATTATTATTATTATTATTATTATTATTATAGAAATAAAAAAAAAATTAAGAATGTTGAGAAAAGAACTCACATAGAAAGCAACAACAACTCCAACAGTATAATCTGAAAGAAACTTAATTGAAGCATTGAAGAAGCCATGAAGATAAAGGTCCTATGACATAAATCCATTTGCTGCAATTAGAATTGACCACCATCTATAGCAAAAAAAGCATTTGATGATAGCATCCTAAAGAAAGACGATAATTGTAAAACACACAAAACCCACAAATCAAACGACAAAATCAATCCAAAAATCAACAAAAAGAGATAGAACAAATATAATTAAAACTACACATCAATATTTGTTTTCCTTTGTCATCACTAAAATTGAATTTGTTTTATGTGTGTGATGATAAAATGAATAGTTCAGCAGCAGGTCTATAGTTATCCTAATTCATCATATAATATATCAAATTAAAGCCCTATCTTTCTAGTTTCCAAATATTCAAGCCACTCATCAATTGGATTTTTATTGAGCAAGTTATGGCTAATTTACTACTGACTGTTCATTGAAAATCAAGAAACAGGGGAAACTAAAATGTGTGTGATAATAAAATGAATGGTTCTACAGTGGGGCTACAGTTATTCAAATTAAGTGTATAATATATCAAACTAAAGCTCTATCTGTCTAGTTTCTAAAGATTCAAACCTCTCATCAATTGGATTTTTATTGAGCAAGTTATGGTCAATTTACTACTAATTGTTCAGTGAAAACTAAAATGTGTGTGATGATAAAAAGAATGATTCGGAAGTGGAGCTAAAGTTATCCAAATTAAGCGTATAATATATCAAATTAAAACCCTATCTGTCTAGTTTCTAAATAGTCAAACCTCTAATCAATTGGATTTTTATTGAGAAAGTTATGGTCAATTTACTACTGATTGTTCAGTGAAAACCGAAATGTGTGTGATGATAAAAGCAATTGTTTGACAATGGGGCTACAGTTATCCAAATTAAGAATTTAATATATCAACTTAAAGCCTTGTCTGTCTAGGTTCTAAAGATTCAAACCTCTCATCAATTGGAGTTTATTGAGCAAGTTATGGTCAATTTACTACTAATTGTTTAGTGGAAACCTAAATGTGTATGATGATAAAATGAATGATACTAAAGCTACATGGTTTAGCATCAAACATCAGTTGATATTTGTTAAATAAATGAAATTAGTTATATTCAACAACAAACTCTTTTCATGATACATGTATGTAACATAAAAGATATCATCAAAAAAAGATAGAACAATTACAATTAAAACTACATATCAATATTTGTCTTCTTTTAAGGATAATAATAACGATTCGGCATATTATAAATAGTTTACTAAAGCTACATGGTTCGGCAACAAACATCAGATGATATTTGTGATACAAATAAAATTTGTTATATTCAGCAACAACTTGTTTTTTATATATGTATGTAACATAAAAAAAAATCAACAAAAAGAGATAGAACAAATACAATTAAAACTATATATCAATATTTGTTTTCCTTTGTCATCACTAAAATTCAATCTGTTTTATGTGTGTGATGATAAAATGAATGGTTCAATTGTTGGTCTATAGTTATCCAAATTCATCATATAATATATCAAATTAAAGCTCTATCTTTCTAGTTTCCAAATATTCAAATCGCTCATCAATTGATTTTTTATTGAGTAAGTTATGGTCAATTTACTACTGATTGTTCAATGAAAATTGAGAAACAGGAGAAACTAAAATGTGTGCAATGATAAAAGGAATGGTTTGGAAGTTGGGCTACATTTATCCAAATTATGTGTATAATATATCAAGTTAAATCCCTATTCGTCTAGTTTCTAAATATTCAAACATCTCATTAATTGGAGTTTTATTAAGCAAGTCATGGTCAACTTACTACTGACTGTTCAGCGAAAACCGAAATGTATGATGATAAAAGGAATGGTTCGACAGTGGGGCTACAGTTTATCCAAATTAAGTGTGTAATATACCAAATCAAAGGCATGTATGTCTAATTTCTAAAGATTAAACATCTTATCAATTGGAGTTTTATTAGGCAAGTTATGGTCAATTAACTACTGACTGTTCAGTGGAAACTAAAATGTGTGTGATGATAAAAGAAATGGTTCAGAAGTGAGGCTAAAGTTTTCCAATTTAAGCACATAATATATCAAATTAAATCTCTATCTGTCTAGTTTTCAAATATTCAAACCACTCATTAATTAAATTTTTATTAAGCAAGTTATGGCTAATTTACTACTGACTGTTCAATCAAAATCGAGAAACAGAAGAAACCGAAATATGTGTGATGATAAAAGGAATGGTTTGGCAATGGAGATACAACTATCCAAATTAATCAAATAATATATCAAATTAAAGCACTGTTTATCTAGTTTCTAAATATTTAAACTTCTCATCAATTGGATTTTTATTGAGCAAGTTATAGTCAATTTACTACTAATTGTTCAGTGGAAGCCGAGATGTATGTGATGATGAAATGAATGGTCCAACAGTGGGGGCTACAGTTATCTAAATTAAGCGTATAATATATCAAATTAAAGCCTTGTCTGTCTAGTTTCTAAAGATTCGGTCCTCTCATCAATTGAATTTTTATTGAGCAAGTTATGGTCAATTTACTATTGATTGTTTAGTGAAAACTAAAATGCGTCTGATGATAAAATGAATAGTTTACTTAACCCAAATTTAAGGGATTATCATATTAGGGCTGATAAGAAATATTTCAAATAGCACCTTTTAATTGGAAAATGGAATCAGCCAAAATTAATTCATTTAACATATCTACTCGCACATCAATGGGACATAATCAATAAATCATTCATATAACAAATTAAAATACACGAATGTTTTTACAGAAAACATATTCAACACAATTGAACTATTTGTATTAGTATAGATATGACACATACTCCCAGTTTGGTTGACAATAAGATCATCCTCGATTTGATCTTAGTAAAGTACATGAACATTTCCTTGAAAACAAACATAACAAAATTTAATTGATCTTCATGTTAAGATTTGTTAAGAAACAATTATTCATTCGTATAACAACTTTTACTTGAAAACGAAATCAACAAAAGTTATTTAATCTTCATATTAAAATTGTTAAGGAATACACTTACCATTCGGCAAGACTAACACAATTAATCATTCAAATAGATTGACCGAACAAAAATAATCATTCAATCAAATAATAACTGTTAAAATAGATAGGAGATATACTTACAATTTCGTATTAAATAGTTAGAAGATATACTTACAATTCAAAAAAACGAATCAAAATAACAACTCATTTAACAATGTCAATCGGATATCATGTCTTTACTTCATGCCAATTCATAAATCTTTGACTTGTAAACAACAACAAAAACATAAATAAATAAAAAAATCATCGATTAATAAAATCATGAAGAACAGACGTATTATTGACACAAACTAATATGACTTATAAACAATTAACAAAAGACCTAACGTATTGTTGACACTAATTAACATATTGCGATAATACACAACTTAACATACGCCTCTTTTATAACCCCTTATTTAGACCTTTTGAATACCAACACAATTAAATACGAATTGAATACGAAGAAATGTTTGCAATGTCAATACAATGCGCCTATATAATTATTAATAAACATGTATGTTTTTACTACCAATACAATACACCTATGTAATCCAATCTTTATGTCTATTTATTTAGACTTTGGAATACTAATGCAACAATTTATATTGTCTACATCATCACCAATAAAATTCAACCACATGGCAATCACAAATCCAAGGTGTCCTTATGGTTAGACCCTTAAAATTTTAATGCAATACACCTATATAATTAGTATTATTATTAATTATTAATACAACAATGCGATGCAACTATGTAACCCAATCTTTATGTCTATTTATTTAGACATTATCATCAATAAAATTCAATCACATGACAATCACAAATATAAGATGTCATTATGGTTAGACCTTTAGAATGTCAATGCAATACACTTATATAATTAGAATTGTTCCCATTTTTTTAATTAATTAATAATTATAGATGGAGCAATAAATATCAATCCAATGTGTCAAGATAGAGCAATTTGATTGGCTTGTCCATCCAATGTGTCAAAATAGAGCAATTCTAGAGCTTCCAAAATGTGTCACATGACGAACAACCTGCATGGGTATNTGCAGGATCTAGGTGATGATGCAGTCGGAGGGGCGTCGGCAAGCGAAGAGAAATAGCTACACTGTTTCCCCTGTTTTGTCTTTTTAAACGAATTTTTGTAAATAGTACTCTTTGTGTATAAAAGACTTATGAATTATAATGAAAAGAAAGTTTTGGGCCCAATTTTATATTGTTATTATGCATGCACTGTACTAGTTTCCAACAGATGTTACAATTCGGGTGTTAAGGGAGCATAAGTCAGCAATTGGATGAACTATTTCGGATATTAGAGACATCTCTCTATCGTTTTGTATGCATAAGATACTCATGGAAGATGATGTCAAGCCTAGGGTACAACCACAACGGAGATTGAATCCTTCGATGAAGGAAGTGGTGAGAAAGGAAATGGTGAAACTTCTAGAAGCGGGCATAATTTATCCTATTTCTGATAGTCCATGGGTGAGCCCGGTGCAAGTGGTTCCAAAGAAAGGAGGTATCACAACGATAAAGAATGAAAGCAATGAATTGATACCAACTAGGATAGTCACGGGTTGGAGAGTTTGCATTGACTACCGAAAATTGAATGAAGTGACAAGGAAGGATCATTTCCCACTTCCTTTCATTGATCAAATGTTGGAGAGATTGGCAGGGCATGCTTACTATTGTTTCTTGGATGGTTTTTCAGGATATAATCAAATTGCAATTGCGCCTGAAGATCAAGAGAAGATGATATTCACTTGTCCCTATGGCACCTTTACGTACAGAAGGATGCCTTTTGGGTTGTGTAATGCACCAGCCACATTTCAGCGATGCACGATGTCGATCTTTGGTGACATGGTGGAGCGGTTTATAGAAGTCTTCATGGATGACTTCTCTGTTTTTGGTTCGTCTTTTGACAATTGCTTATATAATCTTCCATTTGTTTTGCAGCAATGTCAAGAGATGAATTTGGTACTCAACGGGGAGAAATGCCACTTCATGGTACAGGAAGGAATAGTACTCGGTCACAGAATTTCAAAGGACGGCATCGAAGTGGATCGAGCAAAAACAGAAGTGATTGAGAAGCTGCCACCACCTACAAACGTTAAGGCAGTTCAGAGTTTCTTGGGGCATGCAGGGTTCTATAGACGGTTTATCAAGGATTTCTCTAAAATCTCTAAACCTCTTTGCAATTTACTGATTAAGGATGTTCCTTTTGATTTTAATGATGAATGTATGCATGCTTTTCAAACTCTTAAGAAATTTTTAGTGTCTGCACCTATTATTGCAGTTCCTGATTGGGGACTACCATTTGAATTGATGTGTGATGCTAGTGACTTTGCACTAGGAGTAGTTTTAGGACAAAGAAAGAACAAAGTGTTGCATGTAATTCAGTATGCCAGCAAAACACTCACTGATGCACAGTTGAATTACACCACTACTGAAAAAGAGTTGTTAGTTGTGGTTTTTGCATTTGACAAATTTCGTTCTTATTTGCTAGGTGCTAAGGTGATAGTCTACATGGATCATTTGGCACTCAAGCACCTGTTGGCAAAACAAGAAGCAAAACCTCGGTTGATTAGATGGATCCTATTACTACAAGAGTTTGAGTTGGAGATTCAAGATAAAAAAGGGTTCGAAAATGTGGTGGCAGATCATTTTTCAAGGATTGAACGACCAAACCAGGGAAGTGAAGAGGAAACCCAAATCAAGGAAACCTTCTCGGATGAGAAATTGATGAGAGTTGAAAAAGCACCTTGGTATGCAGATATTGCAAACTATTTGTCATCGAGAGTGCTGCCAATTGGCATGACCTTCCAGCAAAAGAGGAATTTTTCTCAGACTTGAAGTATTATTTATGGGAAGAGCCATTTCTGTATAGACACTGTGCTGATCAGATGATACGTAGGTGTGTCCTGGAAAAAGAGATGGAGAGTACTCTACGACATTGCCATGAGAGGGAAATGGGCGGTCATTTTGGAGGAACTAGGACAATAGCCAAGGTCTTTCATTCAGGATTTTATTGGCCAACCCTATTCAAGGATGCCTTCCGAGTAGTTCAGGAATGTGATCAATGTCAACGGAGTGGAAATATTTCAAAGAGAGATGAGATGCCGTTGAACAACATCTTAGTTGTTGAGCTGTTTGATGTGTAGGAAATTGACTTCATGGGTCCTTTCCCAAATTCTTTTAGAAATGTGTACATTTTGGTAGTAGTGGATTATGTTTTGAAATGGGTGGAAACAGTAGCATTGCCATCCAACGATGCCAGGGTGGTGGTTAACTTCGTGAGGAAGAACATTTTCTCAAGATTTGGGGTACCATGGCCAATCATCAGTGATTGGGGGGTCTCATTTTTGCAATAGGCAATTAGATGCCCTGTTGGGAAAATATGGAGTGAAACATAGAGTGGCTACACCATACCATCCTCAGACTAGCGGGCAAGTGGAACTGTCGAACAAAGAACTTAAGGGAATTTTAGAGAAGACAATCAATGCATTTAGGAAGGATTGGTCACGGAAGTTAGGTGATGCATTATGGGCATACCGCACTGCATTCAAGACTCCAATTGGTACGTCTCCATTTAGGTTAGTATATGGGAAAGCATGCCACTTGCCGGTGGAACTCGAGCATAAGGCATATTGGGCAGTCAAGTAGATAAACATGGATTTACGAGCTGCTGGGGAGGAAAGGATGCTGAAATTTAATGAACTCGATGAGTTTCATCATGAAGCGTATGAGAATGCTCGGATTTACAAGGAAAAGACCGAGAAGTGGCATGACAAGCATATCAGGAAGAAGAACTTTGAAGTGGGTCAGAAAGTTTTATTGTATAATTATAGACTTAGGCTCTTTCTTGGAAAACTTAAGTGATGGTTCAGACCCTTCATAGTTGCAAGAGTTTACCCATACGGGGCGGTGGAGGTGTCACATGAAGAAAAGAGCACATTTAAGGTCAATGGACAGAGATTGAAGCCATACATTGATGGGATGATGAGTTGCAAGTCATTCCCCATCCAACTTGACATCCTGACATGAGGACTTGAGAAAGTCGAGCTTTCGACTATAAACAAGCGCTTCTTAGGAGGCAACCCAAGTGTTTTAATTTGTTGTCATTTGTTTATTGTGTTGAATTTGTTTAATTGTTTTATGATTTAGAATAGTTTTAATTTTGTTTTTTTTTTGGGTGTTTTAGGTGAATTATCAAATTAAGGCGAAAAAGGGAATCCTCGGCAACGGCGCCAAAAACTTGATGCGTTGTTACTACAACATGTAATATAACAAGTGCACTAGTCGCACAAAGTAATAAAGTGATGAGTGAGTATCATTCCCACTAGGAGTGATTGCTAAGCACTGATTTTCCTATTTGTTTTCAAGTTGGAGAAACCGAAAGTGTTTGGATTTATAGGAGAATCTAAACTAAATTGAAAGTAAAATTTACTATGTAATTAAAAAAGCTAATTAATGAAGGCAAGATTAAAGTAAGAGTAATATCAATTTAATCAAACGGGTAGGGTTTTGACTTCATTAGGACTCTATAGATTAATTCTACGAATTATGCTACTTCTACACTCACATGCACGGATTGTAACTCGAATTCCCTAAATTGTAAAACATACCTTCTCAGGCTATGAATTCCTACTTTTCCCTATTAAGCTTCCACACCCAACAATTTAAAGATTAATAGATCCAAGTTCATTAAGCTAATGGAATCCTAGATTGAATTCATTGATTCTCAAACCTATCTCTAGCGTTCAATACAACAATGGTGATTACCCAAGAAGCTCAACATGATTCATTTCTCAATCTCATCATGTTCAACAATTAAAATAAAAAAAAATCAGAATAATCACACAATTCATGCAATAGAATGTAAAAGTAACAATAATCTATTGATTACCCATAGAAATCCGAATTACATCAAAACCCTAACCCAAAGTGAGTTAGTTCATAACAAAATTAACACAAATAGCAAGAAAAACAGTAAACACAGCAGTCAACATGTTGAAACAAAGAGAAAAGAGTAAAAAGATCTCCTGTAATTGATGAATCCACAAGGTTAAATCTCCAATCTTCTCTTCTTTTCTCCCAAAATGTCAAAGCTCTCTCAAACAAGACGAACCCCTCTCAAAATGTCAAAGTTTTTCTTATATAGTCTGTCCAAAAACCTAAAAACTTTCCTAAAATAAAATTGTGCATTTTAATGAAAAAATGAAAATCGCAGACTTCGCCGTGGCGAAGAATAAACTTCGCCGCAACAACGAATTCCCGAGAGTTTATCGCCGCGGTGAAGAAAGAAGCGAACCTTGTTGAACAATTATGAAATTACGGAATTTCCCTCCGCTTGCTCCCTTGCTTCAATCTTCAATCTTTGATGCTTTCTAATGGGAACAAGCTTCATAGTGCTTCAAATCCGCTTCAAAACTTCTCCGAATTCTGAGATTCGCTCGTTTCTGGGTCCAAGAACTCGATTCCGCTCATTATTTGCTCAAAGTGCACGTTTTGGCCTGAAACATAAAACATATGAAATTAAGTTACAATTTAGGCAAAAACGACATAAGAAGTATTCAAAATCTGGCCAAAAAGCCTAAATAAAACAGTATAATCTTCGGATTATCAATCCTCGACCTGTCCAGGAAAGTCGACACCTTGAGGAAGAGATGGCTCATGAACAAGAGGAGTAGTGACTTCCTTTCTAAGGTCGGGAACCTTAGCTAGTGGAATTATGTTTAGGGGAGTTGGATCCTCGACCTGGAGCTGGGGCTCAGCCTCTTTCTTGCCTCCTTCGAGCTCCCTTTAGTCCTCGCTCTCTTCCTCAGACTTGCCCGAGTAAACACAGGTCTCCCCCTGGGCTTTGACCCTCATCCTTTTAACTTCCTTTTGATAAGCTCGAGGAAGGAAAGAGAAGTCAATTGAAGGATAGGCTTCCCATAATTTCTGGACAAGTAAGATAGATTTTTCCCAGGCTGGAGTAGTAATGCCCTTGTTTAGTTCATTAATCCGAAGCCTGAGCTGTCTAGCCTCAGCTTTGGCCTCCTAGTGACCTACCACCTCCTAGCCAAGGTTGAGTGAAGACTGTTTGGATTTGGCCTCCCAGCTCGCGGTAGCTTTCTAAGCCGAGGATAGCTTAGAGTTTAGTTTGTTATTGGCACCTTGCTGCTGCGCCAAAGTCTCCGCGAACTCTGCTGCCTTAGCCTCCGCCTTGGCCTGAGCAGCCTCGCTCGCTTTAAGCTTGTTAAGGAATTCCTATTCCTTGACCTGGAAGGTTGCGACTTCCCCCCTGAGCCGTTCGAGCTCAGCAAGCCTGGCCTCTTTCTCATTCTCTGCAAGCTCAGCCTTAGCCATAACGTCTTTCTTCACTATCTTCGCAGCCTGCCATTTCTAGTGGTTTATCTCTAAAGTGTCGTTGCATTCCTCATACAAGAGTCTGCTTGCCATGGCGACCTGAAAAGAGGAGACGAGGAGTCAGCAAGAAGCAAGAATAACTTGCAAAAGAAGAGAGGATGCAAACTACCAATACCTTCGTCGCGTAGCTGTAGGTTAAAGCCAACATCTAGGAGGGAGACGAGTCCCTGACAACTGTAAATGTTTGCAGGGTGACACAATCTCTAGCCACCGCGGCCCCAACACCAATATGGTCAGGAAGTTGATCGATCAGCCCATCAACCGCAGCTTGGATCGATGCGTCTGTTTCCTTATTCTTTGGCTAGGACAAGCTAGGTTTGCTCCCCCCAAAAGCACCTGCCTCGGAAGCAGGGGCAGATTTCTTCTTGGCCAAGCCTTTGGCCGCTTCTTTTCGAAGGCTGCCAGCTTGCGTGGCGACCTCTTTGCCCGAGCCAATTTGCTGCTCGGGTGTTTTATTTTTTCCCGAACTTCTAGTTGGTTTGGACGCTTTCTTTGCTAGCCCCTTTTGGGGCTTTGTAATGCTTTTTCCGCCAACTACCTTAGTGGCAGTCGTGGGATTCTTCGCGCTTAGGCCTCCCTTTAGCTCACCACCGGCATGCTTCAAGCCTGCAATTTCCACAAGCTGCTTCATTCTTAAAGTAGCCGGAGCCTTTGTAGCAGCAGTAGAGGTAGCCATTTTCTTCTTTTCTTGGTTTTTTGGCCCACATGTCTGCAAGAAAAAAGGCAAGAGAATTAGCAATCTATTTTACACGGGAAAGCAAGTGCGAGCAAGCAACAACTTAACCTTTCTCCAAAAGTGCTAAGAAATTGGCCTCATCCCAACAGAAGTCGTACGCTTTCAAGTGAGGACGTGTAAGAAGCTCATTGACGTTGCGCTGATTGTCCGGAAGATCGCTAAAATGCTGCAGCCTCTATAAGCCTCCGGCTAAAAGATAACTCTGCTCGATGTTAACTGCAAAAATAAAACAGGACGATCAGTTAGAATATACAGCTTGAGAATAATCCTCGCACATACACAGAAAGCCCGAGCCTTATTCGCTTCCACAGCGAAGACACCAGTCTCCCAGGCTTCGTAGAAAAAGAACTATGAATCCCAATGTGAAACTTTCTTCGGGACGTCGATCAGCCCGTTAAAATGTACTCTCCTCGCTTTGGAAAGGTAGAACGTCTGGTCTTGCTATTTTTTGGGCCTGTACAAGTGTATAAGCTCTTTGACGGATGGCTCGCCCAATTCAGTGATCATGTACGCGATGTACATTGCGATAATGATCACGTAAGAGTTGGCCGTCAGTTGAAGAGGAACAATGTCGAATTGCCTCAATACGTTATTGATGAAGTAGTGTGGGGGAATGGATACCTGACACCTAAGGAGAGTCTCAGAGGTTGCTACCCATCCATGTGGGGGGTTCTTCTGAGAATATTTCCCCGGAACCATCAAGTTAATCTGCAGCGCGTAGGTCGCTCTTATGCGTTCAAGATCCCCAAGGGTAATTAAGGATTGTGGTTTTCTTTGTAGCCTATGGGCTAGAGACGACGGAGATTGGGCTAGCTGAATCAAAGCACGATCGAATAAGCCCGCAGCGTTGGGGTCTTAGCTTTAAGCGACGAATTCTTCAGAGACCTCATGGGAATATCCCTAAGGGCTGTCGAGTCTACCGACGAATCAAACATTCGGTCTATGGTACGACTACTGGAGGAAGACATGGCTGTAGCTCACTTCTAGGTACCTAAAAAAAGAAGCGAACATGTGTCAGAGCTCGAACAAATCGGCGACCATTCCACACTCGCTTCTGTTTCAGGCAATCGAGATAGCTCGCGTAATACGACGAAAGTACGCGACCAACCCGGGATACCCACGTCCACCATGTTAAACCTCTTTAAAACCTGAGATCGCTGGAGACGCAACCAAAAACCCTACTAAAACCTTAAGACATTCAATGTGGCCACTACAGTAGCCACCCTATGATGCGAAAATCAAGAAAATAGAAGAAGATAGGGGAAAAAGCCTTACCAGAATAAGGAAAGTGTTGGAAACTTGTGAGAAAGACCACCGTGACGACGTAAGAACAATGACAAAGGAGAACCAGAGTCAAAGTAACTTTCAGAGTGACTATTCTAGGGTTTTTCGCCACCTTTTATAGTGGTTTGCATCGAAGACGAAGGGGTGGAGTTTATGTAACAACTACTTTCTTCTACCATATTCATAATATAGATTAATAAAAAGACAGCATAATTATCAAAACAGTTGGGCCCAAAAATTTTTCTTTACTTAATAACTACATTCTTTATAAAGTACAACATCATTTGTACAAAAGACTCTCAAAAACGAAAACAGTGGACAATGCAGCCAAGTCTCCCCGCTTGCCGACGTCCCTCCGACCAAGTCCTCACCTATGCCCTGTACAACAAAGAAAACAAGGAGTGAGCACAAAGATGCCCAGTAAGTAAAAATCACTTACTCTATCATTCCCGTGCATTACTCATCAATTCTCTTCGTACTCTTATCATTTTTCTAATTCAAAAATCTCATTTTCTTTCTTTCTTTTCTTTCTATTCTTTTCTTTTTCTCAATCTCATTCCGCTTTCTCATGGCGGAGACCGCTCTCTCTCATAGCGGTTTACATGCATTTCCGCTCTCTCATGGCGGAGACCGCTTTTTCTCATAACGGTTCACATGCATTCCGCTCTCTCATGACAGAGACCGCTCTTTCTCATAGCGGTTTACATGAGGGTAACTCTATACTCACGAGTTCCCCATCGCACAACCTATTTTCTTTTCTTTTCTGTAGCACTTAATAATCATTTTATCCTCTAGTGCTAGTTCTTTCTTTCTCTTTATTCTAAGAGAATTGGTTCTTTTCTTTATCTCTATTCATAGAGTGTTTCTTTCTCATTTCTCATATTTCTTTCTCATGTGATTACTTAATCAAACATATGCATATGGATGGCTCATGCCTAAAATCTTTCTTATATGCATTCATGACATGCAAATATGCTATGTTGCATAAAGTAAGGTTCTCTACTTCTACTCATGCTTCTTTTAGACATTTCATCAAACAATATGTGTGCATACCTAAACTTTATTCTAACTTTAATTATACTTCTTTCTTAATCATCCAAAATAGGAGTTCAACTCCTTTAAAACATCATACAACCTGCAAGGGAAAACATACTTCAAATATTCCTCTCAAATTCTTCTAATTCTATCCACACTTCTACCCAACTTTAACAACACAAGCCACCCTTCTCATGGTGGAAATTCTTTCATATAACAACATTGAATTCATCAACTCATTTCAAACATAGAAATTCAAGCATCAAGCACATATCTAAAAATCTCTACACATCATTCAATCAAGTAAATCACAACTTAGGTGAATTTACTTACCTTGGACACAAGTAGAAACCACTTAATCTCTCTACTCTTGATGGCTTGATACTTTCTCTTAAACCTTCAATACAAAACTTTATAAGGATCCTACTCTTTCAACAATAAAAATTACTTCTAGAGTAAGGGTTCTCACCTTTTAGTGCTTAGGATCAACTTGTAACAATTTCTAGTCAAAAGCTCTTCAAAGATCCTTGGAAACTTGAATGAAAATTTGAGAGAAATAAGGGATGAAAGAGGCGGTGGTGAAGAAGCAAATGAAAGGGTTTCTAAAGCTAAACCCTTAATATCTCATATTTTCTCCACTCTTTCCCAAAATACCCTTACTCCTTCTTTGAAATTCCATCTAGGACCTTTCATTCTTTGCAAACACAACCCCAATCACACTATTCTCTATGCAATTTTCTTACAGTTCACTCCCCACTTTTCCTGCTAAAAAAGGGTAGAATGGTCATTGAGTCTCAAAAGGAAGAATTCTCAAAAACTCAAGGGGAACATTCAGCCGAGTCTTTGCCGCGGCGAAGCTATTTTCTTCGCCCCAGCGAAAGATCACAGCAGCTACACGGGGTTGTAGCACCTCCTTATTGCCGCGGCGAAGATTCTTCTTCGCCCCGGCAAAGACTATAACCTCAATATTTCGCCAAGTCTTACAATTTTCAGGGCAATCACTCAACCAACCAAGACACCTTTTCAACCAAGGATAAACCAAACAATATTAACAACATATAGACTCAAATGAGGATAAATCAACAAACATTCAAGCCATTCATCAAATCTTAACTACGTACCTCAAGTGGGGTGTTACAGTTTAATCATGGCCGTCGGCTTTTAGTCGATCGTAACCCTTCATTCATCGAGCAATCTCAGCCCATGGACGTGGCCACGTGTCGACCATCTGCGAGGAGTGAAAAATCGTCAGATTGCTATAATAATAACCGTCGTCGCACATCACCTCGACTTCACGCGTGAATAGTTGTCAGTGCCCATGCGCGACGAAATGTAATTGACAAAGGCTGTTGCATTTAATGCAGCACAACCACGCAGAAATTACCTTTATGACCTGACTTTTCATATTCTGAATTTTGACAGGTACCTGGGGGAATAAAAATCCAAGCGTGAGGTATGTCGGCCAAGCGCAAGGTCGACCATAGGAGCCCAGTAGAGCATGCACTCAGAGACTCAATGTTGAAGCCGAGCTTGGCATCAAATCGAGCAATAGTCTTCAAAGCCCGAAACGAGCATCAAACACTAAGGGGCAGATGTTGTGTATGGTTTTTTCTGCCAAGCTCGGGCTAACACGAGGATATAGCTCGACCCAAAATGAGCTCGGCAATTATGATTGATTGACCCAATATAAACTCGTCGAGATATAGCTCGGTCGCAAACAATTCAAGGAATCATTCAATCAATCTCCAGATTACTTTAGATCCCAGATATTACAGGAATGACTCAATCAACAGCGATCATTGCGCAATCACAATGCCCAATCACGAGAATATCAGAATTGCGATTCAGATCAATTGTAATCCCCTTAATTTCTCTCTTTTCTTTTCACAAATCTTGTGCAAAATCCCCCTCAAACGATGGGGAAGGGGTTTGCGATTTTCAGATAAGAATTGCATTGTAAGCTCTCACAGCAAATACAAAAACATAGTGGACGTAGATTGTTAACCTCGCCAAACCACTTTAAAAATCTCTTTGTTTTTAATTCATTTCATTCATATTCATTGCTGATTTTCACTAATCACGCACACATCAGTTCCAATCCCAGCAAGGTCGATCGGATCACGCTGGTTGGTACAGAATTCTGTATCAACACCACAAAAACTTAATTGAAAACCTGCTCAATCAACCCACTAGAGGCAGCATCTCTCACCAACTCTTTCTTTTGCTTCCGACACAAAACTAAAAGCAACCCACACCCACTCCTTTTTCTTGGGACTGAAAATGACTATATAATCTCTAGACACTTCATGCGGTCTTGCTCTGAAACTGAAGAAATAAAATTTCTCTCCTCCCACATGTTAGGTAATCTCACTTTCTTTTTATTCTGATTTGGGTTCTTCCTTTTATCTTTTTAAAATCTTTATTTCGGGGTATTGGAATTGAATTTCGGGTTCCATCTTGTGTCGGAATTGCTATATTTGGTAGGTTATTGTGAAATTGGTATCTGTTTGGTTTCCGAGATTTTTTTTTTTGTATATAGATCTGGTGGTTTAATGTTCATTTAATTAATGATTGGATTTAAAAGAGGAATGACATGATTAATTCTATAACAAGTAGTTTGCACAGACATGATATAGTATATTTTACTGTTCTTAATTTTTTTTTCGTTAATGAAATATATTATTGATTCGGCATATAATCAAGACTTTTCAGGCGTGTCACAACTAATGACTCACATCTGCTTTCTCTCTCTATTCTCCATGGCCACAGCAGCATCACTGGTTTCCTCACCTTATAAAATGACCAGTGTAAAAGATTTAGCTGAATCTCCCGGCCTCTCCTCTATTCCGTCAGCTTACACTTTCCGAAAAAATCAAAATGATCAACAATCATCAATTTCAGACCCTGAACCGGATGATTCAATTCCCATCATTGATTTCTCTTTGCTTATCTCTTCATGTCCAGAGCAACGGTACAAGATAATCCACGACCTTGGCAAAGCCTGCCAAGAATGGGGCTTCTTCATGGTATATGTAAATATAACTCTCTTCATGGTTTAGCTAGAACGTTGTTAACAAAATTTTTTATTTACTNCATCCAAAAACTGAGCACTTCTAATTAAACTTTTTCAGCACAACAGTATCAGCAGTAGTAAAGGATCAGTAGCTTGAATTTTCCAGCATAACAAAGGAAACAAAGACAGCAGCAGCAGATATAAAATCTTCCACGCTATGTAATTGTAAAACAGAGCAATTCTAACTGAACTTTTCCAGCACAACAACAGCAATTTTAGTGCAAAATAGCAGCTCAATCTCAATCACTCAATCAATATAACAGCCAGAGCAGATAGAATCCCTTACCTGAATTTAATCATCTCTTCAACTGGTAGCTCAATCACTTTAACCATAAAACATAGCTCAATTGCTCAACCAAGAAACATATCAATCACTCAACCAAGAAGCATGTAAAATCAATCAGTGGGGCATATCAATACACAATCTCAGACTAAAGCAGTAGCTCAAAGCAACACAAAACAACAAGAATTATAAAATCAACTGAGACAGCTATTCTTTGCATTTTGCAGGCAAATCAGCAAACAATTTTGAGGGGGGAACGGGAGTAGCTTACATACTAAGTTTATCCCTCAAAGTTTCAAACCTGGAAGTGGAAAGAGCTTTAGTGAATATATCAGCCTTCTGATATTCAGTTTATTTGTTGTAACTTGTTTCCTCACATAGTGAACATGCAACTCAATATGTTTAGTTCTTTCATGAAAAATAGGGTTTGAAGCTAATGAACCTGCACTTTGATTGTCACATTAAATAATAGGGATTTCACTAAGTGTTAAACCAATTTCAGTAAACAAACTACAGAACCAAGTTAATTTAGTAGCCCCTTGAGCCAATGATTTATACTCATCTTTAGTTGAAGATAGAGAGACAACTTTCTGTTTCTGAGAAGTCCACTACAGTAAATTAGTGTCAAGGAAAACACAGCACCCACTGGTTGACCTTCTGTCATGGAGACTACAGGTCCAGTCAGCATCTATAAAGCATTCCAGGTTAAATCTCTGATTTTTACTAAAAAAAGAGACCAAAATTAGAGGTGCCTTTAATGTATTTGAGCAGTCTCTTGCAGGCTTGCCAATGCAATTGAGTGGGAGCCTTCAAAAATTCACTCAACTATTCACCAAGTAGGAAATGTCTGGCTTGGATAAAGTCAGGTACTGATAGTGCTCCTGTAGAGAGCTAGACTATCATAAGGTGCACTATCATCCATAGAAAGTTTAGTACTAACCAACATAGGTGTGAGGCATAGATTGCAATCAATCATGTTTGTTTTAACTAAAAGATCCTTAGCATACTTTTCTTGGCTCATATGAAGACCAAATTCATCTCGGGAGACTTCAAAACCAAGAAAGTATTTCAAGGAGCCTAATGTTTTCAAGGCAATTTGAGTATTAAAGTGTTGAACAGTCTCCTGAACCAATTGAGAATCTTTACCTATAAGGAGTATGTCATCCACATAGACTAATACATACATAATTTTTCTTCTTGTTTTGGAATGAACAGACTAGGATCAACAATTGAGTGTACAAATCCCCAGTGAAGAAAAGCCTTTTTCAGCTTATCAAACTAAGTCCTAGGGGCCTATTTAAAGCCATATAGTGCTTTGGTCAAATGACACACAAGGTGTGGAAACTATGAACTAACAAATCCTTTAGGCTAGACCATGTACACTTTCTCAGTAAGATCACCATTCAAGAATTCATTATTGGCATCCACCTGCTGAATATCCCAATCATAACTCATAGCCAAACTCATGATTACTCAAATGGTAGGAGATTTTACAACAGGACTAAAAGTTTCTAGGTAATCTATGCCAGGTGTTTGCTAAAACCCTTTAGATACCAATCTTGCTTTAAATCTCTAAATAGTGCCATCAGGATTATGTTTGATCTTAAACACCCACTTACATCCTATAGTATGCATATTTGAAGTAGCTGAGATCAATTTGCAAGTATTGTTAGCCATCAAGGCATCAAATTTAGCCTGCTTGGCAGCTTTCCAAGATGGATTGGAAAGTGCCTCTGTAACTGTAGTTGGTTCATTAGTGTCTAGGGAAGAAGAGGTGACTAAAGTTGTGTTATGTGCCCTGGCTTTGGACCTAGTGATCATAGGATGTACATTTTTTGCTGAGGGTAGACTATGGACACAAGGTAACTCAACTGTTAGTGGGACAATATCGAAGGAAGTGTTTGTTGGAAGAGATACCAGTGAAGAAATAGGAGCAGACACCAAAGATGTGGGTTATGTTTGGTGCTATGTTTTGGATGCAGGAGAAGACAAGACTTGTGATGTAGACATTGGTGAAGATATTGATTGAGAATGTGATTGGTTTTGTGTGGTAGAAAGATTGGGAATGTTGCAAGAAATGGAATGTGAGTTAGATTGACTTTGGGTGGTACGACAACCAGAGGACAAACAATAAGTATGTTGTGTTTGAGAGGAATGTAGAGGTGGGATGGGCACATGCCAAGTATTTGAACAAGAGAAGCTGAAGAATTATCAGTAGAGGTAGAGACAATGACAGATCTGGAATCCTTAAAAGGGAAATCAAATTCATCAAATTTAGCACTTTTGCAAATATAAATTTTGCCAGAAACATCTAGGCATTTGTATCATTTATGATGCAGACTATATCCAATAAAAGTACATTTGGAAGTATGGAAATTAAATTTGTGTGAATTATAAGGCCTAAGAAAAGGATATACAACACAACCAAAAACTTTAGTGTCAGAATAATTGGGAATGCTATATGAAACAACTTCTTAAAGGGTGACAGGTTAGATAGCACTTGTAATACCCACATTCAGAAATATGGTAGAGATTATTTTATAGTCATAGTGAATATATTTAAGTAGTTTTATAGAGGATTTCCATAAAAGTTTCAATATGAGCAAAATGGTCATATCATGTAGAATCACGTGTTCAAGTGAAAAGTGAGTATGATAAATATAATGTATTAAGTGTGCTAGCCATGAGAATAGAGTGGTAAAAAGTTTCAATAGGGGAAAAATGGTCATTTCACACAGAATCACGTGTTCAAGTGAAAAGTGAGTATGATAAATATAATGTATTAAGTGTGCTAGCCATGAGAATAGAGTGGTAAAAAGTTATGGACAATACATGTGATGTGATGCTAAGATAAATACGTGTTTGTAAAGTAATAGAAAGAAATTAAAGAATAAGGGTAAAATGGTCTTTTCACTCGCAACTAGATGAAAAATTGGGGAGTG
The DNA here is from genome assembly GCF_008641045.1 of Pistacia vera. Taxonomy (NCBI): domain Eukaryota; kingdom Viridiplantae; phylum Streptophyta; class Magnoliopsida; order Sapindales; family Anacardiaceae; genus Pistacia; species Pistacia vera. The sequence goes on along the minus strand of NW_022195028.1, from coordinate 2,058,467 downwards.
AAAATAACCAAGAATATGTTTTAAATCCATTGAAAGTGAGGGTATATTGGTAAATGCATGTATGGCATAATTGGAATTATCATAAAAGTGCAAGGGCAAAATGGGAATATAAATATATATATATTATTAGTTATAAGGCTTCAATTGACAAAACCCTAGCCATTCTCACCCTTGAGCACGCCACCTCTCATCCATTGTCTCTCAAGCTTCTTCATCAAATTTTAAAGAGAAATCATAAGGTTTAGCTTAAATTTTTGTAGATTTTCAACCCTAAAGCATCCAAAGGTAAGATTCTAGCATAAAAGGGTGTATTTAAGCTCTAAAGTTTTGAATTCTTATGTTTTTACATGATTTAGGTCCAAGAGGAAAAGAATTTTAGCAAAGGAAGGTTGAATAATTAGTGTTGTACAAATTCAAGGTAAGTAAACCCAATCTAAGCTTTAATTTTAGTAGTATATGTGTAAGTTGATTCTTGAGTGTTTGTGTATGATGTATGATAAGAAGTATTGGCTGTTTAGATGCTTGTTTGATGGAGAATAATGTGTAGAAATTCAACCAAGATCAGTAGCTATGTAGATGTGATGTTTTGGTTGAACTTTGGATGAAATTTTGATGAGTTGATGTTGGAATTTGAAAGTGTTGAATCCGGCCAGATTTGAGGTTAAGTTTGGTGAGTTTTTGCTCCAATTTTAGTGGATTTGGAGAGATGTGGAAGTGTGGCCAACCAAGTATTTGCATGTGCATGTGAATTGTTTGATGAAAATTCAAAGAGAAATGCATGCATGAGTTTGTTAAATCTTGTTGAAGAAATTGTTTGAAAAAGGAAAGAATTGGAGTTGAAAGGTTATATTAGGCTTAACCAAGTGTAAGTTTTAGTATTCAAGAGTGCATTTTGTTATGCCAAAATTTAGAATAACACTTGGTTATGTTAGTTCAATGAAATGAATGGCCTTTAGTGCATGGTTCAATTTGCTTAAACTTTTAGCATTAGTTTGAATGGCATATTGTATTTAGTCATTGAATTATGAGTTTTGAAACTTATGGCTTTAGAAAAGTGATTGCAAGAATTGCATATTAAATTGTTGCAATAGTGTAGTATTGATGATAGTAAAAGATGGGTGATTATATTATAATATTACAATATGCCACAATAAATTGTCAAGCTTGTATGCTTGAAATTAGAAAGATCATTCAAAGAATGGCTTGGTCAAATGAGTATATTGTTGTTTCTTGTTTTGAGATTAGTTATAAATAATATGTAATAAGTGATTTTATTGTATAAAGAATAGATAAGCTTTCCCAAGTATAAATATCAAAGAAACATCAAAGAAATAGAAGTTTAGTTTATGTATTAAATACATGACCATTTTAGAAATTGATTGGTGTGAGTATAGTTTTCATGCCTTATTATATATTACAAGCCATATAATTTGCTAGAAGATCTTGAAAATATTTTGTATTGGCCAAAAGTTTAGTTAAGAATGTTATAAAGAAATTAGAATTTAGCCAAAATATATATGTTGTGTCGTATGATAGATTAAATTTTCAATGATTAATATGGCAATATAGATTAATGTATAGAATGTAGCCAAAAGAAAAGAAGAAAGAATGGCATGTATAACAATTGAAGTTGATGGTCATGTAATAGAATCCAAATTTATGACATTAAGATTTGTATTTAGAAAGTTGTACAAGGCATGTTTGTTACATTAAAAAAAAAAAATATTAGAGAGTTGTTTAATGACATGCTTATGTGACATATAAGTTTGAGAAAATCTAGTAGTATAATTGGGCCAGTTAGTAGACTTAATACCTAAGTTGTGGGATAGATTTTATAGAAGAAATTAGATTGCCCAAAATATAGAATTCATTCCCTAGTTGAATTGTGCCGTTTTAATATCTCACTAATAGAATTATTAAAGAGTAGAATTTGTGAGATATAATGTAATTGTGTATGTGTACATTTTACATAGCATGATAGAATTAAAGAATTACAAAATTATGTAGAAATTATAGAATCGCGTACGTGCACACGATGCATAGAATTTAGAAATAAAGAATAAAATAGAAAATGTTTAAGTTAAGCGTGTTATTAGAATAGAACTTTGGGCTTTCCAGAAAAGTATAGAAATAAAAATCTTAGAATTAATAGAATAAATGCCAGAGTCAGACACATATTTTGAGATCATGCATAGAAAGCATATAAATACATGACATAGCATAGCATATATTTCAGAAATTTTAAAATTATTGGAAAATGTCTAGCTAGTTATTTTGCAGATTTACAGAGCATGTTTTCAGAGGGCTATTGCAATGGGGAACTTGTGAGCATTCGCTGCGTTAGCTAGTGGCGACAGAGATGCAGAAGTTTCCCACATGCATGTCGCCATCAGTGAGCAGCCTCAGAATAGAAAACAGAATTGTACAGTCTGCTAGAAGTGCATGTGGATGAAGACTGTACCCAGAAAGAATTTTAGAATACGCTCACACAACCAAGGTTCCAAATCCATGCCTCAGCCTAGTCCGATCGGCAAATCAGAACAGAATATAGAAAGAATTTTAGAAAAAGAAAGAAAAATAGAATAAGAAATAGAAAACAGAAAGAATTTCATAAAGAAAGAAAAATAGAATAAGAAATAGAAAACAGAAAGAATTTCAGAAAGAAAGAGAAAGAATTTCAGAAAGAATTAGAAAAAAATTTTCAGAAAGAATACAAACATGATCATTTGCATATGCATCAGACATTTTATGTGCATTGCATCTCATGAATTTATGCATTGATTAAACAATTTATTTTATTATTGCGTGTCTGACTAGCCAAGAAAAGAAAATAGAAGCCCATGAGAATAGAGAAGAAAAGAAAATAGAAACCCATGAGAATAGAGAAGAAAGGAAAATAGAAGCCTACGAGAATAGAAAAGAAATTAGAGATATACAAGAAAAGAACATAAATTAGATACATGCTAGAAAAGAATAGAAATTAGAAACATGACAAATAGCAAGGAAACTTAGCGATTTGTTGAGTAGAGAAAGAAACAGAAAGTTATAATCTAGTAAAGAAGAGAAATAAAATGATAAAGAATAGCACAACACTAGAAGGATTTGGAAAGATTTGAGAAAAATAGAAGACTGCTCAGTAGTACGCCTGAGAATAAAGAGAGAAAGCAAGCAGAAATTTAGAGGCAGTACAGCGAAAATGGGGATAGCGGAGTAAGAGCATAGTTAGATTTGGTTTACTTACTGAGCATTCATAGCTCACCCCATTGCTTTCCTTATTTTTGCAGGTATTAGATTGTAGTGATCAGGAGACTTCAAGTTGGCGAGAGGATTGCACACACTGTCTCAGTGAAGAAATTTAATGTGGATTTATATATGTGAGAAATAGTCATTGTGTAATAGTATGTTATAACTAGATTAAGGATAAAAAATTTAGACGAACATCCTTTTTAAGCTAGCAATTTTCTGGATTCTCTCTATAGGATACTCAGTGAATACTTGCCTAGTAAGACATTACAACACTAGTGAGGGCAGCCTATTTGTGAGGTATGTGGCAGTTTGGAAAGCATGCCAACAAAATCTGAGAGGCATACTAGCTTGGGCAAGTAAAGTCAAGCCTTGTTCTACAATTTGTCTATGTTTTCTCTTAACTCTTCCATTTTGTTGGTGAGTGTGAGGGCAAGGATGCCTAAAATGGATACCATAAGCCTTAAAGTAAGGTACTAGGCTTCTATATTCCCCTCCCCAATAAGTTTGAACACATTTGAGTGTAGTGTCAAATTGCCTTTCAACCAATTTATGGAATTATGTGAACACTTTATAAGTTTCATATTTGGCTTTTAATGGAAAAATCCACGTAAACCTACTATGATGTTAAAAACTATATGTAGTATTTGAATCCTTCAGGTATAGGTACTGAAAGGGGTCCCCAAAGGTCAGAATACATTATATCAACTAACTGATGTAGTTTACCATACTGGCAGGCTTGACAAAATGGAATAGGACCTGTGGTAGTGTGTGGTAAGTTCAAGTCTTTAAGGATTTTAGTGAGAACTGAAATATTAGGATGTCCTAATCTGTTGTGCCACAACATAAGGCCAGTCTTTTGAGCAGGAAATGATTCAAAAACATGCATTTTATTGAGTACAGTTACAGTATTAGGATTGGATATATTACTAGCCATAAATGTTTTAGTGCATGCATTAGTTAACTGAGTAACAAGAGAATTACAATATGAATTGAATGTATTTGAAACAGGAGCTAACAAAGACTTATTATTTGAAGAAACATTATTAGACTTAGTAAAATGATTAGACAAAGAAGCATCAGAATTATTAGAAAGCTTGGAATCAAAAGAGATAGCCAAATTTGGAGATGAGCGAGATGATGAATGAGCTAGAACCTAGAGTCGATATAGGCCAGCCTTAAGTACCCCTTGAAGCAGAATTACCCTGGAGGTTATGTCCTTAACCACACAATAGTCAGTATAAAACTCCATAAAAATAGGATTATCTCTAGTCAACTTAGACACACTTAGCAAGTTTTTGGTAATAGTAGGTACACTTAACACATTCCTAAGGTATAAAGGTATAAATGCACAAGGTAAAATTGTTGAACCAATATGGGAAATAGACAATAACTCACCATTACCCATTTGGAGTTGCTCACCACCTGTGTAGCTGGAGCTTGTTGTCAACTGTGAAAAGTCAAATGTCACATGATCTATAGCTCCATAATCCATGTAGCATATTAGATAGTAGAGAGTGTGGCTATATAGTTGATGGATGCAGAAGTAGATTGATGAGGCTGTGATTCTGTTATGAAGGCCTAATTGTGCACACCTATGGGAATTGTACTTGATTCAGAACTAGTGTTAGTATTGAATGAATGTGAGACTATAGTGTATTGAGGAATAAAGTCTCTAGAGGATTGTATAGAAGTGCCAAAATTAACATTCTGTGAGTAAGCATGATGGGCTGCGGGAGAGTAATTGCCTTGATTTTGTGAGTAACCAAGATGAGCTACAGGTAAGTAGTTGCCTTGACTAAATTCAGGTGGTCTGGAGAAACTAGTAACATTGGGAAAACCAGAGTTATTTGTAAAACTAGGAGGACTATTTATGAAGCGAGGGGAGGATGTATGCTGTCCTGTAAAGTGTACATCAAACCTATGATAACAATTCAGTGCAAGGTGCCCTATTTTTCCACAATCTTGGCAAACAAATCTATTTCTTCCTCCAGTCCTACCTCTACCTCTACCTCTACCTCTACCACCAGAGTAACCATTAGGGGACTGATGATTATAATATGAATTTTGAGCATGTCCAGGTGTAAATATGACCTGGTTTTGAGTAGGTAAAGCATATGGTGAAGTGAAACTGTGATGTGGTTGATTAGGTTGAGGTAAGGTATTATACTGATTTTTTCCAACAAGATTTTGAGCATCTTGAGGTAATTGAGGTTTCTTATTGCTAGTATCTATGGCAAGGTTAGCAACATTTGCTGAAACTCATTATGAACAATTGAATTCAGAGCAGAATTTCCTTTTCCAGCCTTAGTTCAAATTTTTGCAAGATGATTTGAGTTTCTTGAATGGAAATTGGTTCAAGTCTTGATTCTAACTTAGAGGTTATATTGACTACTGCAACATCATAATCTGAATCAAGACCATCTAATATGTAGTTCAGAAGTTCTTCATCTGTGACACTAACTCCACGAGCCGATAAAATTTTGGCAAACCATTTCATCTTAAGGAAATAGTCATGCATGCTAAGACCATCCTTTTTAGTGTTCTGTAACAGACTTTTAACATCCAATGTTTTGGCTCTAGATTTAGTAAGGAATTCCTTTTCAAGTGTAATCCAAATTTCAGTAGCATATTGACATTTAGCAATAATTATAAACATTGATTATGAAATTGAGGATAGCAACCAACTGACTAAAAGCTTATCAGTTTTCTTCCACAAAGCATACTCAAGATTAGGTTTCTTGATTACCTCAAAGCTCGAATTTTCTAGTTGAACTCTAATGAATGGGGTAGGGAAAGAGACCAAACCAGTGAGATGCTCCTCAAGATCGTGGGAACCAACAACAAAGAGTATTTGGGACTTCCAGAACCTGTGATTATCTCTCATCAACTTGGGTGAGATAACTGGAAGCATAGACAATGAAATTCTAGATGAATTGTTGGGATTAGTTGAAATGGTGGAAGGTTTTGAGCTTGGATTTGTTTCAGATTGTCAACTGAAGAGGAAAATGAAGATTGATTGGCCATTATTGACGTTTGTCAATGGCTTTGATACCAAATGAGAGATAGAAATCAATAAGAAAATAGCTAGAAAAGTAGCTGAAAAAGTGCAAGAAAATGAAAGGAAAAGGAGGGAAAGATTCTGTAAATGCCATGTGATATTTTGCTTATTGTAAAAATAGTTACAAAGTTTTTTTATATACAAACTGACCCCCAATCAACAAGTCAACAATTCAACCTAAAATGAGATTGATTAATTGTCCTATAAATGCATTTTATCACTCACATATTCTAACAATATATAAGCAAAGTATAAAATGAGATCAACTAATTGTCCTATAAATGCATTTTATCACTCACATATTCTAACAATATATAAGCAAAGTAGTAATGACTAGATACTAATACTTAAAAACTTACAATTGGCATCTCAAGAGCTTCTAAATTAGGTGACTTCCTAAGGAGGTACCTCCAAGTCTCTGACTGTGTACTTATCCTGATTATTCACCTTCAAATGAGATAAGTTGTGAAACCTAGGAGGAGAAACAACGAGATTTTCTTTGGCGTGGATTCTATGGCAGTTCAAACTCTTGTCAAAAAAAGAACAAACATTAGAATTTCAAAGGTACAAAATGAACATAATAACAAACATCTAACCACATACAAGGACATATATAACAGACCAAAGAATAGGAGATTATCACAAAAGCCAACCAACTTTGCGTTACTCTTGCAAATGGAAATCAAATTTCAAAATCCATAGCTTCCATTTGGCAAAACCACAAAAGTGGCTTTTGTGACGCATTTTGAAAAAAAGAGTTAAAAACCTCAAGGGTATGATTTGACATGGCAAACTCCATCAAGTAGCTTTACTACGCGTTCATAAACCACTAGACCTATGTATTTCAAACCCTAAATGTCAATATATGAATCGACCAATGATGGTAAGTTGCATAGAAAAAGTTCCCCAGACAAATAATTTATGCATTTTAAGAGAGGTAAGATTTGGTGTAGAAATCCTAACATAACTATAAAAGAGATGTGGAAGTGGGTAGAGACGGTCGCGAGAAATAGTCAATGTCCTTATACTAGGAATGGAAATTGTGATCATCTCAAAATGCATCCAAACACAGTTGTGCAAAACCAACTCTTGGAGAAGAGGAAAATCAGAAAAAAGAGTTCTGGCAGATCTGTATTTTGGAAATGTAGTTGTAACATGTAAGGTAATGAGGTTGGTCATGTGTATGAGATCAGGAAATTAAATAATTGAATTCATCTGTAATTTCAATATCCTAAGTGATTCACAAGTAAACAGGTTATCTGGCAAAGCAATGGGTACATCACTAGGTAGGGAAAGATCAAACTCTTGAATCTGATACCTCACTACCGCAGCAATCCATGTAGTAACTCGTAATGGGAAAACACTTATATCTAATTTTAGATGGAATTTTGTATGTTTGAAGAGTGTTACAATCAGAAATAGAACTATAGAACCACAATCATCATCAATAAAAAATGATCACTTTTCAGATCAAGATGAGTGGCCGAGATTTACAACTGTTGTAGACTAATTCCTTGTACATTTGTAATAGCACTCACGTGTACTATTTTAGGAGTGCCACTTGCTTTAGTCATGTTTAGAATTAGTATAAAAAGGCACTCTACCTTCAAGTGTAAAGAATTAAAAATTTTCCAAATTATAATAAAAATTTTCCAAATTCTACTTTTTTTGTTTTTCTGTTATTTTTTGTGTTTGGCTTCTTGGAAAGTTTTTGCAACTTTCTTGCTTTCTATTCTTGAACTTCTTCATGGTATTAGAGCTCTTCAACTATTACTGACATGGATGATCTTGAAAACTTATCCAGCTCTAGGAGCAAGACCAAGATACATAACTGGAATAATCTATTCACAGTAATAATCAGCTGAAGAACTTTAGCTTTCCAAGCTTCTTAGCTTTATTGTTGTGAAGTTAGGAGAAAAGAATCACAAATACTTGAGGTCTCAAGTCCTACCAGCTCTCACGTCATTTCAACTCAAATGCTTTATCAATGGTCAACGACTTTGTCCTGAACCTTTTGTGTTGAGTAAAGATGTTGAAATTGGAGATCTACTGAGAAAGTCTAACTCTGACTATTTCTTATGGAAAAGAATTGATCAATTCCTTATATGGTGGTTATATTATTCAATTTTTGAATCAATGTTGGATATGTTGCGAAATGTCCAAGCTTTTTTAAAATCTAGAAAACGTTATACAATCATTTCATCACTGAATCAAAGGCTAGAACAATGCATCTTAGAAACTTATTGCAAAACACAAAAAAAGAATCCTTAAGTATATTAATGAATTTGTGCTTAATATGAAAGGATATACTGATTCTCTTTTAGCCAGTGGAGTGAGTTTGAGTATTGAAGAGTTTAATAGCTTATATTCTAGATGGCTTAGGTCTTGAATATGATGTTGTATCAGTGCATTTATTAGCTATAGGAGATGATCTTACTCTTTAAGAGGCACAATTTTTACTCATAAACATGAAATTAGACTGGAAAGGTACAATAGTGCACATAGTTTATATCATGATAACTCTGCCCTGATAGCACAAAAACAAACCTCTGTTCACCTTTATTATAATGTCAATTAAGGACAATTACCATATATCAACACAATTCAAAATCCTGCACCTATGATATGTAACAACTACTTTCTTCTACCATATTCATAATATAGATTAATAAAAAGGCAGCATAATTATCAAAACAGTTGGGCCCAAAAAATTTTCTTTACTTAATAATTACATTCTTTATAAAGTACAACATCATTTGCACAAAAGACTCTCAAAAATGAAAACAGTGGACAGTGCAGCCAAGTCTCCCCGCTTGCCGACGTCCCTCCGACCAGGTCCTCACCTATGTCCTGTACAACAAAGAAAACACGGAGTGAGCACAAAGATGCCCAGTAAGTAAAAATCTCTTACTCTATCATTCCTGTGCATTACTCATCAATTCTCTTCGTACTCTTTTTTTTTTTCTAATTCAAAAATCTCATTTTCTTTCTTTCTTTTCTTTCTATTCTTTTCTTTTTCTCAATCTTATTCCGCTTTCTCATGGCGGAGACCGCTCTCTCTCATAGCGGTTTACATGCATTCCGCTCTCTCATGGCGAATACCGCTTTTTCTCATAACGGTTCACATGCATTCCGCTCTCTCATGGCGGAGACCGCTTTTTCTCATAACGGTTCACATGAGGGTAACTCTACACTCACGAGTTCCCCATTGCACAACCTATTTTCTTTTCTTTTCTGTAGCACTTAATAATCATTTTATCCTCTAGTGCTAGTTCTTTCTTTCTCTTTATTCTAAGAGAATTTGTTCTTTTCTTTATCTCTATTCATAGAGTGTTTCTTTCTCATTTCTCATATTTCTTTCTCATGTGATTACTCAATCAAACATATGCATATGGATGGCTCATGCCTAAAATCTTTCTTATATGCATTCATGACATGCAAATATGATATGTTGCATAAAGTAAGGTTCTCTACTTCTACTCATGCTTCTTTTAGACATTTCATCAAACAATATGTGTGCATACCTAAACTTTATTCTAACTTTAATTATACTTCTTTCTTAGTCATCCAAAATAGGAGTTCAACTCCTTTAAACATCATACAACCTGCAAGGGAAAACATACTTCAAATATTCCTCTCAAATTCTTCTAATTCTATCCACACTTCTACCCAACTTTAACAACACAAGCCATCCTTCTCATGGTGGAAATTCTTTCATATATTAACATTGAATTCATCAACTCATTTCAACATAGAAATTCAAGCATCAAGCACATATCTAAAAATCTCTACACATCATTCAATCAAGTAAATCACAACTTAGGTGAATTTACTTACCTTGGACACAAGTAGAAACCACTTAATCTCTCTACTCTTGATGGCTTGATACTTTCTCTTAAACTTTCAATACAAAAATTTATAAGGATCCTACTCTTTCAACAATAAAAATTACTTCTAGAGTAAGGGTTCTCACCTTTTAGTGCTTAGGATCAACTTGTAACAATTTCTAGTCAAAAGCTCTTCAAAGATCCTTGGAAACTTGAATGAAAATTTGAGAGAAATAAGGGATGAAAGAGGCGGTGGTGAAGAAGCAAATGAAAGGGTTTCTAAAGCTAAACCCTTAATATCTCATATTTTCTCCACTCTTTTCCAAAATACCCTTACTCCTTCTTTGAAATTCCATCTAGGACCTTTCATTCTTTGCAAACACAACCCCAATCACACTATTCTCCATGCAATTTTCTTACAGTTCACTCCCCACTTTTCCTGCTAAAAAGGGGTAGAATGGTCATTGAGTCTCAAAACGAAGAATTCTCAAAAACTCAAGGGGAACATTCAGCCGAGTCTTTGCCGCGGCGAAGCTATTTTCTTCACCCCGGCGAAAGATCACAGCAGCTACACGGGGTTGTAGCACCTCCTCATCGCCGCGACGAAGATTCTTCTTCGCCCCGGCGAAGACTATAACCTCAATATTTCGCCAAGTCTTACAATTTTCAGGGCAATCACTCAACCAACCAAGACACATTTTCAACCAAGGATAAACCAAACAATATTAACAACATATAGACTCAAATGAGGATAAATCAACAAACATTCAAGCCATTCATCATATCTTAACTACGTACCTCAAGTGGGGTGTTACATGATAGCACAAATACCAGCACCATATACTCCAGCAAGACAGTATTTAGTACCTACAGTACACTGCAATCCATCAGCAGCAAATTTTAATACCTCAACCAACACCTTTCCAACTCATAACTACACTAAAAACTCTTCAGATCATATATTAGCTTCTCCTTTATATCCTCATAATGCCTTAATGGTACAAGATGTAAGAAGAATCAATCCAAACTTTGGACGAGGAAGAGGTAGAAACTTCTTTAAGCCTAGAATTTTTTGTTGAGTATGTGGAAAACTTGGTCATACGGCTGTACAGTGTTATCATAGACTTGATTTGTCCTACAGTGGTCCCCAAAACCAATCTCAACAACAATCCTTGTCATAAATCAAATTGAATTCTCAGAACAAGCAAACTAAGTCTACTATTTGCAAAAAGATCCTGGATCTACAAATCATTAAAAAGAAATCAGAACAACATTTACACCACGATCTAATTCATCACAACCACAGCAACAACATCAGTAAATCTCTCAGAATGTAGCTCCAATGTCTTACTTTGCTCAGCCAATTTCAGTGGCTTCTTAATGGTATCTTGATTTTGGAGCCACCAGCCACATCAGTTCAACTGTTCAACCTCTTGATACTGGCAAAGCTTACAGTGGACCAGAAAAGTTACAAGTTGGAAATGGTTAGTGTCTCTCTATTACTCACATTGGTGATCTTTATTTTCCTACCTTATTATCTTCATATAAATTACTAGTAAACAAAGTGTTAGTTGTACCTTAAATTACAAAAAATTTGATCAACATATCAAAACTCACTCAAGACAATGCAATTAATGTTGAGTTCTTTGTTGACTTGTGTGTTATAAAGGACAAGGTGGCATAAATAGTTCTGCTGGAAGGCAAACTTAGCATCCTTGCACTCCTCTATTTCTCGAAGCAACTCTACAAGACCATCAACATTTGATTTTATCAATTCTGTTCCAAGAATAAACTCCTCTGCACATACAGATGTTGTTTTTCCAGTCAATAACTCAAGTCTTCAAAACTTGCATTTGGCAAATGTAGCTACTGCTACTAGTAAATCTGATTCAGTTGTATGGCATATGGGGCTTGGCCACCCTCATTATAAGATCTTTTAGGCTGTTATACACAATACACTAAATAAAAAGCTTATTGCTTCAGAATCAATATTGCAAAAATGTTCAGCTTGTAAGTTTGGAAAATTACATCAGCAACCTTTCTCTCAATTAGCAACATTCAATACAAAGCCATTGGAATTAATCTTTGCTGATTTATGGGGTCCTTAACTAGTGGTTTCAAAGGAAGGATACGGGTATTACATAGTTTTTCTAGATGATTTCAGTTGGTACTCTTGGATATATCCAATAAAACAAAAGTCATAAGCCTTTGATATCTTTAAACAATTCCATGTATTTATGGAAAGACAATTTGAAACTTAACTAAAGTGCATTCAAACATATTGGGAGGTGAATTTCAATGTTTTTTACCTTACTTAAACTCCCATGGTATTAAATTCAGACATCCATGTCCTCATGTTTCTCAACAAAATGGAAAAATTGAGAGGAAGCATCGGCATATCACAGAAATTGGTTAACCTTGTTGGCTCACTCTTCAATGCCCTTTCAATTCTGGTGGCATGCATTTCACACTGCTGTTTACTTGATAAGTAGACTACACTCCAATTCTTCAGTACTTATCTCCTTTTGAGAAATTTTTTCACAAGGCTCCTAACTATAATTTGCTAAAGGTCTTTGGTTGTAGATGCTTTCTCTACTTAAGACCATACAACTCTTATAAGCTGGATTATCTTTTTTTTGCTAAGTATAAGCTGGATTATCATACCAAACCATGCATTTTTATTGGATATAGCTCTTCTCACATGGGCTATTTGTGTATAAGTGAGACAGGAAAAGTTTACACTTTGATGAAACAAATTTTCCATCCAAAGATGTACAACTTACCATTTCAACTCCTTAGCAGCAACCAATTGAGTCATTTATGTACTCTTCAAATTGGCAATTTCCATGTGCTTTACCTACTAATTCGTTTTCTAATTTTGCAGTTCCTTTTACTGACTTTTCAACTGCTGTTGTTAGTAATTCAAATTCAGTGACTAACCTCTCGGATGGTAATCTAGCAGGATTATCTTCAAACCAATCTCAGAGCAAGAATCTTGAAGATAAAGTCTCTAATAATGCTGAAACACTAGCAGAAAATCAATCTCTAAGGATTCATCAAATTGTGCACAATAGTGCATCAACATTAGTTCTTACTATTCACTTAGAAGTTCAACTTCCTCTGACTCAAAATTCATCAGTTCCACAACCCACGGTTATTAATAATCATCCTATGCTAATTAGATCCAAGACTCTCAACAAGAGCAAGACAAATACTCTAGTTACAGTAACATCTCCTGCAGTAATAGCTAGTGAACCTTCGAATATTCATGAAGCTTTAAGTTCTCCAGATTGGTTCTCAGCCATGTAGCAGGAGTATGATGCTTTGCAAGTCAACAACACCTAGACATTAGTTCCCTATGAGAGTCAGATGACTTTGGTTGATAACAAATGGGTGTTTCGCATCAAATACAACATGGATGGTAGCATTCAAAGGTATAAGGCTCGGTTAGTTACTAAGGGGTTTCAACAAACTCCTGTAATCAACTACTTTGAAACTTTTGCTCCAGTGGTTAAGCCTTGTACTATCAGAATTATCCTTACATTGGTTGTCCAATTCAATTGGACAATTAAGCAAATAGAAATCAATAATGCCTTCTTGAATGGAGACCTTACAGAGGTAGTTTATATGGCATAACCAGCTCGATTTATTGATCCAAACAAGCTTGCTCATGTATGTAAGTTGAACAAGGCTTTGTATGGCCTTAAACAGGCTGCTCGCGCCTAGTTTGAAAAACTCAAAAGAGCTTTGTTAGACAAAAATTTCTAGAACTCTTCTTCAGATAGAAGCCTATTTATTCATCATTCTTCTACAAAAGTTGTTTATCTACTGGTAAATGTGGATGACCTCTTAATTATAGGTAATGACTTCATTTACATTCAGTAGTTAGTTCTTGAATTACACAAAACTTTTGCCTTAAAAGACTTAGGAGAATTGAGTTACTTTCTTAGCTTCAAAGTGGTAAGAACCACTATTGGTATTCACTTATATCAACTAAGTATGTTGCTAATTTACTCAAAAAGGTCAGAATGTTTGATGCCAATGCTAGCTCAACTCCTATAGCGGCCAACACCAAGTTAGTTAAAGATGATGGTGCTTTATTTGAAAATCCAACCTTATTCAGAAGTGTTATTGGCAGCTTGCAGTATTTAACCGTGACTCGACTAGACTTGTCCTTTGTTGTGAATAGACTAAGTCAATTCCTTCAAAGTCCATTTGTGTCTCATTAGGTTGCCTGCAAAAGAGTCATGCGTTATATTAAAGGTACTCTTGATGTTGGTCTCAAGTTTCAGCCTTCTAAAAACCTAGTACTGGAAGGTTTTGCCGATGCAGATTGGGCTAATGATCTTAATGATAGAAAGTCTACTAGTGGTTTTGTGTTTGTCTTTTTGGAAACTTAATTAGCTGGGTATCCCGCAAACAAAAGGTTGTGGCATTAAGTTCTACAGAGGCTGGATATATATCACTTACTCAAACTTCCATTGAACTTGTTTGGGTCCAACAATTGTTGCAAGAATAACAGGTCTCTATTCCCACTCAATCCGTCTTATGGTGTGATAACAAAAGTGCAAATGTTCTTGCTGCAAATCCTATATTTCATGCTTGCACTAAACACATCAAAATTGGTTCCTTCAAAAAGGCTAGCCGTTCAGCACATTGCCTTTGAATTTCAAATTGCAGACATACTTACCAAACCTTTACCTATCACACGATTTCACATACTATGTGATAAACTTCATCTGACCTCTCTTGTCAGTTTTAGGGAGAACATACAGTCCACTGTTGCCTCTCCTATGAGTTTTAGGGAGGACATTATGTCCCTTCACTCTTCTTCTAGTCAACTTGATCAACATACCTCTTCATCAATTAGTGCATCTTCAAGTCAAAATGGATTCATCATTAACAAGCATAATTAAAAAAACCAATCACCTTTGCCTTTGCAAACTTTTGCAGCCTACTGCTGCTCAGTTTGAGGGAGGATATTACAATATCAAAGGTGTTGGAAGTATTGCATTGCAGCTGATTGTTTTGCTTCAGATCATACAAGCTTTTGCAACTTGTTGCTCAGCTTGAGGGAGGATGTTACAATCAAAAGAAGAACCACAATCATCATCAATAAAAAATGATCACTTTTCATATCAAGATGAGTGGTTGAGATTTACAGCTCTTGCAAACTAATTCCTTGTATATTTTTAATAGCACTCACGTGTACTGTTTTAAGAATGCCACTTGCCTTGCCACTTGCTTTTGTCATGTTTAGAATTAGTATAAAAAGGCACTCTGCCTTCACGTGTAAAGAATTGAAAAGTTTCCAGATTATAATAAAATTTCTGTAGATTCTACTTTTGGCTTCCTGGAAAATTTTTACAACTTTCTTGGTTTTGATTCTAAGACTTCTTCAAAGAGTCATGAAGGAGTAATAGTCTTTCCACTGAATTCACAAAGTTAGTATTCGCTAGAAATAGCCTGCACAACAAACTATTCTCAAAGAAATCAGGATCTAAAATGGAAGTCCAAAGATATCTCCATCTTTTAGACAATATAGAAGTTGTTAACACATCTTCAATTGGAAGTAAGGAAAGAATTTTATGCAAGATATTGTTAGGCATTTTGCTGATCTTATCTTCACCTTTATCAGCATCCCTTTCCATTAGAAACTTCGTGCGCGTGAATTTGTGTATTGAAATTGTATCTTCCATCCTAGCTATTCTCTCCCTGACAAAAAGAATTAAAAAAATGCACAAAATTATGATAAAACTCGTACTCGGATTGTCAACTATTAGAATGAGAGCAAATCATGCATAAACATATTTTTGAAATTGATATGCTTTTCACACAAATGTACAATAATCAGCGGAATAAAATGACATCACTTCGAAAATCATAATAAATTTCTACAACTATTTCAGATAAACTATTAAAATATATAAAAACAATATTTCAACACAATGCAACCAACAAAACCTCCAAAACAAAATTGGTCACACTTGAACCAAACACAAGATATGAATTTATGAACATGTAGAGCAGAGCTATAATATATCATTTATAAACAGAGATAATCAAATACCCACCAAGCAACAACTAGAGGTGGAAAAGTGGCCAAACCCGACCCGACCCACGATGGGCTACGGCAAATTACGGGCTGGGTTTCTTCAAAAGGGTTAGCCCGGCCCAGCCAGTAACCCTAACCTGGCAGGTTTTTGTACGGGTCAGGCTGACCCACCAAAAGATTAATTTTTTATATTTTAACGTTTTTGTCTTTTGTGTAATTTTTTTTAGTTAACTTTTCAAATATCAATTCAATTAAATTAATTTTTTTTAGTTAACATTTCAAATATTAATTAATTTTAATACAATTAAATTGTAATATAAGAAAAATTAGATTTATTTATTTATCAAAAAATAAAATAAGAAATAAGAAATTACAACAATTATTGCCTCGTTAAAATCCTTACTAAGAAAAACCCAATTGGGACCATAAAAAGAGTGCAATAATTAACAGTTAATTTACAAATTACAAAGTTACAATTTACAAAACAACTAATTTGAGGGTTGACTAGGACCTCCCTCATCTGTATCATCTAAATTACAAAATTGAAATGATTCTATTAAAGTATCATTGACAACCTCGTATTGATCCTAATGGTGCGACCGTTCCTAATCTCGAAGACATGGGAAGACTTCAATCAATTTTGGTGAAAGTTTAGTTCTCCTTTCATTTAAAATTCTTCCACTTGCACAAAATGTTTGTTCGGATGAGACGGTAGAGACAGGAACAGAGAAAACATCCAAGGCTAGTCTTGATAGTACTGGAAAAATACATTTTCTGGTTTTCCAATATTTTAAGACATCAAAGTTGACTCTTTCTTATGGATCTGCTGGTAGCAAGTCAAGGGTTCCCAAATATTGGTGAAGCTCATTACGCTGCAGCTGCATAGAGGACATTATATTCGTTATTGATGCTTTTAAAAAGCAGGTTGTGCTTCGGGTTTAGTTCTTCTTCCGCCTATCAATTGCACCCCAGGAGTCGAAGTTTGCATTTGTATCTTCTACTGGTTCTTCCTTGGGTATTGCGCCTCTTCGCCGGTTCCCATACTTGCTTTCATATTGCAAATATGCCTTTCCAAGACACTCTCTTATTTGTCCTAGTTGATTGACATAGTCTTCTTGTCGCAAATTTTCACTTAACATGTCTAAAGCATTTACTAAACCTGCTAATTTAAGCCTAGGATCAAATATGGCAGCTAAACAATAAAGAAAAGGAATGGGTTTCCAATATTTTTAAATTTAAACATTGCTTTTATTGGTCCTGCTGAAATTTAATTATTTCTGTTTCGAGCAAATAAATTTGAAATTTCTAAAATTGTATGTATTATCAATGGACTAGTAGGATAATACACACCAGAAGGTTTTAAGAAAATAATGAAATTTTTGAGCTATATGCCAATCACTCTCTACCAAAAAGATGAGGACCCCTCTTATTTTCTACAAAATAACTAATTAAATTTGCATAAGGTAAACATGAATCAAGCATTAAATAAGTACTATTTCATCTAACTGGTATGTCTAATATAAAAGTTCTAGGAGACAAATTTGAAGTTCTACTCCTTAAATTCATAATTTCTTCTATTACCACTAGTAATCCAAGCTAAACAATCCATAATCCTATCAATATTATTTCTATTTCTTTTCATACCACTTTTTATAATTAAATTAATAATGTGACATGCACAACGCTGGTTAAAAAACTTCAAATTGTCATAAAAAGGAAATTTTGTTTAAAAAAATATACAGTTCTACTGTTAGCACTTGCATTATCTAAAGTTAGACTTATTACTTTGTGAACCAAACCATATTCTTCTAAAACTTCAACAATTTTATAATAAATTTGTTTACCCCTACGATCCACATCCATTAATTTAAATCCTAATAAAGATTTATTTAATTTATATTCGTTATCAAAATAATGACTAGTCACACAAATATAATCTTGTTTGGCTCTACCACTCCAAATACCAGTTGTTAGAGCCACACTAACATGACAACTATGTATTTTATTTCTTAATTCTAATTTCATTTTCTTAAACAAATTTATTAAATCATTCCTAGTTGAAGTTTTAGAATAAGTTTTAAGTTATGATAAAAATGGATTTTTAATAAATCTTTCAAAATATTTATCTTCAGCCATATTAATAGCTAGATCAATTGCAGTAATATATAAAGCTAATTGTTTCCTATATACACCATAATTATAACGCCAAGTATTACCCGTACTAGTTATTTCAGTTTGATTGGTTTCTCTATTTCCATGATGATTTATATGTTTACTAGCATGTCTTTTTAAAGTACTAGTATCATTATTTGCATCAACTTTATAAATATTTGCACAATACTTTGCATCTTGCTTTCTTCACTTGAACTCCATTTTTTGTCTCGTAAAACTTTACGAAATGCACCCAAACATCTTATGTGCCTGTTGTCAATTCTGATAGTTGTAGTTGATGAACCCGCTTCCACTTCAGATGAAGTTGGACAAGGACGACGATTACAAGAACGACCTCTAGAACCACTGGAAGCTGTAGCAACATGGGGAGGAAGGGGAGAAATATTCTGAGGTGTATCAGATTCAAAGAATGGAAAAGCAGGACTGTTTGAATCTACTGCGTTTATGTTTGTAAATTCAGGGGGATTAGGATAATTTTCTTCATCATAGAAATTGATGGTGGGATGGAAATATCTATATCCATTCTAGTTAAAAAAAAAAAAAAATATTGGATATAAAATAATTAAAGGAGAATTGGAGTTTGGAAATATGAATTGAAAATTGCAAAAAGTAATAAAAATTAAAATGAGAGGCAAATTGACAACTGAGATTTGAGAGATTTTTAGAGCAAGAACAAATAAAGCAATTGAAGAAAATGAGATAATTTTGGATGTGAGGAAATATGAGAAGTTTAGGCCCTATTTATAGAGAAAAAGGGAAAAGAAAATGACTAAAAAGACCTCCCCAACCACGATATAACGACTATATTTGAAGGGTAAAATGGGTTTTTGAAAAAAAAAAATTAAGTTTTTTTTTTTTTTTTTTTTTGCCCAGCTTGTCTGGGTGCCAAATGCCAAACCCGCGGGTGGGTGGTTTTTTTTTTTTTTTTTTTTTTTTAAAAAAAAGGCCTATCAGGCCGCCAAGTTGGCCTATGCAGGCCCAACCTTTCGGGCTGGGGATAGCCGGGTTGGGTTGAACTCGACCCACCTTTAAGTTGGGTTAGGTTGAGCCCGAGTTTAGTCAGGTCAGGTTAGGGTTGACCCGCCTAAACTGACCCATTTTTTCCACCTCCAGCTACAACCTCAGTTATCACAAAAACTGAAGAAATTAAACAAGTTGGTTATGAAATGAAATGTACCTTAGATCATAGAAGAAGTGGGTTCATGTGTTGATGTAGTATTCTCTTTACTCTTTAGCTTCATGGGAATCACTTTTAGCTTTATTGAGTAGAGTTTATAAAAGAATGATTTAAGTAGAATTTATATGAGCAAAGCTTTTGTGAAAAAACCCAAATCAATCCAAAATAAATCCTGTCATTAGAGAATTTTTTATGAAAATCCGAAACCCTAAATTTGTGGAGGAAGGGTTAACCCTTCTTTAATATTTAATAACAAAATTACCCTTTTCCTCTCCAGCAATGTATGAAGTGGAGAACATAATGACAATTCTGTTATTAAATATTAAATATTTAAGAATACCAAGAAAATAAATAGACTTGAAACGTCATTTTTCTCTGTTCATATGAATGTAACTACTCAAGTAACTATTTAATTAAACTGAGGGAAAATTAAGAATAAATTAAATTGCTTTTAAATTTTAATTAATTGAATTGATATTTGATTGCGTTTAATTTATAAAACTTCATTGGCTTGGAATAAAACTAAACGCTGATTGATAAATATTAATGAACAATTACTCATGGAATAGCCTGTTTGAGAACTGGAAGTCATAGTCAGTCCATCCGAATGGCAAAGACAAAGTCCAAAATCATTTGCTACCAAAACCACAGAAGAGGCTGAAGAACATTTTATAGTTGATTTTAATGGAAAGAGAAAGGCTAACGATAACCAGTGCAACACTTGTTGATCTTCTTCACACCATGTGTATATTTTTAATAAAATAAAATATGTTATAATTATTTTGGACAAGTAAAATGAGAAGTCTGGCGATGCGACTCTGGTTAACACTTCTCTCACTGTAAATATGCAAATCTGAATCACTGTACAGGTATGGCAAATACAGCGTCTTGTTAAAACCACTTTTTTTCTTCAGGATGTAGCATTGCAAAGGTCTCAATTGGGTAAATTATAAATCAACGAGGCTGCTGGCTTTGTTGTTCATCATATAATTCTCGATAATGTTACATTATCGTATGATTGTCCATTATCAAAGAAACCCCATCGTGAAGCAAACTGTATGCTTTTAAGTAGAAAGAGTTATCAAGAAGGAATGGCAGTATATACCTAAATTGCCAATGAAAATCTTTGCAAAACACAAACAAAAACAAGCCATGCTTTGAGAAAATCATACTTAAAGATCTTTGCTAGTGAACGATCGAATTCTGAAAGCAACTGAAATACACGAAATGTAGTGCCTATGTGTCCTGTGTATTATAATTTTACATATAACACAAAATATTTGAGCTTTCTAGCACACTATAATCAGCAGAAATGTCAACTTCTCTAGAGCATTGCTTATGAAACTCAATTTCACAATTCCTTGGTACTCCGCAAAGTGCTTGCAACCGATTCGTAATCATCTTTTGCTTCTCGGAATCCGGTAGAGAAGGTATCTAAACAGATTATTGTTATCTTTTCTAGCACCATTGCTCTTTGCAGAAAACATATTAGCAAAAATTCTTCCATCACATTATCGTCAAAATCCGAGAAGATCAGAGTTTTCAAGCAAGTTGAAATGCACAAGGGTGCAACATAAAATAACCATCTATTGGTTTTGTCGAAACCCTATATGACAATAAAAACATTAAAATCAGCACAATATCATTTATAAACAGGGAGAATCGAAGTAAAGTTTAAAAACTTTGTTGACTATGAATATTTTAAAATGGTTCACATATTTTAAAATTAAATGGTGATGGTTTATAAATTAATGGTGCCTGTCATCGTGAACCGCAAAACGACGGCTATGGAAATCTATTAATTGACTTCTAGCTGATCGTAAAAGCAAAAAGCGAAGTGGTTTCTGCTTTAGTTTTGTTGGTGGCATCAGAGGAGCAGCTGAAGAAAATTGAACAACGGCCTTACTCGTTCTTCTTTTTTCACTAAGGTTCGGTTCATTTTTAATCTAACTTGGTTTCTTTTTTCAATTTTGTTAATATTTGATTTTCTTTCCCTGGTAAATATTTGTTTTTCTCGGTAAAATAATTATTGTTTAACATGTTTCAGTCATCAACAAATTTAGGGTTTCTGATTTAGATAGGACATTTGGATATTTTATATAGTGATAAATTTATGAAATAATATGTGCTAATTTATACCCAGTTAACGGTTAGTTTTTGAAGAACTCTAGTTAGAACCTTCTTCTTAATACAAAAAGTCTTTTTCAACTAGGCAGAGAGAATTGTGAACATGGACGCTCTAAATCCACTCAAAATCTCAAAAACCCAGAAAGTTTGATTGGAAAGGTGCAGTTAAGAGAGAAGATATATTCAGCAACTTACCTGACAATATCCTTCTTCACATTATTTCTTCTCTGCCAATTAAAGATGTTTTAAGAACTTCTGTGTTGTCAACAAGGGCTAGCTTCTTAAATTCTGTAGAAACACTACTCTGCTTTCATGAGCGTTCGGATATCCAAAAATTCCGTCTTGTGTTTTGTAGGAGTATTGGTCCATCGCCGGTTGGTTTATGGGTAGCAGCTGCAGTACATCGTAAGGTTCAAGAGCTTGATCTTTACCTGAGAGCTGAAACACACTTCCGTTGCCAGACAGCCTTTACACTTCTAAATAACTCAGCATATGGAAATTACTTCTGTTCTCACCTTTCAAAAGCAAGTTTATTGTATTGTGGTACATTATGTTGATACATATAATTTGTGTTGACATTTAGATGATGATATGCACAATCAGCGTCCAGATTATGTGGAGGATTTGCTGTGATCAAGATCGGAACATAAATAGCAACATTATATTGTTTCCTTCTGTATATTGATTAAGTAATTATTTCACTTATTTGTTTCCTTACTAGTTATATTCTACTTGTATAAATTAGGACAAATGATACATGAAATATATAACAAACACTTTACAGAAATTCTTCTTTACATTGCTTTATTTTTAATTTCTCTTGGGCATTCTCTACAACTTGTTGCTTCTCTTGCCTCGCCAACATCTTCCTGGCATTCTTCGGCAGTACA
Source organism: Pistacia vera (assembly GCF_008641045.1). Lineage (NCBI taxonomy): Eukaryota > Viridiplantae > Streptophyta > Magnoliopsida > Sapindales > Anacardiaceae > Pistacia > Pistacia vera. The sequence continues at coordinate 2,035,915 of NW_022195028.1, read as the reverse complement.
ACTGCCTTTATTGCCACTTCCTTTCCAGATTGTTACATGGTATCAGAGCAGGCCTTTTGGCAAAACCTTTCCTTGCCGCTCAATCTCACTGATCCATTCCTGCCCAATCTCACTGATCCATTCCTGCCCTCTGTTATTGCTTCACCTGCAAAAAAGAAACGCAGATCAGTTTTCCTTCTCTGCCAACACACAAAACATGGGCCTTGACTCAACCAACCCAACAAACACTCAATCCAGCCCAAACACCCAAATAAACCCAAACACTGACTTAGGTCCAAACACACAAATGGATCCAAACACCCAACCAGAGCCTAACATCCAACTCAGCCCAAACACTCAATGCAATCAAAACAGCCGAACAAGCCCTCAAACCAAACTCATCAATCCAACCAAATAGGCCCACAAACACAAACTGGTCCACAAACCCAAATCGGCCCAAACCCATTTCCATTCAGGTATACGAGTTCTGGCCCAAACCCTTATCCCTTCCAACTCTAGATTGTGCAGTCAAATCATCGCCGACTGGAGCCTGGCGATGCTCTCTTCTCCTCACCATCCAATGGACTAGAACTTCTTTTGGTCAAGTAGGTTCTCACCGGATCTAATAACTACGCGATGTGGGCTCGCGATTTCCAAAGAACTCTCATAACCAAAGACAAGGATGGATTCCTTGATGGCATCGTCGTTCCACTGATAGAGCCTCATCTCCACAAGCACTAGACCAGGTGCAATATGTTAGTGTGCTCGTGGATCAGCAACTCCCTAACCTAGGAGGTTGCCTCCGACTTACCACCAACAGAGATCACAGAAGAGATGTATGGCCAACTGGATCCGGCCAAAATGTTTACTCTCTGGCAAAGCCTTGTTGAGATTAAACAAAACAACCATAGTGTAACCGTATACTACAATCGGCTGTCAGTCGTATGGAATGAACCAAATGTCGTTGCCGAACCACTCTAAGATCCATCGGAAGCACTCCAACAATTCCAGCGACTCAAATACTCGGAACATTTAATCCATTTCTTACTTGGATTAAACAAAAATTTTCTTCCCTTTCGCACACAGATGTTGGCCGAGATGTCGCCGCAGTCACTTCGCCATGTTTATCAACTGGCCATTCAAGATGAAAGCCAGAGAGTGGCTTCTATGGAATCATCCCACTGAGGAGATTCAGTTGCCTTCATCGCCAAGTAAGGGGAGAGTAAAACGGGAGAGCAAAAAAAGCGGCTAGGGTTCTTGGATGACAAAAATAACACTGGTTTTTTTTTATATAAAGGATCCAATGGCCAGGATTGCTTCAAGCCATCTAACGGCCAACAATTTGTCAACCTAGTCAATGGTCAACGGCACTAGGTCAACCAAATCAATGGTCCACCTCCAAGCTACTCACTCGATGTTCATATTTGGGGAATTTTCACAATGAATCCAATGGCTCAAGATCCTTCAAATCTGTTAAGAAAATGTATTGTTACTACTATAAAAGGAGAAATCATAATCAAGCCACATCTTGGAAACTTCACGGCCGACCTAAAGATAAGTTTGGTACTCCAACAACCAATAATGTGACTACCACCACGGGAAATGAAGCTCCATCAACCCTGATCAAACCTGAACACATCAACCAACTCATCCAGATGTTGAACCAACTTCCCACCACTAATCTTCTGCCAGTTATGCAAGTACTTCTTTTTGTCTAAGTAATTCAATTTCCCGTTATTTATAGATTATTGATTCAAGTGCCAGTGATCACAGCATCTGCGACCTGAAATATTTCCAGCCACACACACAAACCACATCATGTGTTTCTGTTAGGATGCCAAATGGCAATATTAACCCAACCACTCATATAGGGATAGTTAAACTTAACGACAAAATCATTCTTTGAAATTTCCTTTTTGTCCATACATTCAATTTCAACCTTATCTTAGTGTCAAAATTTTGCGCCGATAATAACTATACATTACAATTCTTTCCTAATCTATGTACTTTTCATGGCCCTTCAACTGGCAAACAGATGGGCTTGGGTAAAGCCTATCATGGCCTATACTATTGGGAGCCCTTTTCTGATGTTTTTGTTAGAGATTTCATTACAAAAAATAAAGACAATTATTGTAATGCCAATTTTAATAATGATTCTCTTATTTATCATCAAAGATTGGGTCACAGTGTTTCTATCCCTCAGCAAAATTGTCCAATTTGTCATATTGCTAAACAACCTAGCTAGGATACGTTTTCCTATAAGCACATCCTCTACAAAAATACTGTTTGCCCTAATTCATCTTGATATCTGGGGCCCATATTCTATTTCCAATCATGATGGATCCAGGTTTTTCCTCACCATAGTCGATGATTTTTCTCGGGGACCTTGGATATTTCTCATGCAATCAAAACCCCAAGCCTTCACTCACATCCGAAACTTCCTCTCCATGGTCCAAACACAATTCCACCAATGGGTCCAAAGGCTTAGAACTGACAATGCCGTTGATTTTTTTTTAATAAACAATGTTTCGCTTTATTCCTTTCTCATCGGATTCTCCATGAAAGTTCTTGCACTTATACCCTTCAACAAAATGGGATTGTTGAATGAAAACACTGTTATCTCCTTGAAGTAACCCGAGCCCTCAAACACCAAGCCTAAATCCCTATCAACTTTTGCGGTGAATGTGTGATCACTGCTACTTATCTCATTAATCGAATGCCTACACAGGTTCTTGGAGGTAAAACTCCTTTTGAATTGCTATTTGGAAAGAAACCTGATAACACTCATCTAAAAGTTTTTGGATGCTTTTATTACTCCACAACTGTAGGGCCACGCGATAAGTTTGCTGCTCATGCCACCAAATGTTTTTTTATGGGCTATCCCATGGTCTAGAAAGGGTACTGACTATATGATCCATAACTTAATAGGTTTTTTGTAAGCAGAGATGTTGTTTTCCACAAGGGGAGTTTTCCCTTCTGTGACGTGAACCTCCTCCTAGCACTACAACAACTATCCTATTGGATCCGTTCTCACCATCCAACACTCTTCTCATCATGGTTCCAGTTCCTGTTTACCAGTCATTTCCTACTCATTCTGACACTTCACAATCTCAAATCAACCAACATGCAGAATCTACGGTATCTAATAAAACTTCATAGTCACAATCCACCACAAATCATTCCCCTTTGAGTCCACCTCAGGATGATTGTCCATCATTGATTATCTCTCAGGATGATCCTTCTCTAAACCTAGCTCCTTGCATACCCTCATTAGACACCGTTCCACTATGACAGTCATCCCAGGTTTCCTGACCTCCTGTCTGGATGACTGACTACATACATATGTTCCACTATAGAAGGCATTCCTTACCCCATCTCTAATTATGTCAGCTTTGACATATTGACTCCTGAGCACAAATCTTGTATGGCCAATATATCTTCTAATCGGGAACCTTCCACCTTTTTTGATGCTATTCAACATGATTGTTAGTGCCAAGCCATGGAAGCTGAACTGCATGCCCTCATCAGTAATGACACCTGGGATCTAGTTTCTCGCCCCTCACACAGGAAACCCATTGGATGTAAGTGAGTTTACAAAATCAAGTATCGTGCTGATGGGTCCATCGAAAGATACAAAGCTCGCCTAGTTACAAAAGGCTTCACTCAACAAGAGGGTTTCGATTATCAGGAAAACTTCTCCCTAATAGCCAAACATGTCAGTGTTCAAGCCTTCCTTTCTATTGCCTCCCATCATGATTGGCAACTACATCAGATGGACGTCCATAATGCTTTCTTCCATAAGGACCTTGATAAGGAAATATAAATGGATTTGCCACCTAGAATTCACAATCAGGGGGAGAATCTTGTATGCAGATTGCGAAAATCCTTATATGGTTAAAATAGGCATCACGACAGTGGACCGCAAAGTTTACAAATGCTCTCACAGGCATTGGATTCCTCAATCCAAACATGACTGCACCCTATTCTGCAGACATCATGGTGAGTCCTTCCTTAGTCTTATAGTCTATGTTGATGACATCCTCATTATAGGAAACGATGAGAATGCAATAAAACAATTAAAGGAGTATCTTCACAAGACATTCCATATCAAAGACTTAGGAGCACCAAAGTATTTTCTTGGCATTGAGATTGCTCATTCCTTAGAAGGAATATCCCTTAGCCAGTGCAAAAATGTGCTTGAACTCATATTAGATTCTAGATTAGCAGCATGCAAGCCAAGTGTCATTCCTATGGAACAAAACAATAAGCTCACCACATAGGAGTACGATGAAAAATCCAAAATTTTGAGACAAATATGTTAATAGAAGACAACACTAGTTACCAGCGACTTGTTGGAAGACTCATATACCTCACAATGACCCGATCAGACATCAGCTACGCAGTACAAATCCTCAGCCAATTTATGCATGCCCTAAAGCAATCTCACATGGATGCAATAATAAAAGTACTTAAGTACTTAAAAGGTTGTCCAGGGTTGGGACTTCTCTTACTAAGAAAAGGAGACCTAAGCATCATTGCGTACTGTGACTTGGATTGGGGTTCATGTCCAATGACAAGAAGATCCCTCACCGATTTCTGCATTAAACTTGGAAAGTCTCTCATTTCGTGGAAAACCAAGAAATAAACCATAGTATCTCTCTCATCAATAGAGGCAGAATACAGAGCAATGGCTAAAACCACATGTGAGATCACTACGACAAAAAGGACTTTTTGCTAGCGATGATTTCAAAATTCGTCGCCAGAGGTAACTATTAGCGATGAAATATGAAATTGGTTGCCAATAGTTTCACGAACTTTCTATTCCTCACACAAGATGGTAGGAAGCAAATTGATGACAGACTTAACGACAACATAATTCGTCATATAATGTTTTTACTGATGAAAATACAAAAAACGACACCCAAGTTGTTTCGTGACTTAACTATATGTCGTCGTAGATACTTTTAAGAGACGAAAATAGTACAAAACATAGCCAAAAGTATTTAGCAATGCAAATGCACAGCGCCATAAAATGTTTTTGGTGACAAAAATATATAAAGCGACACCAACGAAGTTTAGCTACACAACAAAAGGCTAGTTGTAACACCTTTTCAATGATGAAAATATAAAAAACAACGCAAAATCCATCTGACTACGCAACAAATTGTGTGTCAGGAAACATTTTTGGTGATGAAAATATAAACGACAATGCAAAATCCATCTAGCTACAGAACAAATTATGCGTCGGGAAACGTTTTTGGTGACAAAAATATAAAGAACGATGCAAAATCCATCTGGTGAAGCAACAAATTGTGCATCAGGAAACGTTTTTTGCGACGAAAATATAAAAGCAATGCCAAAAACGTATTGCGATGCAATCTATGTTTGTCGTGAAAACATTTTGGTGTTGATTTTCTTAAAATCGTTGCCATTAGTATGTTAGAGTTTAATTTTTAATATAATTTATATTTATATGAAAATAACTAAAAGTGTAAAACCAATAAGTAATTAATAAAAGAAATCAAAGTTATTATTATTGTTTATTTTGTAAATACGAAAAGCATTAAGCGGTAAATTGTTTTTCAGGTTTCCACTATTGGTAGCTTAAGTTTGGTACTTGTTTGTTGCTGTTTAGATTCATTATTATTTATTATTGTTATTATTATTAGGTTATTGTTAGTATTATTTTTTATTTTAATATAATAAATTAATAATATTATTTAATATTTATATTTAAATGTTAAATTTAGTACATTAAATTAATAATATTTATTAATATTAAAGCAAACAAATTAAAATTAATGCACAAAGAAAAATCACATCACAATTATGCAAATTAAATTTGGATGACAATAATAAATATTATTAATTCTCAATATCATCTTCACTTTCAATGTTACAATTTCCATGTAACAACTGTTGTAAACTAGTATAATGCAAGCATAATAATAATAGAAAATGGGCCCAAAACTTTTCTTTTTATTATATGTAATAAGTCTTTTATACACAAAGAGCATTATTTACAAAATGCCATTTAAAAAGACGAAAAAAACAGGGGAAACATAGTAGCTATTGCTCCTCGCTTGCCGACGCCCCTCTGACTGCATCATCACCTAGATCCTGCATCCACAAAGGAAAATAACGGGGTGAGCACAAAATAATGCTCAGTAAGTAAACCCTCTATTTTTCTATCCACATATTTATTTCTCTTAATTCTTTCCTCACTCTTTCTTTCTATTGTTTTCTACTAAACGTCATGGCCTCATCTTACCGGAGGTACGGCCGGATGGCGTTCACACAGCACCATCTCACTCTTCATGATTGTCGGGTGGAGTTCACACAGCACCAACCCGCTCTTAGTGACTACCGAGTGGGGATCACAAAGCACATACCCGGTTTCATAACTATCGGGTGGAGATCACAAACCACCTACCCGTTTCTCATGACTTTCGGGTGACGATCACAAAGCATCAACCTGTTTCTGATAACTACCGGGTGACGATCACAAAGCATCAACCCATTTCTGATAACTACCGGGTGACGATCACAAAGCATCAACCCGTTTCTGATAACTATCGGGTGACGATCACAAAGCATCAACCCGTTTCTAATAACTACCGGGTGACGATCACAAAGCATCAACCCGTTTCTGATAACTACCGGGTGACGATCACAAAGCATCAACCCGTTTCTAATGCTCTTCTCATTCACTCTACTCTAGCACTTCTCATTCTCTCTACCGTTAGAGTAGTTGCATTCACAAAGTTCTCTACTCATAGAGCAAGTGCATACATAAAGTTTTCTACTCTTCTTAAGTCACTTCTCAATGCACAATTAATGCATATGGATGGTTCATCTCCACTAATGCACTTATGAAATGCCAAACATGCAATGTTGCAAGAATTAGGTTCACTACTCATACTCAAACCTCTATTAGACATTTCATCAAACACCTCAAGTGCATAACAAAGCTCTACTATAACATAATTCTATGTCTTTCTCTAACCATCCAAAATGGGAGAAAACTCCCTCACATAGCCATAATTCCTGCCATAGAATAACACTTCCAAAAAGGATTTTTCAATATCCTTCAATTCCATCTCAAACTACATTTCTACCCCACATCTCACTTCTCATAATTGAGTGTATGAACAACCACAAGCAATAATATCTCCATTTAAACTCATAACATACATATAACATGTATATAACATACATACATAATTGCTATTAAATCTCTAATCAAGAATTCTCAAATCTCAACTTGGGTTGGGATTTACTTACCTTGATGGAGAGATCTCACTAGCACTTCTTTCTCTTGGTTTGCTTGACTTTTCTCTACCCTTTAAACAATTCAACCAAAAGCTCTCAATATTCAAATATACTCAAAATCTCACAAAACTTCACATCCAAAGCAAGAATCCTTACCTTAGGATGCCTTAGATTGATTTTCTCACCCCAAAGCCTCCAAAAGCCCTCAAAAATCCTTGAACAAATGAAGAGAAATTGAGGAAGTAAGAAAGGAGAGTGGCGGTGGAGAAGAAGAATAAGGGTGTGCAATGATTTAATTCCTTTTAACATAATTTATGCACAGCATTCCCATTTTGCCCTTACTCTTCATTGGAATTCCATCTATATCCTTTGATTCATTACAAACACACCCCCATAATAACATATTCTCCATGAAAATTCTTTACATTTCACTCCCCACTTTTCCTACTATTAGGGGTAGAATGGTCAATTGCCCTATAAGAAGAAAATATCTAAAACTACAAACATTTTGGTCAGCGCGTCGCTGCGGCGAAGAAGCTTCTGTCGTCGAGCGAAATTGTCCACAGCTTCCTCGTGGGCTTCAACACCTCTTCGCCGCGGCGAAGATTCTTCTTCACCCCGGCGAAGCCTGGAACACTAAACTTCTTCTATTTCAACCTTTCAAGGCAGTGTTCAACATTCACTCATCAAGGCCAACCAACAATAATACTAATAAACCGACTCAAAAAGAGCAAAAGAAGAAGCATTATCATGTACCTCAGTGGGGCGTTACAATTCTCCCCCCCCCCCCCCAAAAGAATTTCGTTCCCCGAAATCTCAAAATAACTCTGGGAAGCGATTCTGCATGTCCCGTTCTACCTCCCAAGTGGCCTCTTCCACTTTGTGATTCCTCCAAAGGATCTTCACTACCGAACACTCTGTTCCGAAGCTCTTTAATCCTTCAATCTAAAATCTGAACGGGACGTTCTTCATATACTAGATTCTCTGTTAACTCACGTCCTCTATACTCAGGATGTGAAGGGATCACTTACATATTTCCGTAGCACGAGACATGGAAGATTCATGCCCCTGTCCATGCTAGGTTTAGTGCCAATCTGTAGGCCACCTTTCCCACTCGTTGCAATACCTCAAATGGACCTATATATCCGGGCTAACTTCCCTCTGCTCCGAAGCGCATTACTCGCTTGTAAGGGGAAACTTTCAAAAACACTTTGTCGCCCCCTTGGAATTCCACCTCTTTCCTCTTCAAGTTGGCATAACTCTTCTGTCGATCTTGGCTTGTTCCTTCTATTTCTGATTAACTTCACCTTCTACCAGTTTTTGAGTCACCTTTGGCCCAAGAGCGATATCAGCTCATCTTTTCGCTACTTCATCCCAATTAGCAGAGACCTACATCGTCTACCATATAAAGCCTCGTAAGGCCCATCTAATTGTAGACTGATAACTGTGTTGTGTAGCAAATTCCACTAAGGGTACATCTCTGCCAGGATACTCTATAATCCATGCAATAGGCTCTCAACATATCTTCAAGCACCTAATTCGTTCTCTCGATTTGGCCATCCTCTGAGGATGATAGGCAATACTGAATGCTAAACGGTACCCAATTCCTCTGTAAACTTGTCCAGAAGGTTGAAACAATCTGGAATCTCTATCTGACACTATAGTCTTGGGCACACCATGCACTACTACTCTCCTTGAGGTAATCTGACCCAACTGATCTGTAGTGGTGCTCTCCTTTACTAGAGGAAATGGCTGATTTGGTTAATCTATCTACAATCACCCATATAGAATACACCGTTTCTGTACTCTGGGGAGACCATATGATAAATCCATCGAAATACTCTCCCATTTCCACTCTAGAATACTCAGTGGTTGAAGCAACCCTGACGGCCGTGGGTTCTGCTTTCACCTGCTGACAAGTTAGACATTTGCTACAAACCTGCATGTCTTTCTTCATACCTGACCACCAATAGCCTTTCTTTACATCTTGATACTTTTGGTTGCTCCCAGATGAGCAGTGTAGGTGTGTCATGCCCTCCGTAAGAATTTTCTGTTTCAGCTCCTCATTCGGAGGAATCACAACCGATTCCTGAAATAGAGGACACCATCTCTCACAAAGAACTCGGGTGTCTTGCCCTCAAGCACTTGCTGAACTGTTTTCTGACACCACTCTGCGACCACTTGCTTTTCTCTGATTTCCTCAGTATAGTAAACTGTACCTCAGACTGGCAACTCTTCCCGAACCACTTCAATCTGTTCTTTAACACTTCTCTATTACCTCTTCTGCTTGGTAAGCCGGAATAAATAGGCTTTTCTACTCAAGGCATCGGCTACTACATTGGCTTTCCCCGTTGATACTTGATTTCGCATTCATAATCTTTAACCAGCTCTAGCCATCTTCTCTGTCTCATATTTAACTCTTTCTGAGTGAAGAAGTACTTTAAACTCTTATATAGGGGTAGATATTACTCTTTACACCATAAAGGTAATGCCTCTAAATCTTTAGGCAAAGATCATACTGCCAACTCTAGGTCTGCTACGGTATCTGGTCTCGTACTCTTTCAGTTGACGAGAAGCATAAGCTATAACCCTACCTAACTGCATCAGCACGGCGCCAAGTCCCTGCAAAGAGGCATCTGTATAAATGTCATAATCTACACCCTCCTGTGTAACACTAGTACAGGAGCTGTTGTTAACCCTCTTCTTCAACTCTTGGAAGCTTCTCACATGCTGCTGACCAGACAAAAGGAGTTTTCTGTTTGGTAAAAGCTGTCAACGGTTTAGCCAACTGGGCGATCCCGCTACAAATCGCCTGTAACCTGCTAAGCCTAAGAAACTCCTTATTTCTTTCACTGTTCTCGACTTCTGCCATTCCAAGATTGCCTGTACTTTACTCGGATGTACCGAAATCCCTTCCTTTGACATAGTATGGCCCAGATATCACCTGATTAAGCCAAACTCACACTTAGAAAATTTAGCACACAGCTTCTTTTCTCTCAGTCGCTACAATACTATCGCAAGTGTTCCTCATGTTCTTCCCTCGACTTACAATAAATCAGATTCGTCAATGAAAACAACAATAAACTGATCCAAATACTCATGGAATACCCTGTTCATCAAGTCCATAAAAACTGCTGGGCATTAGTCAAGCCAAAAGGCATCACTACAAATTCATAATGCCCATATCTTGTACGAAAGGCAGTTTTAGCCACTCTTGCTCAACCACTCTTACTGATGATACCCGGACCTCAAATCAATTTGGAGAACACTATCGCTCCTTTCAACTGATCAAAAAGGTCTTCTATCCGGGGTAGTGGTACTTATTCTCACTGTAACTTATTCAGCTCCTATATCAATACACATCCATATACCCATCTTTCTTTTTCACAAATAGGATTGGGGCTCCCCAGGGAGAATGACTCGGTCGGATAAGCCTTTATCTAAACTCTTGGAGTTGCTTCTTTAATTCTTAAGCTCAGCTGGGGCCATTCGATAAGGGGCTTTAGATATTGGTGTTGTCCCCGGTGCTAGTTCGATACTAAATTCTCCCTCTCTTTCTGGAGGCAAACCCGGTAACTTCTCTGAAACACATCTAGAAAGTCTCGAACTACTGGCACCCTCTGAATCTCTGGCTGTGGAACATCACCACTCTGCATTACATGGGCAATATACCCCGAACACCCCTTTCTCACATCTTCCTAGCTTTCACACTACAATCAGCATGCTCAACTGATGGCCCTCTCCAAAACTAAACTTATCTCCACTATCAAGATGAATCTCGCTTTTTTTGGATAGTCAATCTCTACTCCATATCTCCCAGGAAATCCATGCCCAATATCACATCAAAGTCGGGCATATCAAAAACTATTAAATCACTTTAACTCTCTACTCCTACCCTGGATCACCATGACTCTCCTAACAACATCTCTTGCGTCAGAGCACTAACCCCATCGGGTAACCTATCTAATGGGTTGAGTCACCTAATAGGTTTCAAACCTAATCTCTCAATCATCCCATACGATATACGAATGAGTGGCTCCTGAATCAATTAAAGCATATAAAAGAACTAATGAAATAATAACTTACCAGTAACGGCTATGACTGGCCTCTGCTTCACCCTGTGCCACAGTAAACACTCTGGCATTCGCATTACTCCTGAACTCAATGCGGTTGGTGGAAGAGGAGCTTTACAATCTCTCATCATGGCCCTGGTTGTCGGCACCTATAACACACTCTTTGGTCCTTTACACCATCTCCTGAATGGTTCCTCCCATATTTAGGGCAAAAGGAAACCCTTCCGTCTGGGGTTGCTTATTCTTCCACTCTCTTTTGTTCTGTCTATACTGAAATTTCTTCTTCTGTTTCTTCATTTCTTTACCTTTTACACCTTTCTGTTTCCTCTCTGCAGGGTAGAGGTGGCTCACTTGGTCCTCCTGTCGAGGAACCTACTGGGGAAATTTTATCTCAAAAATCTCGGCCTTCATTGCCCGCCTCAAACCTCACTATAATTTCGAGAGGATTGGAACTTGTCATTATATCCCGGGCTATCTCCGGCTTCAACCCGTGCACAAACTTATCCCTTCTCAATGCCGGAGTACTGACTATTCCGGGCGCAAACCTTGCAAGGAATTGAATTTCACCGAGTACTCCTTCACGGCACTAGACCCTTGCTGTAAGCTGATAAATTCTTGGACCTTCTCATGAACTTGGTCCTCTGTTCTATACTCGGCCTCAACTCTTGCCTGAACTCTTCCCAAGTCATTGCTGCCAATCATGAGTTTCTTCCATTAATTCCCACAATTCGGGCATCACCCCAAACAAGAAACTCACATACCGAATCTTCTCCCGTCTGTCATGGGAAATAACCTGTGGCTCGTTCTACGAACCTAAACCACTCTTCTGCTATTACTGGATCCGTGGTACCCTTAAATTCTGAGGGTTGATGCTGACTGAAAACCGTAAATCGGTTCAACTCTGTTTTGTACTGGGGAGGTACCGATTGTCCTCTTTCGACATTCGCAACTGGTGGTACCTGTACGGGTTTCAACTCTCCCTTGGGTTTCTGCCATGACTGCTGTATAATTCCCCGAATTCTAGCTTCATCCAAGGGAGGGGCTAGACTCTGTGGGTTAGAAGGTTCTCCTTCATTCACCACACCCTTACCACGTTTCTGATAACTACGCCCCATCTACAAAATAATCACACCAATCAACTCGAGAACCAATTACTGTAAGGAAAGAATTAACTCACACTCGTTATAGACGTCGTGCGATGAGAATAGTACACTGTTCAATCCCAAAATCTTTGCTCTGATACCAAAAATGTAACAACAGCTGTAAACTAGCACAATGCATGCATAATAATAAGAAAATGGGCCCAAAACTTTCTTTTTATTATATGTATACGTCTTTTATACACAAAGAGCATTATTTACACAATGCCATTTAAAAAGACAAAAATAGGGGAAACAGTGTAGCTATTGCTCCTCGCTTGCCGACGCCCTTCCGACTACATCATCACCTAGATCCTGCATCCACAAAGGAAAATAACGGGGTGAGCACAAAATAATGCTTAGCAAGTAAACCCTCTATTTGTCTATCCCCGTATTCCCTCTATTTGTCTATCCCCGTATTTATTTCTCTTAATTCTTTCCTCACTCTTTCTTTCTATTGTTTTCTACTAAACGTCATGGCCTCATCTTACCGGAGGTATGGCCGGATGGCATTCACACAGCACCATCTCACTCTTTATGACTGTCGGGTGGAGTTCAAACAGCATCAATCCGCTCTTAGTGACTACCGAGTAGGGATCACAAAGCACCTACCTGGTTTCATAACTATCGGGTAGAGATCACAAAGCACCTACTCGTTTCTCATGACTTTCAGGTGACGATCACAAAGCATCAACCCGTTTCTAATAACTATCGAGTGATGATCACAAAGCATCAACCCTTTTCTGATAACTACTGGGTGACGATCACAAAGCATCAACCCGTTTCTGATAACTACCGGGTGACAATCACAAAGCATCAACCCATTTCTGATAACTACCGGGTGACGATCACAAAGCATCAACCCGTTTCTATTGCTCTTCTCATTCACTCTACTCTAGCACTTCTCATTCTCTCTACCCTTAGAGTAGTTGCATTCACAAAGTTCTCTACTCATAGAGCAAGTGCATAAACAAAATTTTATACACTTTCTTAAGTCACTTCTCAATGCACAATTAATGCATATGGATGGTTCATCTCCATTAATGCACTTATGAAATGCCAACATGCAATGTTGCAAGAATTAAGGTTCACTACTCATACTCAAACCTCTATTAGGCATTTCATCAAACAACTCAAGTGCATAATAAAACTCTACTATAACAATGATTCTATGTCTTTCTCTAACCATCCAAAATGGGAGAAAACTCCCTCACATAGCCATAATTCCTGCCATAGAATAACACTTCCAAAAAGGATTTCTCAATATCCTTCAATTCCATCTCAAACTAAATTTCCAACCCATATCTCACTTCTCATAATTGAAGTGTATGAACAACCACAAGCAATAATAATCTCCATTTAAAACTCAATAACATAGCATAAAACATGTATAACATACATACATAATTGCTATTAAATCTCTAATCAAGAAAGTTCTCAAATCTCAACTTGGGTTGGGATTTACTTACCTTGTGATGGAGAGATCTCACTAGCACTTCCTTTCTCTTGGTTTGCTTGACTTTTTCTCTACCCTTTAAACAATTCAACCAAAAGCCCTCAATATTCAAATATACTCAAAATCTCACAAAACTTCACATCCAAAGCAAGAATCCTTACCTCAGGATGCCTTAGATTGATTTTCTACCCCAAAGCACTCCAAAAGCCCTCTAAAAATCCTTAAACAAATGAAAGAGAAATTGAGAGGAAGTAAGAAAGGAGAGTGGCGGTGGAGAAGAAGAATGAAGGGTGTGCAATGACTTAATTCCTTTTAACATAATTTATGCACAAGCATTCCCATTTTGCCTTTACTCTTTATTGAGAATTTCATCTATATCCTTTTATTCATTACAAACACACCCCCATAATAACATATTCTTCATGAAAATTCCTTACATTTTACTCCCCACTTTTCCTACTAATTAGGGGTAGAATGGTCAAATTGCCCTTAAGGAAGAAAATATCTAAAACTTAACAAACATTTTGGTCGGCACGTTGCCGCGGCGAAGAAGCTTCTGTCTTCGCAACAAAACTATCCAGCAGCTTCCCCGTGGGCTTCAACACCTCTTCACCGCGGCGAAGATTCTTCTTCGCCCCGGCGAAGCCTGGAACACTAAACTTCTTTTATTTTCAACCAATTTCAAGGCAAGTGTTCAACATATCACTCAATCAAAGGCCAATGAAACAATAATAGCAAAAGAAGAAGCATTAACTACGTACCTTAAGTGGGGTGTTACATTTCATCACTCATCCCATTTTCACTATTTTCATTTATGAAACCGGTATCATCATCACTAACTCTACTACTTGGCTCCACAAATTGAACAACCTCTGATTCCACATCCACCCTATGAAGTTCTTCTTGTTAATTAACTTCCGCATCAATATGAAAACTAAATTCATCTAAATTATTGGCTTGATATGCATCATGTGTTGTCGATTAATCTTCCTCAATTTTATCAGGAATGTCATACAAATGCCTATGTTGCACCTTCTATATAACTTTCCAATTTGCCCCTAACTTAGGATCATCAATGTAAAAAACTTGTTTAGCTTGATATGCTAACACATAAGGATCATCGGCATACCATTTGTGACTCACATTGATGCTTGTAATGTGAAAATCCCTTTGCACCCATTTCTTTTTAGGGCAGTGTCAAACCAAGTGCATTTAAACAAAATCACACTTCTGTCATAAATATAATTCACTTTAACAACTAAATCAAGTATCCAATAAAATTCCATCCTCTCATCACCACCACCACCATTATTATCATCTTCAAGTTCCTCATACACTAAAACACCACTATTTTGAGTTGTGAGTCGATCATCATGATCTTTCACAGTGAATCATACTCCATCAACAATACAAGCAGTATATTTAGACACTCGTCTATCAAGCTTACATGCTGATGAATACAAATCATCAGTAGCCTCAACTGCTCCTTGAGAACGTAACACTTTCATTTTACCAAAAAATATATATATAAAGATTAAAATATATGATCAATATAAAAATTGAAAACCATAAAAAAATTTAAAAAAAAATGACTCCAAAATATTCGATGACTTACCCGATGTTCAAGCTTGTTAGGAAAAAAATTTTGTTGCCTTGTTAATAATTCAACCTCTAAAGTATTAGTGCCTTCACTTTCTTTTTCTAATTTAAGCATGTGCTCACTAAACATTTTTTCATAAGATACAGCAAAAGATTAAATAAAGTTAAAACATATCATATAAAACGACAAAATCAAAACCTCACAAAATCAAAAAATTCATAAGGTTAGCAAAATATCGCTTACTCTAAATAATCACACAATTCCACACAATTATTAAGAATGTACCAATGTATTTTATCAATTTCTACTTGTGGTAACTGTATCGGTTGCCTCCCACCATATGGACCAACTCTATGATTGAAAATAGATGCATCACCAACTTTGTCATTTTCATCAAAATTATGCTTTGGTCGGTTGAATTTGGTCTCAATATCATAAAGATACATAGAATAGAATGTCAATGACTCATTAACAACGTATGCCTCGACAATAAAGTCTTTGGGTCTTGCTTTATTCGTTACATAAGATTTATAAGTTCCAAAAGCCCTTTCAATTGGATACATCCATTGAAATCTAACTGGTCCAACAAGTCTTGCCTCACATGGTAAATGAACAGCTACATGAACCATGATATCAAAAAAGGATGATGGAAAAATCATCTCTAATTTACAAAGTATTAACACGATATGTTCCTCCAACTTGTGCAACACATCTTTTGTAATTGACTTTGCACAAATTTGTTAAAAAAACAAGATAACTCCACCAATGCAATATAAACGTCACATGGCAAAAATTTCCGAATGCCAATGGGAAGAATTTGTTGAAGTAAAACATGACAATTGTGACTGTTAAGTGATCCAAGTTTACCATCTTTAACACTTACATTTTTTTATATGTTAGTTGCATAACCATCAGGAAATTTAATCATCTTAAGTTACAAAAGTCTTTTCTTTCCTGCAGTGTCAAAGTGTATGTTGCATGTGGTTTAATGTATCTATCACCATTTTTCCCCAAATGCAATCACCAAATGCAATTCCTTCCTCATGTTCATATCTTGCAAATCCATTCGAGCTTTATTAGTATCCTTCGATTTTCCATCAATGCACAAAATTGTCCCAACATTATCACTTCTCTACATGCATGACATCTATATTATGTCATACTTTTAAAGATGACTAATATTCCAATTTGAAGAAAATACTTTTTTTCGTTCAATTCAATTCTGCTGGTGTATGTTTTCGCTTTTTATCTTGATTACCTGGGTTCTTTCCCAATTTCACCATCTCAACACTTCTCAATTAATTTAGAATATCGACCCCTGATAACTCCCTCGGTGCAGCTCAAGTTTTTAGTTTATTATTATGTAGTTGACTCCGTCTCCATGCATGCCCAGAATGTAAGAATTGTCGATGATCTGTATAACATATCTTACTTCTCAACCACGTAAATGAAGTCTCCTTGTTACATACCAGACATACCATATAACCTTTAGTGCTCCAACCCGATAAATTTCCATATGCTATAAAGTTGTTAATTGTCCATAAGAGATCAGCATGCATTTGAGGGCAATTAGTGTTGATTCGTTTTGTTTAATTTTAATTTATGATAGAAGTAGGATAGGGCTTTGTTAGTAATACAATTTAAGGTTTTTTTGTTTGTGTGTGCTTTATAAGTTGAGATAATTTTTAGGCGGTGTAAGTTTTGTTATTCAAAACTAAAGAATATTTTGAGAAAATAAGATGCAATTTAGAAGTCATAATTATGTTCTCATCTCATTAGGTTTGTTTTTGTTTTTTGTTTTTTTAATCTGAAAGCTAGTTGGACAGATACAAAAAAAAAAAAAAACATTATGATGACCCTTTTCTGTTAAATATTTCATGAACACAATTTTTCAAGTACCACTACAAGAAAAATGTCTTTCGGCGTCTAACAAAATTAGACGCAGAAAAATAAAATTTATACGCTAAACCATATTTCACGTCTAAATTTCGTAGTTGCAGAATCGCTATCATAGATTGTTTGTGCGTCTAAATTTTTGTTTAGACGCAGAAATTTTTTTTTAGTGACTAGCAAATTAGTCGCTAATTGCTGGTCAAAATAGTCCCCCTGCTTAGACACTAATAGTTCAAGGGTAATTTGGTAAAATGGTATAGCGACTAATCAATTAGTTGCAAAATGTACCTTTTAGTGTCTAATAATTTGTCACGAATGCCACAAAAATTAGGCGCTAAAGGTGTAAGGGTAATTTCATAAAAGGTTTCACAACTATTTTATTAGTCGACGAATGTATCTTTTGGTGACCAAAATTTGGTGGTTAATTGTAATACTTTTAGACGCTGAATGTAAAATCCAAAAGGTTTTCGCAACTATTTTATTAGTGGCCGAATGTATCTTTTGGTGACCAAAATTTAGTGGTTAATTTAGTCATTTTAGACGCTGAATGTGGAATCCAATAGGTGTTCGCGACTATTTTATTAGTGGCCAAATGTATCTTTTGGTGACCAAAATTTAGTGGTTAATTATAGTCATTTTCAACGCTGAATGTGGAATCCAATAGGTTTTCACGACTATTTTATTAGTGGCCAAATGTATCTTTTGGTGACCAAAATTTATTGGTTAATTATAGTCATTTTAGACGTTGAATGTGGAATCCAATAGGTTTTCTCGACTATTTTATTAATGGACGAATGTATCTTTTAGTGACCAAAATTTAGTAGTTAATTCTAATCATTTTAGACGCTGAATGTGAAATCCAAAAGGTTTTCGCAACTATTTTATTAGTAGACGAATGTATCTTTTGGTAACCAAAATTTGATGGTTAATTCTAATCACTTTAGATGCTGAATGTGGAAGCAATTATGCTAAATTACTTTTTGCTACTAAGCTACTAAAACATTAGTTGCAAAATGTGTTTTTTTTAAAGCATTTCGTATTGACCTTAAGCGGAATGTAATTATGCTAAATTACTTTTTGCTACTAAAATATTAGTTGCAGAATGTGTTTTTTTTAGAGCATTTCGTATTGACCTAGTTTATATATTCAACATCAACAAAATAATTGACACAATATAAAAATCTGATCACTAACATCAAATATCATATTTTCATACATATATATATTTATATATATAGTCCATACATGGATTTTTATGCATGATGAGCAATAAAAATCCAAAATGCACTATCACATGTGCATAACCCAAAAAAAAAAAAAGCATGCACCCACATTTTCCCCACTAGCTATCTATCTGTGCATAACTAACAAAAAAATGCCCACCTCATGTACACCATCTAACAGATATATGCAAACAATCCTAAAAAGATGGTTCTACCCCTATGTCAAAATATCTACTGCCCATACAACAAAAAACTAACCATCAATACTGTTAGCATGTCAAGTGTCACTAGTTTTGATTTTTGAAATAGCTGTAGCTGATGAGGACGAGTCTTCATCAGTTGGAGATGGCAATGGCTGTCGAGTTGGAGCTTTACCAGATTGCTGTAGTTCAAGGGCTATAGTTAGCTGCTTCATCATCTCCAACAAGACAAATTGTTGTTGTTCAAGGCTTTTTATTTTCTCTTTTTGTTGATCAAATAAGATGAGTTGCTCCTCCAACTGTTTAATCTCATTTTCTTGTTGTTGCACAATGCACCTTAACTCTACTTTTGCTGCAGTGGAATGATGCTCAGTCTGTGAAAATGCAAAATTTTGGTTAAATCCGGAAGCTTTACCCAAAACTTCCTCACATATTTCAGCTTCTGTTTTTTCACTTTCCCCTGCTTGTGTTTCATCTTGCAGCTCTATCATTTTTTCCTACCATCAATTCAATGCATAATCAATAAGTCAACCAAGAAACTAAATAGTGACATAAAAGAATACTGCAGCACCAAACAAAAATAAAATTGATGGAGTAGAGAAGCAAGTATCTCAAACATTATCAATCTAAACTTCAATTCCCTAGTTTTAAATTTTAAAGTTACATATTTACTAATCAATTAACAACATGCTAACATAAATAAAATCAATCCATGAAAATAAAAATGCTCTTAAAAGGCTCCTAAAATTGCACTTTTAGTTATAGCATGTCCCTAGGATGGATGACAACTGACGCAAAAATGCTTAGAAGAAAATTTGAAATATCTACATAAACCATGAAACAAGTTTTTCCTACTAGAAGAAACTCTAACTTTCTACTTTAAAAAATACAAACTGTAAAGTTCAATCAAGAGAAACAGTATAACACAAGTTAAATTTAAGCCTTATCCTGCAATGTTTGTAACATATCAATAGCAAACCACAGCATAGTTATAAAAGTTTGGTAACACTCAGGAAAACTAAATGCCAATATCAAACAAATGCACAAGCACCAACATAATTACAGGTCAAAAGATGACAGAGAAATGCAATGATGATCAACTTCCATTCCGTATCACCATACATTTATACCCAATTCAATGGTAAGACATTTCATATATCGATAATTGAAAGATGATCAACTTACATATAGCTCTCTTGCTTGTTCATTAATCCACCCTTTCTCGGCGCTCCAATGAGTGTCATGAAATAATTGTATAGGATAGACAGATTCCCCAAGTTGGTGCGCCTTAATAGTTCATATCGTCATTGACCATAAATTAAAATAAAATTAGTAAACAGGAAAACAAAGTTGTATATTTGTATAGGTGAATAATATTAAATACCTTTTCTTTTTTATGCTGGATAAAGTTCTTGGAACCACCGCGGTGTTACACCTCATCTTCGACCGATTCTCAGAATAAGTTTTTGATCGTGCCTAACACCACAAAATTTAATATTAAAATACAATACATATATAATAACATTAAAAGCCATGTTGACCTTACCTAAAACTTTTCACTAGAAAAAAGGTCATAAAGATATATCCAATCATCGGGATCTTTAATTTCTTCAAGTCTATTCTGTAATGCTTACTCCTTAGTAGCATATGCTTTGAATTTCTTGTGTAGGGCACTTCGAAAGTTGTTGAATCTCTTACACAGTTTGTGCTTCAGCCATTTGAGTACATGGGGCTCCGTGACATCAATGTCAAACTTGGTCTAAATTCATCAATAATGTATATGCATTAAACTTATATGGGTATTATATATTATTTTCATAAGGAAGTATGACAATATGGATAATGATATTAAACTACATTACCGTGATATGAGCAATCATTTGTTTTTTGACATTGTAAGGAACTTTCTTCCAAGTAAGCACTCTAACGGGGGCATAGTTTCTCGCAACTATTCCTACCTCAGTACTCAACTTTGATGCATTTACTCCAATAGGTACTCCATCTTCTTTTTGAAAGTCTACATGCAACTTCGACTGCGCTGTTTGTACGAGTCTTTCACATCCAACTCCTCTAGTCTTCCCTCTCACGTTCTTTGCCACAATATTGTCTACAAAATCAAAATAATGCATCATTAGTAAATAATATGTTATCACAAGGACGGTTTAGATGTTGGTAAAGTAAAATGTATTCTTAAATTTTAAACAAACATTGCAGACAATATCTAAAATCCAAGTATATATTTCAGTATGCTTATATTAACCAATATCATATCTTTACCAGTGTTTGCAAAAATTTCAGGAGTCGGTACAGGACTATGATTCTGTCGAAAAACATTTGCACATCTAGCTAGGGTCCTTCTTGTACCAGGAGCCATCTTCGGAATCTATGTTCCACTCAAAAAAATTTGATCTAATATTTCATCAATACGATTGAAAGGCCCAAAACATTGAGAAACCAGGTTGGTACTTTCTACATATGCTTTAATCTATTTGCATTTTTGAAGTTATAAGTCAACAAGGATTGAAATTAAATACATATTCGTCTGTAACAACCTGTACCCAAATACATAAGTCATGATTGCGCTCATGATTTAATTCGAGTTCACCAGCAACAACCTACAGCCAAGTTGGTCAATAGTTTAAAAAATAAATACATATAAGAAAAAACTGGCAAAAGAATTTGATCAAAACAAAAATTGAAATGGACGAATGTAAAACAGTCAAGCGGCCATTGCTCATATGCCCCACCTTCAACTGAAAAATATGTGCGGCCTATTCTTATAGGGCTACGTAATAGCATACTTTGGAATAATTCTGCAGAGATTCATCCATAGTTAGCCTTACTAATTAATGGTTTTGGAATGTATCTTCTTTCATTCATATCTGTAGTTAGCCGCATTCTAAAACAAAAATGTGTTCTTAAGCATGGCATCCTGACAATCAATGAAACTGTGGTGCAGAGCCTCTATTTGGTGACAATTAAGCATGTCCAAAAGAACCCTATCATGTCACAAAGTACTTAAAAATTAAACATTGATCATTATCAAAAGGGCAAGCTGTTAATACAGAAAAAGTCTCAAAACCTATCGAGTCAATCATCACTATAATTATGTCATTAAACACCATAATTAATCAAACTCTTGATAACTATTTTAACCAAATTAAAAGCATAAACAAATATTTCATGGTGGCATAGATACTCAAAAGGCACATTAAGATTCATATGCCTCATAGAAGTAAAGAACAAACCCTTCTAGCATCAGCAGCCATGGCAAGAGCAATGAGAACATTAGCTTTTCTCATAATAGAAATACCTTCAGTTAGCTTTTGTTGCTGAACCCTAGGGGAGCATGCCAACGTTTTCCCTTAAGTAGCTTAAAAAGCAAATGGGTGCAAAATTGTCAAACTATAATTAAAATGAGAACCACAAAAATTCCAGTTTAAGTCACCCTATTCATTAAACTATTTGCAAGTACAGTGCTCCAATGGACATACTTTCTCACTTCTGTTACAAACAAAAAGAAATGCCAACAGAACCATACTGCAAGAAAATGTAATGAATAAATCACCTTAATCTGATCATTTTTTCCATCTTCCAGTATATAATAAAATAATTTTCCCTTTCCCATATACACTCAAAAATTCTGTTAATGTTAACCGAAACTATTTGCATGCATCTCCATTTGCATGTATGTGGAACCTTTCAAACCTAAAGAGGAAGAACTAAAAATAATGAAACCAATACCATTCTTCAAATTTGGCAACCTGCCTAAACTATATCATCCCAACTATGCAATTCGTGGAAACAAACAGAAATTTAAGATGCTCGTAAGTATAACCTGTGATGAGATATGACAACTTTCAATTACAAACTGCAACAAACCACAAAGAAATGATTTCCTGAATGGATAAACCTTGTTTTAACTCTATGAGCTTATCAACCTTACAGCCAGAGCAGTTCTCACAGAAACATTCATCTACATACAATTTTGAGGACTGAACAGTAATTGGAACAAATGGAACAATATGATCAATAGGATGAAAGAAAGTACGCGGCTTTGGGAACATATAATGGCTTGCCCAAGAAGGAAAACAAAGTCTTAGGTTGTCAATATTGCTTGACCTTTGCAGCAATACCAGATGGGGCAAGATGGCAACTGCTTCAAGATAGATTGAGAAGCTCCAAATATTTTATCAAAACATGATGGGTTTTCCATCAGAAATCAAATCTATTTACTAAATAAAAACGTAATTTACTAATCAACAACACAAATTACTGTAAACAAGAAAACGATATGAGGAGAAACATCATCTTTCTCAAAATCACCTATAATTGTACATTATCAGTTTCCTAACACAATACGTACCAAGTCTAACGTGGTCCATCAATCCATCAAATGAGCACCAACTCAAACTTCTTCTATTGGGGAAATCGCCAGGGATTTGTGTGGAGAAGAAATTGGGAATTTTGGGAAACAGGTAGGGATTTGCGTGGAGAAGAGAAGAGCTAGGTAAGGTTATGAGATTGGGAATTTAGGGAAATAGCTAGGGATTTGCGTGGAGAAGAGAAGAGTTAGGTTATGAGATTGGGAATTTGGGGAAATAGCTAGGGATTTGCATGGAGAAGATTAGGAATTTGGGGAAAGGCTTACTTTATATAGGTTAAGGTTTTTTTGTAAATAACTTTAAAAAGTAAGGCTTTTAATTAGTTGTTTAATTTTTAAATATAATTATATTTTGCAAACAAATCAATTTGTAACTAAATTTTTAGTCAGGAAAGAATTAGTTATAGTTGCCTATAATTGAAGTCTGGCGAAAACTAATAATTTGGGGGAAACATGAATTTTTCAACTTAAATTGGCAACTAAACCGAATTTAGTTGCTATTTATAATTTTTTGCAACTATTGTTAATATGAACACAAACATTTGTTGCTAAAAATACCTTGGGACCCTTGTAATTATTGTCCAAATATGGGATATTTTGGTAATTTAATTTTTCTATAACTAATCATAATAGTTACTAATAAATTCCTAATTAACCGTAACTAATTTAGCTATTAAGGGGTAGTTGCAAAAAAATGTTTTTTGTAACCAATAATGTAGATGCAAATTGTCAAATTATGGAGGGAAAAATCGCCCACCAAAAATTGCAACTAAATTTATTAGTCACTAAGGCAACCTATTATGCAACTAACAAAATAGTCGCAGAACATTAACTTTAGAAGCCAAAAGTTGGAACATGTGGACCCCGAAATTGAGTTGCTCTTTGCTCGACCAATGGCAATTTAGTTGGTAAATGTAGCCTTTTTGCAACTAATTCTGGTTATTTGCTAAAAAATTGGTTGCAGAATGTAGTTTTTCTTGTAGTTATACTAGACTAACCAGTTCAATAATATAAAACTATCCATGCATGATTAGCCAAAACTTTGATATTAATTATTTTATCTAGGTTAGATGTTTAATAAGAACAGGAACAAGGGTAAAAAAAATCAACACCGAGCAAGAATATTTCTCATAGCACTCATATTTCGTCAACTCCTATGGCATCTGCTTCTCCGACATGGACTCTTTTGACATTGAGTCCTTATTCGACTCTTCCGGCTTCAATACATATTTCATCTATCAGTCCTGGTGGAGATGATAGTATATTAGGCAGTATTTGTATATGTTAATGTTTGAAATTATTTTATTTTATTCATTATTAATATTTAATGTAAATTTTTAAATATTGCAAGAGCCTCCTCCTTCAAAGAAAAAAGTACGTATGACGACACGTGGAGTAGGCATCGAAGATATTGTCAAGGTCTCTGGGAAGATTAGGATCGTGATGGATCCTGAAACTAGTAGACCCAAGTGCGAATTAGCTTCAAAGTGACTATCAAGTGAATGTAGGTTTTTGGTATGAACCATGGCTCCACATCAGGCTAAAAAGTGGAAGAAGATTGATCTCGATGTTAAAAAGTTGATTATGACTCCTTTATTGGTAAATTTGTTATTAATTTTATTAGTCCTTGAGTACCTTAATTGTCTTATGGATAGGGCTTATCGCGATAATCTTTATGATCATGCCCAATATTTTCGAAGCTTTGAGGATCCTGAAGAAGCGCAGCGACACCTTTATAAAGATGTGTGACCAGAAGATTGGGATTGGTTATGCATACATTTTGCTAGTGAAGATTATCAAGTAATAATTTTTAATATTTATGATTTTTACTAGTAATGTTACGTGGATGATTTGTACTCATTTGCTTATTATTTAATGCTTATTATTGAAATATTATCTAATATTTATTTTGGCCTAACTAAGATATTATTATATATTTCATTATGCATCATTATTCAATTTTCAAAAACTTTCGAAAGTAAACAAGGCCAATCGTGCTAAGTTGCCATACAATCGTCATGGTGGGTCAAAACCCTTTGTTTTTCACTGAACAGATAATTCACAAGTTTGAAATATTTATTTTTGAATAGTTTTTTTTTTTATTTAAAGTGTATATTGTAATTGTTATTTTTTTTTTTTTTGAATATTAATTGTCTTTTATTTGTTTATTTTTTTAATATTAGGATCTTCCTAAAGGCCAACTCCAAAGGGAGGTGCATTTATTCCATTACACTCATTTCAGTAGTAAAAGAAATACTTGGATAAATGATGAAGCCAAGGTTCGATATGTAAGTATTATGTAGTGTATTTCATTTTTATTTTTTTTGTATAAAAGTTTATTATATTTTTATATTATATTGATATTATAATCTAATACCTTTTAGTTTTTAATTTATAAAATTATATTGTTTTAATTTATATAGATGTACAGCATATGTACATATATATTATTCTTGTAGGAACAAATGGAGAACATTCTCAATTATGAGCCTAAAGAAGGTTCTCAGCCATCAACTCAATTAGAGATCACTCAACAGGTTTAAGGAAAAAAACCTTCTTGTTATTGTGGATTTATGGTCCAAAACCACATGCATCTTCTAAGACTTCAAGGCAAGCTAATTAAGAAGTTTTAGAGGAACTCGCACACTTGTGTGAGGAAGTGCAAGAATTACGAGGCATAAAGGAAGAATTTCGCCAATAGGCAAACGATGGAGAAGATGCAACAATTCATCTCAATTAATATGGGTTCTTGATCTAATGGCTCACAGACATTTCCGGGCCAATTTCCAGCAGATCTTGCACCACCTGCAACAATTTGAGTTTTTATTTGTCACTTTTTGTTGAATATTAACAATTTAGTCAACTTTATATATTTTTAACTTTTTATTTGAAAACAAACACATATAGTTCTATAATATTTGGTTTGATATATTTGTGTGATTTCAATTAATTACATTTACAAATTAATATTTACGTTTTAGAATTAAATTTTAAATGTCTAAGATAAATTAAATATTATTTAATCATATATTAAAATGGGTGGCGACAATTATATTTCAATGTTGTAGACTTTTAGCTATGAAATACATTCATCATTGAAAAGTTTTGCTGATGACTTTTACGTTTCATTGCTAATAGTTTCAAGTGATGAAATATAAAGAACTGTCATGCTATACTTTAAACGACACATACATAGATTACGTTGCTATTAACTTTAGGCTACATCAACTCATATTTTATCGCGCTACATGTTAGGCGACAAAACGTCACATTTAGTTGCCATATACTTTAGGCGACTCACACAATCACTACAAGAAAACTGACATTTTGCAACCAATTTTTTAGCAACTAACCAGAATTAGTTGCAAAAATGCTACATTTACCAACTAAATTGACATTAGTCGAGCAAAGATGATTAAAATTTTGGGGCCCACATGTTTCAACATTTGGCATCTAAAGTTAATTTTTTACGACTATTTTGTTAGTCACAAAACCGGTTACTTTAGTGACTAATAAATTTAGTTACAATTTTTTCCGGGTGATTTTTTCCTCCAAAATTTGATAATTTGCATCTAAAATATTATATTTTGCATCTACATTTTTTGTTACAAAAAACAATTTTTTTCAACTACTAATTTAGTTGCTAAATTAGCTGCCAATAATTAGGGATTTATTAGTAACTATTATGATTAGTTGTAGAAAAATGAAATTACCAAAATATCCCATATTTGGACAGTAATTACAAGGGCCCCAAAGTATATACAGCAACTAAATTTGATTTAGTTGCTAATTTAACTTAAAAAATTCATATTCCCCCTAAAATTATTTGTTGCCGCTAGACCTCAATTATGGGCAACTAATACTAATTCTTTATTGACTAAATTTTTAGTTACAAATTGACTTATTTCCATAATAGAATTATATTTCAAAATTAAATAACTAATTAGAACCCTTACTTTTTAAGTTATTTACAGAATACCCTAACCTATATAAAGCAAGCATTTTTGTCAATTTCATCTCTTCTCCACGCATGTTTGCCCTAGCTTTTCCCCAAATTTCCCAAATGCACAACCCAAATTTCATCTGTTCTCCATGCATGTTTGCCCTCGCTGTTTCCCGAATTTTCAAACTGCAGAACCTGACTTCATCTTTTCCCCGCGCATCTTCATCTCTTCGATCTGACGCGCCTTCATCTTAATCGCTGTTGCCCAAATTTCTGAACTGCAGAATCTGACTTTTTTACTAAGACAAAAGTTTCCCACCCATCAAAATTTTCGCTTAGACAAAATTTCCACCCATTTTTCATTCTCTCTGCCCTTAACTCTTTCTTTCTCACTTAAATGTTTGTTTCTGTCCACTTTTCTTTCAACAGAATCTCCAACTTGTGATTCAACTAAACAACAAGAAGGAATCAATGCCACAAAAGAAAGAGAAAGCCAAGATACCCGTCTAGGTTTGCAGTAAGTTTTTATATCTTTTTCTTATTATGAAGGTGAAAAAACAGAGTTCAAGAAATGGGGATATTGTATGAAGATGTTGTAGTAATAAGTCAAGTCGAGAAGCCAGGTGACTCCATTGTTATCATAGTTAACTGTCCCGACATGATTGGTTTGGGGTGTAATTTGTGGAGGATTATCTTGCGTTTTGGGTTGAGCACCTGTAGAGAAGGTATACTTTTTTTCTTCATTTTTAGGGTGGCTGATTGGTAACGTTATCGGAACAATACCGTAGTGTTTTTTGGTTCGAATTTTCTTCATATTTGCTGATTTTTCCTCTTGTTTATTTCTTTCATTTGGATTGTTTGATGTTCCTTCCTGCATCATGTTGTTTTTTTACTATTTGACTGTTGATGTCTTGATGATATGATTTTTTAATGTGTATTTGTTATACTTTAGTTTGATGAATTCCTTTCTTTAATAGCCTTTTGCCATTTTGTGATTTGTGGTCCTTTATATAATAATATACTAAAAGCAAAAATCCTTTTGCCATGCTTCTCCTTTTTGCCTATCACATGTTTGCGGAAATTCTTCTATGAATTTTTACCATACTTCTTATCTTTTAATTCTTCCTTTATTAATTCTGCAACTTCTTTCTTTTCAGGACGATATAAATAGGAACGAATGCTGGCTTGTGAAGCTTTTCTTCTTTCACTGGCCAAGGATGCCAAGAAATATTCTTGCACTGTTACTCGCGCATATGATTTAATCCTCATTAGGTGTAACATTGCATATGATTTAATCATGGGTTAAAATGTTTTTCAATTTAGCTATTACATTATTGCGAACAATGAAATTTCTAGCAATTTTAAAAACATAGTGGCACCTGACTACTGCATTTTGAGTATATATCTAATTAGCTGATGCTTTTTTCATCATGTGGTGCTTACTTGTAAATAATGTTAAGGAGTTTTTGTGTTATAAAATTATTTCAGACACAACAACAGATTGGTGATCTGTGGGTGTCATTATATTTCCTGTCAATTATTTTGGTATTCATTGATGCTGAATTGTTATAACTGTTTTAGGGAATGTTTGTTAGTTGATCCCAAAGAGCATCCAATGCTACTTGCCGAACCATCTTCAAACACTTAACAACAGAGGGAAAGGTGATCTGCCACTCTGAAGTTTTCTGTTACTGGTTTATGGTAAAAGCATAATTTTCTACTATTTCAACATCCTTGCATGTTTGCCAGAAATTGTTACCTATATGGCTCACAAGTTGTCTATGATGGCACTATATAGGATTCAGGTGTTAGAGATGTAGCCAAATTTATAGATAGAGATGCTACCTTCTTGGCAGCTTATGCTACTATATTAATAGTAGTTTTTAGTTTTTCTTTATATGTTGTATTTTATTGTTTTTAACGGTAAATAATTTGAAGTGACTCAGATAATGGTAGTGTTCGTTTCTTCGAGGATTGTTGTTTGGGGGCTACTTTTGGAATTAGATTTCAAGCCTTCAGTTAGGCCTTTTTTGTACCTACATTCTTTGTTAGATTACAAGTATTCTCGTTTATCCTATACCTGGATTTGTGGAGGAAAAAAAAAAAAAGGATTGAAAAGTTGATTTAGCCAGGTTTTAGTTATAGGGTATATATCTTATTTAAAAAGAATGTCCTACTTATCTATTTCACTATTTTGATGTCCACCCCACTCAATACTTGCAAACTGATAGAAAAACTTTTTTCTTTTGTTATTTACCTGTTTCAGCGGCTGTTTACAATGTTGATGATTCTTTTAGGAAGTTTAAAATTATTTTACTATTTATAGGGATAAAGATTCAGTTTCTTTATAGGGCTGCTTCTGCTAATCAGTATCCAATATTTGGTTTGCGAAATTCCATGAATTCATTGTACTTTGAATGTTGCTTTTAAAATAGTTCTTTAATGATATAGCCGCAAGGTATGCTATATTAAGTTTTGCAGTATTTCATCTACTTGCCATCTTTATTTTTCCTCTTACAACTACATTTATTTTAACATGAATGTATTTTTTCATAATCCAAAATTTTTCAGTAGTGGAGGATCAACTATAGTGGCCGCAGTACATGATGGTTATGTTCTTCAAAAGGTAATTTTTCTTATAGCTACAATTAAACTATATGCTAAACTTTTGTCTTGATATAGAATAGACTCCTGGTGATCTACGTGAATCCCTAAAGTACATTTACAACTTATTGTTGAATATGTTTTCAAGAATCCTTTGTATACAAGGGAACTCAATCAGGTAACTTTTAAATTGTTTTTTAATGGGATTAAATATATCAATAATGGATTTTGATATGTCTTTTTACCAATACCGATCAACTCTCTTGATAATGATGCAAACCTACTCAAAATCCTATCTGTGTATTTAGAAGTTCTACTCAAAATCCTTTTAATTTTCAATACATAATATTCTACCATAGTCACTTTGTTCTAGTGATGCAACTGTCTTTGGTGTTACCACTGATTGTTTAAATTAGTTGTTATCATGGTTAAAGATAGAGATTACATGTACTGTTGCCCTCTTCTTAATGAATTTCTTGACCTTTGTTTTCTACTGCATTTTTAAGAAAAGGAATAACAATGTTTCAGGAAATATTGGTTGATAGAGCTGTTCTGCTGCTGTTGGCCTTTTCTGCCTTCCGATTCTGGTGGTGAAAAGAACATTCATCCCACATTAGTTGGATGACTTTACTAAGCTATGCATGATTTCCTTCCATTGCTATGCGAGACATTAGTAAACCTTCTCCTGAAGGTGGTCGCTCTGGTTGGGATGATGTTGGTGGTCTTAATGACATTGAATGCGATCAAAGAGGTATTATTTCTTTACTTCTGATCTTCTTAGAAATGCAAGGCTAATAGAACTCTTTGAACTCATAACATTTGATATTTTATTGCTTCCTTGAGTTGATAGCTTATTGGACCTTTTGAAGTATGAACCCTATTGGAGTGTACATTTACGCTTTAGATTTTAAGCTTGAAAAATCAGTTCATCAAAGTGAATATGTTAGTAAACGGTCCCGTATCGCAGCGGAACACAAAATAATAAAACTCAGGAATCGTTTACATGAGCCAAGATCAAGAGTATAATTTTACAATATATTAAAGCAAGAATCTGTAGAAATTAATAATCTGGTGTTAGAAACCATACGCACGTTTGGAGGCCACCACGATTGTCTTTGAACATTTTGCTACCGATCCAAGTGTAGGATCGAACCTGTGTAGTCCACACGAAGACAACTCAAAAGAACCAAATAGGGATTTGCTAGATCCTCTTTGGCTTCAAGATTAGAAGAAAAACAATCAATTGAAATTGTTTTAGGCTAAGAGTGTTCTGCAGTGGGAGTGAAAAGAGAGGGCTGCTGTGTGTGTTATTTTCAAAGAAAAATCAATTCATTTTATTAAATAACACACATTTTTCTTTTTATAGTAAAATAATCAAGTTGCCCTAATCCCATACGGAATAGGCTTGGGCTCCAACCCAAACGCCCCATGTTGCCAAACACTCCCAATTTGATTTATTTTATTTCCATCATTATCTCAATTAAAATCAATTAATATATATTTAAATATATATTAACATTTAACAATAATGATATATTTAATATGTGCAAACACACATTTAAACGTAATTTCACTTATTTAATTTTTTTAACAAATTAAATAAAGGCTACGACCTCAGCAAATTTAATGCACTGTGAAATTACCAAAATACCCTTTCGCCTAAAAGACGAAAACGCCTTCTTTCTCTGGATATTAAATTATCTTCTAGTGGGTTGACCCATAGGCTCCTCCTCATATCGGCAGTGTAAGTATCGTGATTAACACCAATTAATCTCTCACTAATACAGACCAAGATTGGCCCCTAGCAAGGCATCATGGCCACCGATAGATTCAGATTCAGCAAGTAGTACCTGTCAACATATGGTTACCGGCAATTCGATCCTTTCATCATACATTATCTCGACGAGACGAAGACATAGAAATAGTGTCAACCTTCGGTTACTCTCGATATTATTTATTCAGTTTTGGACCAATACCATATTATAAACTGGATAGAGCAGCAACTCAATCCCACTGTGGCCACAGTTTTAGTGTCATTGCCATATACTGAATTGCGACGTGAGATAACTTTCTCCATACCGGGAGTGATGAATCCTCTGTCAATCCACCATAGTCTTGATACCTCTTGATGCAGCCAATCAAACCGTATTGACAGCTCTGAAAAGAACTGCGTTAGGCTAGTGTCAAAAACACCAATCGGTGCACAAGGCGCTTCGGTGACTCAAGTCTAAGGATCAAATGCACACCATTTGTTAGAGGATTGTTCCATAGACACTAGGGTTACCATCCATATGGAATCCTCTGGTGGATCAGTCCAGTAACTTGCTATAGTGTAATCGCCTGCAGCAAGCACCCATGTGTGCACCAGGTTGTCACGAAACAACCTTGACAAGTGAGATCAGTCACCCTCAACAGGTCGTTCAACACATGATAGTCTTACCGTATATCTGTGCCCTTACTTCAGAATAATACTGGGGCTACGGACGTTTCTAGAATGGCCACCCTATGTGCTCATAGGGTCCATACAGATTTGAAACACTTGATACCCTCGTCACGGTTCTACCATTCAGGACATATATCAATCATATTGCAATATAAGATTTACGCGTATAGAATAAAATGCTTTATTGATTAATGAACATCATTACAAAGAGTCAATTACAATAATTGATTGGCTCTAGGGCATCTCCTCTAACAGAATACTCATTGAAAAATCTTTGATGATAAACAGTGCATTCATCTCTTCTAACATCTAACAGTTTAACTAAAAAGTTCCTTTTTGGAGTTAATTTTTTAGTGTGTCTGTGTAATGTCAAAATGTCAAGAGCTAGATGCTTCTAGCTTCCCAGTTGAATGAGCAACTATTCTGAAAAGTTTTGCTAGAGCAAGGGTTGGTTCAATAGTCCTACTTTTTATCTAAAGATGTCACTGGTTTAAATCCTCTTGGAACCACATATTTAAGATATTATATCTGTTAGGTTTTCTAACAACTAAAGGTTGTGTAAATAGTTTGGGTTCTGAACTTGGTGCTCATGCCGAGGGGTTTTGGATTATAAAAGGAAAAAACAAAATCCGGCATTTTCTATTGTATCATATATCTGTTGCTAATTCTATATTTAATTGTCAGATGATTGAATTGCCTTCAAAGTTTCCAATATCTTGCCAAAGCTCCTTTACGTTTAAGGTCAAATGTTCTCTATATGGTCCTCCTGGTTGCGGCAAAACTCACATTGTTGGTGCTGCTGTGTTCTTTACGATTTATATCGGTGAAAGGGCCTGAGCTGTTGAACAAATACATTGGTGCTTCTGAGCAAGCTGTAAGATGGCATAAGCCTTTTCTTTTATCTATATTTCCATTAAATCCTGCAATTGTATATATTCTTGACATTTGATGATACATAGTAACTAATAAGGGTCTTATGAAATTCAGAAATTTCAATCCATTGTTCTCTCTAATGAATTGAGTAAATATGAAAGCCTTTATAGTGTTATTTTCTTATATATTCTATGATTTGTTCTTGTTTACTTGTGAAAGTTATTTCCAGAATTGATGTTCAGGTCTAAAATGATTAGAATTAACCACTAAATTTTGGTCACCAAAAGATATACGTCCACTAATAAAATAGTCACAAAAAACTATTGGATTTAATTCAGCTCTAAAATGATTAATTAAATATA
Organism: Pistacia vera; assembly: GCF_008641045.1. Classification (NCBI taxonomy): domain Eukaryota; kingdom Viridiplantae; phylum Streptophyta; class Magnoliopsida; order Sapindales; family Anacardiaceae; genus Pistacia; species Pistacia vera. The sequence goes on along the minus strand of NW_022195028.1, from coordinate 2,002,471 downwards.
ATTTTGGTCACTAAAAGATAATTGGCCACTAATAAAATAGTCGCGAAAACTTATGGATTCCACATTCAGTCTAAAATGACTACAATTAATTACTAAATTTTGGTCACAAAAGATACGTCGGTCACTAATAAAATAGTCGCAAAACCAGTGGATTTCTAATTAGTCTAAAAGTATTACAATTAACACTAAATTTTGTCACCAAAGATAATTTGTCTACTAATAAAATAGTTGGAAAACTTTTACGAAATTACCCTTACACTTTGGGTCTAATTTTTGGGATTCGCGACAAATTATTAGACACTAAAACGTACATTTTGCAACTAATTGATTAGTCGCTATACAATTTACCAAATTACCCTTGAACTTTTAGCGTCTAAGTTGGGGGACTAATTTGCAGCATACGACTATTTTGCTAGTCGCAAAAAAAAAACTTTTGCGTCTAAACCAAAATTTAGACGCGCTATGAATCTGCGACCAGCCTACTGCAACTAAGGGGCACACCAAATTTAGACGCTAAAAATGGCTTAGCGTCTAAATGTGACTTTCTGTGTCTAATTTTGCTAGACGCAGAATACAGTTTCTTGTAGGGAATTATGACTGGGCCATGCAAAATATCCGCAACCCAAACTGAACATGCTAACCGACCGAATTTTTCGAGTACCAAAAAATTCGAGTCGGTTTGAATAGTAATTCATGAGATACCCGAATTTTAGGTTCTGGTACGGGTCTTATAAAAATACAACCGAGTACCCAATACCTAGTTTATTAAAAAAATAAAAAATAAAAAGTAAAACAATTTTTCTTTTTTGTTTGACTCATAAGAAAAGCCCCAATTAATTTACCCTAAAAGAAAATTTTCTCCAGTGGAGTCTTCTTCTTCAATTCTTCTTGCAGGTTCTGTCTTTGCTCTTTTGTGTGGGTAGCAGATATTGTATATTGTTGTTTCTAATAGTCTTGTCACTACTTTTGTGAAGGTTTTGGTGTTTTGTAAAGTGTGACTCTGTGTTATGTTGAGTCAAGTTGAGTTAAAAAGAAATGAGTTCAATTAGTGATGTTGTCTCATGCATGTGGGTTTACAAACTGGATATTAAGATTACGTTTCTTGGTCTTGAATATTATTAACATCTGGAAGAGAAGACGATGAAAAAGAAAGAGAAAAGTAGTGAAGGAGAAGAAATGGAGAAGACTGGAAAGAATAAGAAAAGCAAAGGGAGAAGAAGAAATGGAGAAGACGAAAAAGAATGAGAAAAGCAAAGGGAGAAGAAGAAGAGAAAGAAAAGGGTCAGTGGAAAAATTAGATGATGAAAGAGAAATGGTCAAATGGAGAAGAATAAGACGAAGAAGAAATAGAAGATTGGAGAAGAAAAAAATTACGATTCTACCCTTTGAAAGTTTAATTAGGTATTAACCATTTAAAATTCGGGTTATAAATCGGGTAACCAAAAATCAACCCAAATATTCGGGTATCCGGATTTTCGGGTGTCATAAAAACCGATTCGGTTTTCAGGTACCCCGAATATTTGGGTACCTAATTAAACTGGCAAAACCGGTTCAGATACCCGGTTTTGCATAGCCCTAATTATGACGTCGCTATTTACTTTATGCAATAAAAATGAACATTTTGTTGCGGTATATCATAGGCGAGCAAAATTCACATTTCGTCATAGTGTACATTAGACGACACAAACACACATCTCGTCGCGTTATAGTGTCGGCGACATAATAGATAGTATGTCACTATTGACATTAGGTGATGACAACTAATATTTCACCGATAAATAGTTTTAGTGATGAAAATGGTGTAGGCGACAATGCTTTGGTTTGTCGCCCGATTCAGCGACAAATTTTAACAAATCGTCGCCTAAAATAAAGTGCGACACACCTACCACGATGATCTTGGCAATGATTTTCATTCATCACTAAACGTATACCGCAACAATTTCCAGATTTTTAGCAATGAAAAAATTCGTAGCTAAAAACCCTTTTTGTTGTAGTGGATCACATCGATTCTTGGTTTATTGAAGGATCTGAATTTGCAAGTGGAAACACCAATCAAGCTATATTGTGACAACAAGGCAGCAAATGACATTGCAGCCAATCCAATTTTTCATGAAAGAATGAAACACATAGAGATATTGACTACCACTTTGTTAGAGATAAAATACAAGAAGGTATGATCAAAACAAAGCATATCCGAACCACAGATTAACCTGTATATATCTTCACAAAGTCGTTATGTCAACATTCACATCTATTAGCCAAGCTCATAGTTTATGACATTTATAAATCATGAGCTTGAGAGGGAGTGTTGACATTTAGATGATGATACACACAATAAGCGTCGAGATTATATGGAGGATTTGTTGTAATCAAGATCATAACATAAATAGCAACATTATATTATTTCCTTTTGTATATTGATTATGTAATTATTTCACTTATTTGTTTCCTTACTAGTTACATTCTATTTGTATAAATTAGGACAAATGATACATGAAATATATAACAAGCACTTTACCTTATTTACATTGCTTTATTTTCTATTTCTCTTAGGCACTCTCTGCAACTTGTTGCTTCTCTTGCCTCTCCAGCATCTTCCTAGCATTCTTCGACAGCACAACTGCCTTTATTGCCACTTCCTTTCCAGATTGTTAAAATTTGTATTCAAACACTTCACTTAGATGTTTAATATCTTTGGTATTTTGTTTTTGATATGTTCATATATGTACTGTATTTATGTAAGTCACTTGCTATTCTCATATTGAAATTTGAGTCTTAGTTATTATATTTTTAAAGTTTGATAATCTTATTTTCAGGGAGAGAATAGTGAGGATGAATACGAATTTCACTTCACTCAGCATATTGAAATTAGTGACGTATTCAAAGCTGGAGGTTCCTAGTTTCATACACTTCCCCAACCCCAACCCCAACCTTAAGACCTTGCACCTTGCGGTCGATTTTCCCGATGATCGACCCGCCCAACAACTCTTCTCTAGTTGTCCAGTTCTACAAGAGTTGGTTTTAATCAATTGTAACTGGAAGCATACAAAGAGAGTCACCATTTCTATTCCCACTCTAAGGCAATTAAGTATTTATGAAAATGGCTGTCCAGAAGATTACCCTTCTACAGATCAATTTGATACTCCCCTTGGTTGTGTGGTCTTGATTTATGCAGAAAATCTTCAGTATTTTGATAGCTCGAGTTATTTGACTGTTGAAGTATCATTGTGTAACATATATTCGATAGCCAGTGCTAGGGGCGGAATATATTTTATATACAGATATAAAGTTTCTATGTTTATATATAGGATAATATTACATGTATAAAAAAACTTACAAAGATTTCTTATATAAAATGATGTGACAAGAGATGAACGAAAAAGTGAATATAATGAGTTTAATTTTTTGTATTCATTCTTTCATTAATCTCTTATCACATCACTTTATACAAAAAAAAATTCGTGCATCTAATATTATTGTTATATATAATAAGTTCTATAATTACTCATTAAACATTTACCTTGTGGATTACAACTTTTAAGTTATGTATTGTTACAATATATATTTAAAGTATCATGGTAGAAACTTCTATTAAACAAATACAAATTAACTTTGAGAGAAAAGATTAAAAAAAAAAATTGTTATTAAATTTTTATTATTTTTGTATTTCAGGCAGTTAAAATTTAATCTAATTTGCATAATTAATTACATTATTGATGACACACTAATTAATTTATTGTTAATTATTTCAAGTGTTTTACTAATCAAAAGGATATATCAAAAAGAAAAAAATAAAGAGAGACAAAAAATGGTAAGACATTTTATAAAATATAAAAAACTTATAAAGAATACAAGAATTAAATCAATAAAATATAAAAATATAAAATAAATAAGAACCTAACTTAATATTTTTACACTAATTTTTAGAACATATTTCATTAGGTGTTAATATGGTGGGGTGGCCAATAAAATTATTCTTTTACTTATTATATATAATACTTTTACTCAAAATAAGGAATTATTCTTTGGTCAGGACTAAGGGGTGGTCATGGCCATCTCAGGCCAAAGAATAGCTCTGCCCATGGCCGATGCACATATTAACGTTCAAGACTTTTACGATATGATAGAGGACCGCATCCCAAGAGTCCTGAAACTAATTAATGGAATTCACAGAGTTAAATCTCTTATTTTATATCGTGATACTCTCCAGGTTTCGTAAATTATTTTTCTTTATCAATTATTCGTAGATGGGATGGCCTTTTGTTATCTATTATATTTAATTCTATGGGGAGACATAATTGTGAGATTGAATTTTTCTTTCTTATTTTCAAAGTTTTTCTCAAAAAGAAGATAATCTAGAAACTCGTCTGCCTATCTTTCACAACTTGATTTATTTGGAGGTGGAACAGACATTGAGTTGTGATGAAAGTTTAGTGTTGACATATTTTCTTCATAAATCGTCTAATCTGGAATCTCTTGATGTATCAAGGTAACAAAAATTAAATTTGAATGAATGAGCGCATAAAATATCCTCAATACAAAGTACACCTGCTCTTGAAAGGTAAGAACGAAGTAATTATTTTATGCTGAGTGATTTAGAGGGGAAAAAGCTAATAAGTTCTTATGATGTACTGCAGCAGCTACCCATAAACTAACACTCATCTTCGAATATATGAACGCTCGTGAAAGCAGAGTAATCTTTCCACATAATTGAAGAAGCCCTTGTTCACAATACACAAGTTGGCAGAGAAGAAATAATGTGAAGGAGGATATTGTAAGGTAAGTTGCTGATTATATCTTCTGTGTTAACTGCATTTTCTCCAATCAAAATACCCAAGTGTCATATCTAAATCAGAAACCCTATATTTATTGGAAAATAAACCCTTTTAAAATCCCTTTTATCTCATATGACCCTCTCGCTTTGTTGAAGGATGGAATGGAATTACATTACTATATAAAAGAAAAAATAAACTTTTATTTCAAACTATTATATGCTTAAATACAAAACCTAACCCTAAATCTATTTCTAATTTGTTTAACGGGTTAAAAATTGAAGAAAATAGCTTACCTCTTATATAGCTTATAATGAATCCCAAAATAAAGAAATGAAAAATAAAGATCTCATTTCTAAAATTGTATGAAGACTATAAAGTATAAAGACTTTTAGAAGATGTCACTTATCAAATGTCTTTCCCTCTACCATTATACATGAAATATAAAAGAGTTTCAAAAAATAAACCCAGAAGAAATCACTATAATTTTACTTTATAGTCTTTATACATTATAGTCTTCATACAATTTTACCTGCAATTTCTATGAATCAATCTCTTCATGCATGTTGACCAAATTCTCCATTACAGATTTAAACATCAGTAGCATTGCCATCGACTTCGTCGTCTCTATAATCACTACCCAAATCATCCAATATCCAGGTGGAAGAAAACCCAGAAAAATTCAAATTAATTAGGCCAACTGCAACCCGCCACATGATCAACATATAATCTATACCGAATCACATGAGTCAACCTTTTGGGCTCCCTAGGTCTTGTCCTCGGATCATACAAGCTAGGAGCAAGGGACATTCTACAGTTGCCACATTCTCCTGAAACTTGGAGTGAATGGTAAGCTTCGGTGACACACTTTGGTAGATAAACCAGAAGTCCAAGGTGAGTCGAACTTGTTAATGAACCGGGTAACAGATCTCAGCATCCATGTAGAGGGCATGACCCGATAGGTCCTAACCATACCATTTAGTCAAAGTACTCGTGGAACAAAGACAAATATATTTACAACTCATTCTAGTAAATAAAGAAATCAAAGGTACTTTCTAAACTAGTTGACTCAGCAAATCTTCAATTTTCATTTAATATTTTGTTTTGGTTGATCCATTTGAATAAATCAACAATTCTATATTTCAGCATGCTTCAGGGGTTTAGTCTATGAAAGATTTAAAATGATTAACTAATAGCTTTAACCAACAGAAGAAAATTTGCAAAAACACAAATATATTAATTCCAAGAACCATGCAACTAAGATACACCAAATGTAGTCTATCAATTGCCTTAAACATAACAAAATATTAAATCCCTGATCATATTATAATCAAATTATAATACTAACAACTTCTGAATTACCATCCCACCCCTCACGAAACTCAATTTCAACATTCCTTGTTCCTTTGCCAATTACTTGTAATTGATAGTTGATCTCCTTCTTCATCTTCAAATATTCCTCCAACTCATTAGGACAAAAGATTGTAACCCTCTCCATTGAGTCCGCATTCTCAAATAAATATCTTAAATTTTTCAAGTCTCCGTCCACCCAACATTTAATACTGGCAGTTTTGAGGAAACGTTTCAAATACAATGGTGCAACATGCATTACCCAGTCATTCACAGCAAAGTAAAATTCCTTCAAAAAAATCAATTATTATTTATTTAAGGTAAGAGAAAACCAATATAAAAAGACCACGTATTGGAAAATTCATACTTACCTGCCAAACATCAAGAAATTCTACATTAGGTGATTTTTGAAGAAAATATTTAAACATATAACTTCCATCTTCACACAAGAACTCTGCATTCATCTTCAAATGAGTCAAGTTGTGAAAAACAGGCAGACCAGCTTGAAGTTTTAGATCATTTCTATCAGCCAAAAACTTCAGAACAAATGAAAAGAAAAGAATTAATCTCAAGAATGAAAGGTCAGATTAAAGAATTGAACATAATAAACAACAAAAGGTTCAACAAATAGTTGTTCAAGAAATGGTGATTTACCTCAATAGTAACACCCGACAAAGCAAGAGATTTTACATTGCGAATTCCATTTATTAATTTGAAAGCTCGTTGAGTACCATTGTCTTTCTCCATGCCACAGTCTAACACATTAATACGCGCATTGACTAGTGAAGCTAAGTTACACAGAGAGACTTCCACAGTCAAATAACCCTTGACATCAAGTGACATAAGATTTTCAGCATAAATCATGACCACACAATCAAGGACAAGATTATAGTCCGAGTAATAGCTATCTTCCAAAAACTTAAATTCCCTTAGAGTGGGAATTGAAAGGGTGACTCTCTTAGAATGCTTCCATGCACAGTTCAATAAAACCAGCTCTTGTAAAACTGTACAACCAGCGAAAAATTGATTGGTGGATTCATCAACCGGAAATGCTAGTTCTCTAAGGTGTAAGGTCTTAAGGTTGGAAAAGTGTACGAAACTAGGAACATTGAAAATTGAATATATCCGTAATTTCAGTATTCTAAGTGATTCAGCAGTGAAAAGACCATTGGGCCACACAAAGGGTGTTTCAGAAGATATATCGAGATGGAGCTCTTGAACCTCACGACTTAATGCTAAAGATACCCAAGAATTAATACGAGATGAACTGATACCCATACACCTTGCCACCAAACTAAGTTTTCGTATACATGTGGGATCATGATCCTTAAGTACTCGTTCCATGGAATCCAAGAAGCTAGTCTCAATGTTTTCCTTCATCCCCGACATGTACCCAGCACTATACTGATCAAAATCAATGTTAGAAATAGAGGTCCAAAGGTATCTCCATCTCGTTGACAACACAGAAGTTATTAAAACATCTTTGATTGGCAGAAAGAATGTAAAGGAGGATATGGTCAGGTAATTTGCTGATTAGATCTTCTCCAATGAAAACTTTCTGGGTTTTGGAAATAGATGGTGGATTTAGAGCGCCCATCTGCACAATTTTCTCACCCTGAATTAAATAATTCATTAAGAAGATGGTACTAATTAGAGTTCTTCTACTACTAACAGTAACATATTATTTCACAATTTCATCACTATATAAAATACCCAAGTCTTTGATCTAAATTACAAAGAATTTAAATTCGATAACCCTCAATTTGTTATTGCTGAAGCATATCTAAAAGAGAAAACCAAATATCCACCAAACATAACTCAGATATTAACAAATGTGAATAAGAATGAAGCGTACCTTAGTGGAAGAAGAAGAAATGTCAAGCTATTCCCTTCGATTCCCCCAACAAAACTTAAATAGAAACCACGTCGCTTGTAGAAGCCTTGTAAAAGCAATTCAAAAGTTACAATCACCAACAGACTCCAAACTGTGGCAATTCACACCTTCACTTTTCAATAAATGACATTTTGTTCCTTTCATCATATGAATAATATTAGATGTGTAAATCGATGTGTCAATTAATTTTGATATAAAATATTAGATTAAGAAAACCTAAATTATAATTCTCTTCACATAAAAATAGTAAAGAAAAATAATTATTGATTGAGAATCAAATTAAGCCAACATAATATACACCACTAAAATGTTGCAAAAGTTTATTTAAATGTGTTCATTAAACATTTGCGGAATTAGTTGATTGTGTTTGTTAATGTTTGGAGGAATGGTCATTCAACATCAACACACTATCAAGCATAAAAGATAGCCTGTTTGGTAGATTTTTTGAAAACTGTAATTTTAAAAAACTATTTAAGTTGAGTTGAGTTGAATTAAATTGAATATGATAAGATTCTCAAAATGCGGTTGATATAATATCTTAAAATTATATTAGTGTTTGAAAATATTTTATAAAAATATTTAGATTATTTTAGCTCCCTCCATTTGTTAATTTAGCTAAACACCCCCACAATAAAAATTTAAAAATTAACAAAAACACCTCTATCCACCCAAACTAACGACAGCCGACATTCGTCAAAATGGGGCACAATCGATTGAATTTGGTCGGTCGTGCATCAATCTGGCCTTTTCCAACCAAATCCACCATGGATCTGGCTAGAAACGACCAAATCTACGGTCAAAATCTGGTAATTAACGATGGCAAAAATTTGGCCGTTGTTAACGATTGGATTTGGCCAAAATCTGACTAACAATGATCAGATCTCTAGTAAGAAACAGCTAAATCAACGCATGATCAGCAAGATCTAGTCGGTCATGTGTCGTTTTGGCGGCGGCGACGACGACTGGTGGTTGCTGGCAGTCGGCAGTGGTCTTGGGTGGATGAATTTTCAGATTGGGAGGAGTGAAAGGTAATTGTTTTTAGTTGAATAGAGTTGGAAAAATGATTTGAGTTGAATAGAATATGATAATAGAAAACAAATACCCCCTATTTTTATTTTCAATAGAAAAAATCTTATTTCATTCGGATTAATTTTCAAAATAATAATCTCAATAAGTAAACAAACACATATTATGTTTTTTAATCCAAATAGGATAACAAAAAAAAAAAAAAAAAAATGATTCAAAAGAGTGAAACAAACCGGGGCATAATGTAAAGCACATGAGAGATTTTTACAAGCTAAAAATCATTTTAGCCTACATCCATGAGACTAAGTCTAAATTAAGCAAATTCACTATAGCAAACACGTTCTAAGTCAATACATAGTCGAAATTAAGTACAACAATTGCAAACAACTCCCTGTTCCACAGAACTTTGTGCATTAAACATTTGAAGAATAGGCTAATTGTGTTCGTTAATGCTTGGAGGAATGGTTATTCAACATTAACACAATATCAAGCATAAAAGATTATAAAGTAAAGCACACCAAAGATTTTTACATGGTTAAGCTAAAAGCCATTTTAGCCTATATCCATAGGTTCAAGTCCAAATTAAGCAAATCCACTGCAACAAACACGTTCCAAGTCAATACAAAGTTGAAATTAAGTACAACAATTGTAAACAACTCACTGTTTTACAAGACTCTAATTCCACCTTTTGATTACTCTAACGTTCTGCTACAGATTGCCTAAGTCCAAGAATTCATTTGAACAGCTCGAGCTTCAATGGCCGAAATTTACTTTCAACACCACAACTTAAACTTCCTTCAAGCTTTCAACAAAAGAACCACGTTCTAACAAACACTCCACAACAAGATAAGTTCATCAAAATGTTGAGCAGTAAACAATATAAGGAACCTGACCAAATGAACAAACTCTGTAAGAAATTTCAAAGAACAAATAATGGAATATTCAGGTTCAATAAATGCAAGGAAGAAGATGATGAACATATATAATCCTTCGTTAACTAATCTCATCAATACACGTCCAGACAAACTCAACCAACCTTCATTGGACCACTAACATATTCTAACAACCTTGTTGGACCACTTTAGGACAAACAGACACTTGTAAAGTGACTTTTACCACAAGTTTCAAGGACAAAAATATATCAACAAGGCAAATAAAAATGTCACCTGTATTTTGAAATTTGATTCATAAAATGTTTACACAACTGATGAAAATGTGCACACATATTTGCAATATGTTCAGACAAAGGAGATGTATACACATAACTTTATAAGTTGACAAAAAACTTTACAATTATCTTATCATTGATTTATTTACTGACAAATCTATGATTCTTATTTACTAATTTTTTCCTCTCCAGAGTTACTAGCCAAATGATCCAATATCTCAGTTGTAGAAAACCCAAAAAAATTCAAACCAACTTGCCACGTGATAAGTCATAATTTGAGACCAAATCATATGGCTTAAGCTTTTGAGTTCCCTTGGAGTTACAAGTGGGTGCAAATGACATTCCATTCCACACACTGTGGCTAGCCACACATTCCAGGGGTTAACTATAAATTGTATTCTGACCTGAATAAAATGAGTAATTGCCGTTCTGGGTCTCTCTATATAGGGAGTTGCTTTGGTAATTGGTTAGGCGGAGAAGCCTTGGGAAGCAAGAGAGTTGTTTCACTTTAAAATCTCCTTGAAGTTAATTATGTCCATCAATTCATCAGTGCTGCATTTCAGATTTGAGATTTTGATTTTGAATGTAAGATCATTATTCATTAGTTTGAAAAACACAAATAAATCAATTCCAAGAGCCATTCAACTGAGATACATCAAATGCAGTCACCAATTGCATCAATTTGCATTAAATTATACCAAAAAAAACGTACGAAACTTAACTATAACGTCTGTTGTTCCCTGGCGAATTAACTGTAACTGATGCTTAATCTCCTTCTGCTTCTCTAAATCTACTGCTAAGTCCTTTGGAAAAAAGATTTTAACCTTCTCCAGCATGACCGCATTCTCAAATAAATATTTTAAAAACTTCAAGTCTTCATCCTCCACACCAGAACATGAGATGATGGCAGTTTTCAGGAAATGCTTCAAATACGGTAGTGCAATATACCAATACCCAACCTTTTATTGTTATTTAAAATGTCTGCATATAACATCTCCAAATAACTCTTTATATAACCTAAACTTTTTATTATAAACTCTATCCATAAAAATAAGAGTCCAACAGACTCTTTATTCTTTAAATATAAATTAAAAAGTGAGTTTGACTTTTCACAATTAAATAGTCAAATTTCACTCTCTATCATAATTTTAAATAATAAATTGCAAGTCTCTATGCATTTTATTTATAATTTATCTTTCATATTAAGTTTCTTTCTTATAAAAACATATTCTCTCTCTTAAAATTTTAAGAGTCTATTAAATTTGAATAAAAAATTTACTCTTAATATTTAAAAATCAATAAAGAAACTCTTTATTTATATGAAAGATGCTCTTTAAAATAAAAAAACACCATTAAAGATGCTCTAAGAACATATAATTTATGGTAAAAGGCAACTAATCTCATAAATTTTTGCACAATTTAGAACACTAAATTACAGTTATAGAAAGTACAGTAAAAATTTAATTGGGCATTGAATATAGTTACCTTTGGTACATCTAGAGATTCCAGATTAGGTGATTTATGAAGAAAATATGTCAACGCTAAACTTTTATCACAAATCCGTTCCACCTTCAAATGAGACAAGTTGTGAAAGCCAGATAGACGAGCTTCTAGATAATCTTCTTCTCTGAAAAACTTTGAACGCAGGAAAGAAAAGATAAAAAAAAAATCAATCTCACAATTACACGTCTCTTCAAAGAATTGAATATAATAAATTGCGAAAGGCCATCTACGAATAATTCATAAATAAATATAATTTACAATACCTCAAGAGTAGCAACATACAAAGTAAGAAATTTAACTCAGATAATTCTATCAATTATTTTTAAGGCTCGTGGCATGCAATCCTCTAGCATTTCGTAATAGTCTTGAACATAAATATGTGCATTGGCTTTTGAAGATATGTTACACAAAGATACGTCAACAGTCAAATAACTCGAGCAATCAAAATACTCAAGATTTTCTGCATAAATAAGGACCTCACAATCATGGAGAGTCTCTGTTCGATCTGTGTAAGGGTAATCATCTGGATAGCCATTTTCATAAATATATAATTGTCTTACATAGGGTATATAAATGGTGTCTCTCTCAGTATGCTTCCAGTAGCAGTCGATTAAACCCAACTCTTGTAGAACTGGACAACCAGAAAAGAGTTTCTGGCCTGTATGATCTTCTGGAAATTCAACCGCAAGGTGCAAGGTCTTAAGGTTGGGCAAGTGTATGAAACTTGGAACCACCAGCTTTGAATACGTGAGTAATTTCAGTATGTTGAGTGACTCAGCACTTAAAAGACTATTAGGGAACATGAAGAGTGTTTCAGCAGGTAGGGTAAGGTCAAGCTCTTGTAAAAGGTTTTGTCAGAGAGAAAAAATGTAGAAAGAAGAAAAAGAAGAATTCCTCAGATTCAATTAATTCGCTCAGTTCTGTACAATTACTTTTAGTAAAGTAAGTCAACTAATTCAACTAACCAACTCCACTAACTAACTCCACTAGTTCAGTTAACTCTGGTTACATTTAACTATAACAATATTTAACTAAAACAATATTAATGAAAGGCTGTAAGCTGAGCTAAAGCAGAGCTGATGTGTATTCTTCAATACCCCCCCCTCAAGGTGGTGAGTGATAAAGATTCAACACTCCCAACTTGAATAAGAGGTGATGATGGAGCTGACTGCCAAGGGCTTTAGTAAAGATATCTGCCCTTTGATCACCACTAGGAACATAGTGAGTTTGAATAAGACCAGCCTGCAGTTTCTCTCGGACAATATGGCAGTCTATATCAATATGCTTAGTGCGTTCATGAAATATGGGGTTTGAAGCAATGTGCAAGGCTGATTGGTTATCACAAAACAAGGAAACTGGAGACAAAGGAGGATAACCAAGTTCTGTCAACAATTGTACCAACCAAACAATTTCACAAACTGCAGAAGCCATGGCCCTATACTCAGCTTTAGAAGATGATCGAGAAACCGTCACTTGTTTTTTAGATTTCCAGGAGATAAGAGAGGACCCCAAAAAAACACAAAATCTAGTGATGGATCTTCTTGTAAGCAAACAAGAAGCCCAATCGGAATCATAGTAGGTAGAAAGCAGCAATGAACCAGTTGATGGAAAAAATAACCCCAAACCAGGAGCAGATTTAACATATTTCACAATCTTTAAAGCAACCTGCATATGTGAATCCTTAGGAGCATGCATAAACCGACTCAACAAGTGGACTGAATAGCTTAAATCAAGGCGAGTCATGCATAAGTACAGCAGTTTACCAATTAATTTCTGATAAGCAGAAACATCTTTGAGTAAGGGGTCTCCAGGAACATTGAACTGCTTATCATATTCCAAAGAGGTGAACTTAATGTGCTGATCAATGGGAATAACAGCAGGTTTGCTACTTGATAAACCAGTAGTAAAAATTAATTCTAAAGCATACTTGCGTTGGCAAATGGAAATCCCTTTATCAGACCTAGCCACCTCCAAACCAAGGAAATATCTAAGTAGTCCAAGATCCTTAAGCTTAAAATTCGACTGAAGTAACCTTTTTGTATCATGAATCAGATCTAAATTACTCCCAGTGATGACTATGTCATCAACATAAACTAGAATCACCACAATGTGAGTTTTATGTCATTTGATAAAGAGAGAATAATCTGATTTTGCTTAGGAAAATCCTCCCTAAAGCAAGGCTAAAGTGAGTTTAAAATTCCAGGCTCGAGAAGCCTGTTTAAGTCCATATAAGGACTTGTGAAGTCTGCAAACCAAATGCTGTCCAAAAGGTTTATGAAAACCTTGAGGCAAAGACATATAAATCTCCTCTGATAAATCACCTTGTAAGAATGCATTATCCACATGAAGGTGATATAAGGGCCAATCATAAAGTGAAGCTAAAGAAAGAATGGTCCTGACAGTTACCATTTTAACAACAGGGGAGAATGTTTCCTCATAATCAATTCTAGCCTGTTGTCTGTAACCTTTAGCCACTAACCTGGCTTTATACCTCTCCAAGGTGCCATCAGCATTAAACTTCAATTTGTATACCCATTTACATCCTATGGGACTTTTATCAGGGGGCAATGGAACCAATGACCAAGTATGATTGTTCTCTAGAGCTTTAATTTCCTTAGACATAGCTTCTACCCAGTTAGGATCTTTGGATGCTTGGGAAAAACTAACTGGTTCAGTAAAGGAAGAAATATTACTAAGGCAGGCTTGGTAAGTGGGTGAAAGGTGACTGTAATTTACAGATTTGGAAATTGGATATTTGACTAAGTGAGTTTGTGAGGAAGAGGGAAGTGTAGGACAGTGGTAGTCTGTAGTCCAGATTGGAGGTTTTGTAATTCTGGTGGATTTCCTTAAAGTTATGGAAGAGGGCTAAACTGAAGTATCAGCTGTAGAATCTATATTTGGGAGAGAAGAATCTGTTGTAGAAGGTATATGTGAGTGAGGAGACACAACTGGATCTAATGTATGACCTGGAAAACCATCTACATGTATGCAAGGTTGTGAAAGAGGTGTATTGGAACAATCGACTTCTAGAAAAGAATCAAATGGAAAAACTAAAAATTCTGTTTTGGACAAGCTGAAAGGAAAAATATGTTCATAAAAAGTCACATCTCGGGTGGTATGAACTGTATGGGTGTCTAAGTTGTACAGCAAATATCCCTTTTTATTTAAGGAGTATCCTACAAAAACGCATGGAATGGACCTAAGGGTAAATTTGTCTTTGGGAGTAAGGATTGTGGAATAAGCTAAGCAACCAAAGACTCTCAAATGTGTCAAGGAATGAGGTTTGCCAAATAATTTTTCAAAAGGAGAGAGACCTTTGAGGACAGGGGTTAGACACCTATTAATTAGATAGACTGCTGTTTGAATACAGTAGCCCCAAAGTGTGTGTGGTAATTTTGAGTGAAACTTTAAGGCTCTAGCAACCTGTAAAATGTGTGTGTTTTCTCTCCACAATACCATTTTGTTGTGGAGAGTAAATGCATGAACTTTGGTGCTGAATACCTAGGTTTGCTAACAAATCATGACAATTTCTATTAAAAAACTCTAGGCCATTATCAAAACGAATGCATTTAGGTGTTACATGAAACTGATTTTGAACCATGAGTAAGAAATTTTTAAGCAATTGAAAAACATCAGATTTAAATTGCATTAAGAAAATCTATGTCACTCTAGTACAATCATCCACAATTGTAAAGAAATATCTTGCATTTCCAAAAGCAGGTACTTTACAGGGACCCCATACATCTATATGCAAAAGATCAAAAACTGAATTTGAAATACTTTGGCTTAAGGGAAAAGGTGTTCTGGTTTGTTTTGCCAAGGGACAGATTGGACAATGTGTAGAATTGTCAATTGACAAATCATTAACCATTTGTTTTAGAATAGGATTTGGGACATGCCCCAATCTTTTATGCCAAACATTGAAATCAGAAACTACCCTAGAACTAGGAATTGAAATCTTGTTTATTACTGTGTTGCAAACATTCGATGTAGAAAGTATTTTGGCAATGGTTTTGATGTCAGAGTTGTGCAGTGATGATTGTATGAAGGCCACATGCAAATATAAACCTTGAAATTTTTTACCAATCCCCTTCAACCTGCCACTCTAGAGGTCCTGGATTAAGCAAAAATCAAGGTAAAAGGTAATTGCATAAAAGGTTTTGACAGAGAGAAAAAACGTAGAAAGAAGAATTCCTCATATTCAATTAATTCGCTCAGTTCTGTACAATTACTTTTAGTAAAGTAAGTCAACTAATTCAACTAACCAACTCCACTAACTAACTCCACTAGTTCAGTTAACTGTGGTTACATTTAACTGTAACAATATTTAACTAAAACAATATTTATGAAAGGCTGTAAGCTGAGCTGAAGTAGAGCTGATGTGTATTCTTCAATATCTTGAACCTTAAGACTTGTTGCAGTAGATATCCATGAATGAATACGTGATATACTGATATTTATCCACCTGGCCACAAGACGAAATTTTTGTATACATGCGGGATCATGATGGTTAAGTACTCTATCCACAGAATTCAAGAATCCAGCCTGGACCTTTTCCGGCTTCTCATCCAACTACCCAGGCCAAGTACCAAAGAAATAATCATCCTCGTCGAAATTAATGATATATATGGAGGTCGTACATCCATCTTTTTGACAATACTGAACTTCTAAGAACATATTTGGTAGGAAGGAAGGAAAGAATGTAATGAAGAATATTGTCTGGCAGTTTGCTGATAATGTCCTCGCCTACACAACCGTCCTTTACTGTTTTTTTTCTTCCGGGATTTTGATTTTGGCGCTGGAATGATGTTACTCATCCTCACTATTCTTCTCACCCTGAAAATAAGATGAGGGAAATTTAATTATGAAGAATAGTTAGTGCCGTATATATGAGCATTAGATAAACAAAACACAGAAGATATTAAATGTCTTAGTTAAATGTTTGAATATGAAATGTATCAGCAAATGTACCCACAATACAACTGCTCTGAAACGATTGTTAATTTTTAAACAAAACTCAGTACATGATACTCTTCAATGAACATAGAAAACTTGATAGTAGTAAAGAATACAAATCAAATACAACAAAAGAATTGCAGCTAAAACGATTGTTAATTCTCAAACAAAACTCGGTACATAATATCCTTCAATGAACATAGAAAACTTTATAGTCATAAAGAATAAAAATCAGATACCCACAAAGCATTGTAGCTAAAACTTAAGTGAAAGTAATGAAATCAATAAATTTCAAGGTCAAATCAGATGCACCTTAATCAAAGAACAATTGGGGTTCACACAAATCTTCAGTCTTCAGTTTCTAATTGACACAGTGAGAATACTAAGGGGCTTGTGGCGCCTCGTTTACTTAAGAATTTTGTATAAATTTTAAAAATAAATCTTAAAATTCATTAATTAAACGGGTTGCTTTTCATTTCCCAAGGAAGTGAGACTTTATAACTTCTCAATCTTGAATTAATTTACTCATCAGATGGTGGCGCATGCATCTATTAATTTATTTATTTACTAGTTCAAGGCTTATGAAATTGGTTATATCAAGTTGGGCTGGTTGTTTATGAAAGTGACTTTCTTTGATACCATGTTTGTTTGAACAATGTAACAATCTGGATAAAACCAAATGAAAGAGAAGGGTGCGGAACCTGCCCAGGTATGTACCAGAAATCAAAGCACCTGGTATCGCTATCAAATTGGAAGTTCCAGACCAAATACTAACCACATTAACCAAAAGTACCATCCATATTATATTTGGTATATAGATAAACAGTAATGTTACAAAAATATCACAGATAAAACAACTGATCCAGTGATTCTGAGACTACAGGGTGCTATTGCCAATGCCATTCATTAAACTAATCTCATCAGAACCTCTATCTTTTGTAATGAGATACATCAAATAAATGCTACATAAATATGAAACAAACACCCAGTTGGGGAGTTTAAGGGTGAAAATACATACACTCTGGAATAAATAAATGCATCAAACTTTATCAACCTAAGTAAATAACCTCAATAGCAAAGTCGTTTTGATTATAAGCAGACTTCAGAATATAGTTGCATGCCCGTAGAACATCTAGGTGCTTTCTTAATTGGTTGTTATTGGAGTTGAGTTATGTTTGCCTGTTTAACTCATCACAAATATGATTCCACGTTTTCTTGTCGACAACATCAAGAACCAGAGCAGAGAGTGCTTCATTTAAATAATAAACCATTAGAACTTCAACAATATATATAAATTATAATTGCTACTTTTAATGCAGTTTTGGAGACTCAATCCGTCTCCAAAACTTCATTAAAAGTAGCAATTATGAGTATGAAATTATGAATTAACAAAATTAAGAGCAAAAAAGAGAGACTTTACCTTTCCTTGTGGGGCTCGTTCGGTTACTAAATTTCCAATATCTTGAAGAACCCTCCTGCTCCTGACATCTCCTAATGCATTCTTTTGCTTCACTTCCCCCAAATGATTTCCAAGAAATTCAATTTCCAAAAATCTCTGTTACAAAACGGATGAACAACAATATCACCCAGAAAACTAATAAAAGAAATTCCAACCAAATGTTTGCAACATCCAAAGAAAAAACAGTATAAACAATCCTAAATTAACATTTCTCAGCAAACACAGTCACGAAAACCATAAACACAAAAGATGGTAAAGCTGGGACGGAATGTGGTTAAAGATTCAGTGAAAAAAATGGTACCTTTAAGTTGATGTTGAGGAAGAATTATTTTTGAAGCGATGTCCATGTCTGGTTCTTCTTGAAATGGGGCAAAGGCTCCTCCAATGCCTGTGAACAAAGAAGAAATGAAGTTTTGGAGACGGATTGAGTCTGGACTCTGGATCCTGATAATTTATCAAGCGTTTTAATTTGAGCGAATGCGAAGAGATTAAGCCTTTGGGATGCCCAAAAAGTGTAATTGCTAATTTATTAATATGTTTCATAAATACTAGAACATATTAACACCAATTATATTAAGCCATGTTAAGCGAATGTGAAGAGATTAAACCTTTGGGATGCTAAAAAAGTGCAATTGCTAATTTATTAATATGTTTCATAAATTCTAAAACGTATCAAAACCAATTATATTTAGCCATGTGTAACAAAGAATCTTATTCACCCAAATATTCCACATCATCACCAATAACATCCACCCAAATGTATAGAATCAACATCATCACCAATCAAATGCAGTGTTTATATTTAGTCAATTTAGAGCATTTGTATGTAAATGTGAATGTAGAGCTTCAATGTTTATGTGAAAATTAACCAAGTTTTAATTAGACCTTTCGAATGTCTCAATTACATTCTCATAAACATCTCTAACCGTTTATATTAAACAGCAACACAGAACACATTCAATGTAACAAAATAAAAACTTATGAAACTATTCATATTCACAAATCTTTCAAATTTACATAAATGTATTGTAAATGACATACAATATATAAGACTCATTAGATTCACATAAAATTATCTCTATATTAATGACAATATTTATAACAAACAATGATCAATACAATTATTAATATCTGTCATTAATAACAAACAATATCGAACACTAATTATACGAAGCCACATATACCATCAAATCCAACTCATTAATGTATGTCATATCATGACCAATATCATCTAGCCAAATATCAAGAATCCAAATTAACACCAATCAAATGCAGCCAAGTCTTGAACAATTTCTCTATGTGGCCAAATGAAGGAATTCTACCTCTTCAAAATGACAATCATATAGTTTATACCTTCAAATTTTATATATATTATATTACCTCTAAAATTGGGAGTTTATCAACAGTTAAGTGCTAATGCAGAAACATAAACGGAGAAATCAATAAGGATAGCCATTTTCAGGGCAAACGACATTTTCCCACCCAAGGTTTGGTGAAACAAAATTTTACCACCGATAAAGTTTCAAAACGACACTTTTTCACCTACCGTTATATTCTGTTAGAAAAATCTATTACTATTTGACTGTTTGATGAAAATACCCTTACGATTAAACTGAATAATTTTATTATTATTTTATGTCATATCAACAAGGTCAATTACCAATATACCCACTCTTTAAATATGAAATTATTGATATACTCTCAATTTATATATAAATGTAAATTACCAATTTACCCTCAACTATCTGGGTTTTAGAGTTTTCGAAGTAGATGGTGGATTTAGAGCGTCCACGTTCGCAAATCTGTCTAAATGAAAAAGACTCAAACTCTGTATTAAGAGAAAGGTTCTAAGTAGAGTTTTTCAACAACATTCAATAACTGGGTATAAATTAGCACATATTATTTAATATTTTCATCACTATATAATATACCCAAATGTCATTATGTAAATCAAAAACCCTAAATTTGTTGATGACTGAAGTTGTCTTGTAAGTTTAATGCACTAAGAGATTTCGTGCACAATCTTGTAAGTTTATTAATGCTAGAACATATCTTCTAGAGAAGAATTTATGAATGGTAAAAGATGGGGCAGATGACAAGGTACTTATGTGTCAATGCTAGAACATATCTTCTATACATACTAGGGTTCATCATTCTCCCATCAGATCATGGGGAAATTCATGTATCATATTTACCCTTTATGGAAAACATAAGAAAGGTGGACAGCAACAATCATTTATTCTCGGGTTCCATGGAGATGGTATGACCTTATAGGTCCTCACCATTCCATGTTGGCGACCTTCTCTCTTCATTTTGTACAAAAATGTGTTGTTGGCTTAAATGAAATGAAGAAGGATGAGGAATAGTGTTCCTATGGGTGTCTTTTATATGAAGTTATTAAACAGAGAAGACTTGGGAATGGTTTATTCAATGTACTTGTGGAAGGAAGGAAGGAAAGAATGTAATGAAGAATATTGTCTGGCAGTTTGCTGATAATGTCCTGGCTTTCACAACCGTCCTTTACTATTTTTTTCTTCCGGAATTTTGATTTTGGCGCTGGAATGATGTTACTCATCCTCACTATTCTTCTCTCCCAGAAAATAAGATGAGGGAAATTTAATTATGAAGAATAGTTAGTGCCGTATATATGAGCATTTGATAAACAAAATACAGAAGATATTAAATATCTTAGTTAAATGTTCTAATATGAAATGTATCAGCATAATGTACCCACAATTTAACTGGTCCGAAACTATTGTTAATACATGAAAAAAAGTCAGTACATAATATTCTTCAGTGAACATAGAGAAGAGAACTTCATAGTAGTAAAGAATAAAAATCAAATACCCACAAAGCATTGTAGCTAAAACTTAAGTGAAAGTAATGAAATCAATAAATTTCAAGGTCAAATCAGATGCACCTTAATCAAAGAACAATTGGGGTTCACACAAATCTTCAGTCTTCAGTTTCTACTTATCTAAGAAAATTAGAGTCAAGGCGTTGTTCAGTTATATATTAACACAGTGAGAATACGAAGGGGCTTGTGGCGCCTCGTTTACTTAAGAATTTTGTATAAATTTTAAAAATAAATATTAAGTTTCATTAAAAACAGGTTGCTTTTCATTTCCCAAGGAAAGTGAGACTTTATAACTTTTCAATCTTGAATTAATTGGTGGCGCATGGGTCTCTTAATTTATTTATTTATTTTAACTGGGAGTTTATCAACAGTTAAGTGATAGATGCAGAAACGAAAATCATCGGGGTGCGTTTTTGTAGATGCGGAAGGGCCGAATGAAGGCGTCCCATTAGTCCTACCACATTATCTTAAATATTCCCCATAAGTTTATGTGACACCATTAAAAGCATTTCAAATTATACCAAAAGCAGAATACATCACAGAAACAAATAAATCAACATTACAACCAAGCTTTATCTCCTTCAGATTCCCACTTCATAACATTATGCCTTTCATCATCAACATGATCTTCATCTCCAACATTTATCATCTCATCTCTTTATGCTTCAAAATATTGACCAAATTAACCATTATAGCTTCAAACATCACTGCCATTATCATCAACTTCCTCATCTCCATAATCACTACCCAAATGATCCAATAGCCCCGTGGCTGAAAACCCGGAATAATTCAAACCGGGTCGGCCATCTGTAACCCGCCACGTGATGGACTTATAATTTGAGACCAAATCACGTGAGTTAAACTTCTGAGTTCCCTTGGTCTTGTCTTTGGATTTACAAGCCGGGTGCATATGACATTCTACACACCGTGGCTTGCCACACTTTCCTGTAAACTTGGAGTGATTGGTGGGCTTTGATGGCACTTTGGTAAATAACCTGGAAGTCGGGGGCGAATCGAACTTGTTGACGAACCGGGTGTCTGGTGTNAACAGAAATAAACAAGTTAAACATAATGAAACTGAGATGAAAGATAAGAAATCTTCCCAAAAGATGAATCTTCTAGTCAAAATCTAAACCTTCTTCCTTAACAATCCGAAAAACTCAAGCTTTACTCTAAGAAAAGTGTAAAAACGGCTAAACCTAAAAAGCTCAAGATCCCCTTGGCAAAAGGTTAAGTTTTTCTTTTATACTTAGTCCAAAAACCCAGCCAAAAACACGCATGACACAAAACTGTGCGTTTACAAAATTGAATAAGTTGACTGTCGCCGCGGCGAAGAAGAATTCTTCGCCGCGGCGAAGAATGAAGAAATCCCACATCGTCTCTGGCTTACTTCGCCGCGGCGAAGACAATTTCTTCGGCGGGGCGAAGCTCCTTCAAAAGTTCTGAAATTTACAGAACTGCCATTCTGCTTGATTCTTCATTCGATTCTTCGATTTTTGGCTCTCTTCCTTGGAAACAAGCTTCATCGTACTTTGTCCTGTCTGGAACTCTCCTATCTTCCGAGATCCGCTAATTTCTGAGTCAAAACTATCCGGTTTTGTCTTTATTTGCTTTAAAAGTCCATTTTAACCTGAAACACGAAAAGTAAAGAATTAAGCACCAATTCAGGTAAAAATGCACTAGAAAGTACCTGAAATCCGACAAAAAGATCAAATAAAAACTGTATAATTTATGGATTATCAACTGCAGAAGCCATGGCCTTATACTCAGCTTCAGAAGATGATCGAGAAACCATCACTCGTTTTTTAGATTTCCAGGAGATAAGAGAGGACCCCAAAAAACACAAAATCCAGTTATGGATCTTCTGGTAAGCAAACAAGAAGCCCAATCGAAATTACAGTAGGTAGAAAGCTGCAATGAACCAGTTGATGGAAAAAAATAACCCCAAACCAGGAGCAGATTTAACATATTTCACAATTTTTAAAGCAGCCTGCATATGTGAATCCTTACGAGCATGCATAAACTGACTAAACAAGTGGACTGAATAGCTTAAATTAGGGCGAGTCATGCATAAGTACAGCAGTTTACCAATTAATTTCTGATAACCAGAAGCATCTTTGAGTAAGGGATCTCTAGGAACATTGAACTGCTTATCATATTCCAAAGAAGTGAACTTAATGTGCTGATCAATAGGAATAACAGCAGGTTTGCTACTTTATAAACCAGTAGCAGAAATTAATTCAAAAGCATACTTGCGTTGGCAAATGGAAATCCCTTTATCAGACCTAGCCACCTCCAAACCAAGGAAATATCTAAGTAGTCCAAGATCCTTAAGCTTAAAATTTGACTGAAGTAACCTTTTTGTATCATGAATCAGATTTGAATTACTTCCAGTGATGACTATGTCATCAACATAAACTAGAATCACCACAATGTGAGTTTTATGTCGTTTGATAAAGAGAGAATAATCTGATTTTGCTTGGGAAAATCCTCCCTGAAGCAAGGCTGAAGTGAGTTTAAAATTCCAGGGCTCGAGAAGCCTGTTTAAGTCCATATAAGGACTTGTGAAGTCTACAAACCAAATGTTGTCTAGAAGGTTTATGAAAACCTTGAGGCAAAGACATATAAATCTCCTCTGATAAATCACCTTGTAAGAATGCATTATCCACATCAAGGTGATATAAGGGCCAATCATAAAGTGAAGCTAAAGAAAGAATGGTCCTAACAATTACCATTTTAACAACAGGGGAGAATGTTTCCTCATAATCAATTCCATCCTGTTGTGTGTAACCTTTAGCCACCAACCTGGCTTTATACCTCTCCAAGGTGCCATCAGCATTAAACTTCAATTTGTATACCCTTTTACATCCTATGGGACTTTTACCAAGGGGCAATGGAACCAATGACCAAGTATGATTGTTCTCTAGAGCTTTAATTTCCTTTGACATAGCTTCTACCCAGTTAGGATCTTTGGATGCTTGGGAAAAACTAACTGGTTCAGTAAGGGAAGAAATTTTACTAAGGCAGGCTTGGTAAGTGGGTGAAAGGTGATTGTAATTTACAGAATTGGAAATTGGATATTTGACTAAGTGAGTTTGTGAGGAAGATAGAAGTATAGGACAATGGTTGTCTATAGTCTAGATTGGAGGTTTTGTAATTCTGGAGGATTTCCTTAACGGTATGGAAGAGGGTTGAACTGAAGTATCAGCTGTAGAATCTGTATTCGGGAGAGGAGAATCTGTTGTAGAAGGTATATGTGAGTGAGGAGACACAATTGGATCTGATGTATGACCTGGAAAACCATTTACATGTATGCAAGGTTGTGAAAGAGGTGTATTGGAACAATCGACTTCTAGAAAAGAATCAGATGGAAAAACTGAAAATTCTGTTTTGGACAAGCTTAAAGGAAAAATATGTTCATAAAAAGTCACATCTCGGGTGGTATGAACTATATGGGTGTCTAAGTTGTACAGCAAATATCCCTTTTTATTTAAGGAGTATCTTACAAAAACACATGGAATGGACCTAGGGGTAAATTTGTCTTTGGGAGTAAGGATTGTGGAATAAGCTAAGCAACCAAAGTCTCTCAAATGTGTCAAGGAAGGAGGTTTGCCAAATAATTTTTCAAGGAGAGAGACCTTTGAGGATAGGGGTTGGACACCTATTAATTAGATAGACTGCTGTTTGAATACAGTAGCCCCAAAGTGTGTGTGGTAATTTTGAGTGAAACTTTAAGGCTCTAGCAACCTGTAAAATGTGTCTATGTTTTCTCTCCACAATACCATTTTGTTGTGGAGAGTAAATGCATGAACTTTGATGCTGAATACCTAGGTTTGCTAACAAATCATGACAATTTCTATTAAAAAACTCTAAGCCATTATCAGAACAAATGCATTTAGGTGTTACATTAAACTGNATCATCACCACTTCCATTTTGTTTTCTATCAGCTTTCCCTGTGACAAGTTCACCCAGACTATCAATACTTGCTACTTAAAAGGCTAAAAGTAAAACAACTTCAGATAGTGTACAACTGCTAGACCAGAACAAAAGAAGTTTAAGTAAATAACTTTGAGATGTTCATGCCAAGAACAGGGAGCTTACAAAGTGACTTGAGTTGTCATTTCTCGATGTTTTGGCATTACCAAATGCTTCTAAGATTGAATTAGTCTTCAATATTTCATATTCTATCCCACTGCCACCACCAAGAGCAGCTAAATATTGCATCGCTATTTTTGCTGTCTCAGTTTTTCCTGCTCCACTTTCACCGCTGGACAAGCAGGTGAATATTAGAATCAATACATGAATATAGGTATACATTTTGAAACAGCAACAGAATTTTAAAATTTGACAGATATAGGGGAGCATCTCATGCCTATAAGTCAGATTCTGCAAAGGATACGAAAGGGATAACTTGAACAAAACTACCATGTTCCATTCCATATCACAGTATGGGGAAAACTAGAGTAAAGTAGGGCATCTAGCCAGCCACCAAAATGAAAAAGCACAAAGGGAGGAAATAGGTTATAAACTTTCATTTTACTTGATGAGAAATGACTTGGAATGAAATGCGCTCAAACCAGCTCAGATGCAATACAAACATGAGTAAAGCAATATATCCATAATCCAAAAGCAAATACAATGAACTGCAATATTCAGGTTGACTCATCTAGGCATACAATACAAACAGAATGATAAATGGAAAATATAACAAAAGGTTGAAAAGACAAAATCAAGTTAGTTATTAGTTACAGTCTACAAACCTTATGATGATCGATTGATTTACTTTCATCAGGGAAAAGAAAACAAGACAGAATTAGTATACCAGAGAGAGAGAACAATTGCTAATACAGGACCGCTCAATCCAATACTATTCAACACAAAATGCACCTCGTGTCATTTCTCGGATGGCTGTATCTGTAATAGCATACACATGCGGGCTCTCAATAGATTTGTTCTTATATGCCCCCATATAGTCATTTCCATATAAAGGAACTTACTTGAAGGGATTGCTAGCAACCAACACAGGTCCTGCTTGGGTCTATATTGCACACAATTATACCCAGTAAAAGAATTAAAAAAAGCTTGCAACATACTACCAGAATTAAAATTAAATATAACATCAATATGAAAACACTTACATAAATTGTATCTTGCTTGTATCTATACTGGAGATTGTACAATACTGCCGGTTCATTCAAATAGCTAAGTTGCATGAGATCATCGACACCATCAAGGATATCGGGATTTGCCGAAATCAAACTTTCAGATTTCACCTTTTGAACCTACAATATATGAATTAAAAAGAAGGGTCAACTATCAATTGATACAACATTTTCAATGTTACTGAAATCTCACTTACTTTTCCCTCAGGCAGTGAAACAATTGATTCTTTCCCTGAAGTTGACACTATCTTCACAAGCTCCCAGTTTCCATTTGGAAGTTGAAGCCAAGATTGAAGTTTCTGAAACAATTAACTTCAACAAGTAGGTAAAAAAAATCAATGAATTGTAAGTTAAGGATGTCTATTTGAGGTGACTGCCGTGATTTGAAATCCATCACTGTTATGTCAAGCCAGTGATCGGAAACTATATACACATTTGATGTGAAAAAGTGTGGCTTTCCTTGGCACACAAAGCCAAGACTGGTCGCCCACCCACAGCAAACCCAACAAACAGCACCCAAAGCAACATGGCACTGCCTCCCTAAGCAAACACTAGCACAAGCCAAAACAAGCACCTGCAGAATAAACCAAGTCACCCCCCAGCCCACCCAAAAGCCAAACTAAAAGTTTTTGACAGAGAAGAAAAACGTAGAAAAGGAGAAAAAGAAGAATTCCTCAGATTCAATTAATTCGCACAATTTTGTACAATTACTTTAGTAAAGTAAGTCAACTAATTCAACTATTAGCTCCACTGACTAACTCCATTAGTTCAGTTAACTGTAGTTACTTTAGCTATAACAATATTTAACTAAAACAATATTATGAGGCTGTAGGCTAGACTGCAGTAAGCTGATGTGTATTCTCAATTACACCACCCCATCCCCCCCAAAAGGTGGTGAGTGATAAAGATTCACACTCCCACTTGGATAAGAGGTGATGATGGAGCTAACTGCCAGGGCTTTAGAAAGATATCTGCCCTTTGTCCACACTAGGAACCATAGTGAGTTTGATAAGACCAACCTGCAGTTTCTCTTGGACAATATGGCAGTCTATATCAATATGTTTAGTGCGTTCATGAATATGGTTTTGAAGCATGTGCAGGCTGACTGGTTATCACAAAACAAGAAACTGGAGACAAAGGATAACCAAGTTTTGTCAACAATTGTACCAACCAAACAATTTCACAAACTGCTGATAATCCGTAATTATACAGTTTTTATTTGTTTTTGTCGGATTTCAGGTACTTTCTAGTGCTTTTTTTACCTGAATTGGTGCTTAATCTTACTTTCGTGTTTCAGGTTAAAATGGACTTTTTAGCAAATAAAGACGAAATTGGATAGTTTTGACTCAGAATTAGCGGATCTCGAAGATGAGAGTCCAGAGCAGGACAAGCACGATGAAGCTGTTTTTTCCAAGAAGAGAGCCAAAATCGAAGAATCGAATGAAGAAGCAAGCAGAGTGCAGTTCTGTAAATTTCAGAACTTTTGAAGGAGCTCGCCCCGCCGAAGAAATTGTCTTCGCCGCGGCGAAGTAAGCCAGACGATGTGGGATTTCTTCATTCTTTGCGCGGCGGCGAAGAATTCTTCTTCGCCGCGGCGACAGTCAACTTATTCAGTTTGTAAACGCACAGTTTCGTGTTTGGCGTGTTTTTGGCTGGGTTTTTGGACTAAGTATAAAAGAAAACTTAACCTTTTGCCAAGGGGATCTTGAGCTTTTTAGGTTTAGCTGTTTTTACATTTTTCTTAAAGTAAAGCTTGAGTTTTTCGGATTGTTAAGAGAAGGTTCAGATTTTGACTAGAAGATTCATCTTTTGGGGAGATTTCTTATCTTTCATCTCAGTTTCATTATGTTTAACTTGTTTATTTCTGTTTTTCGTTTTTGTAGTATTATTTAGCTATGAACTAATCTCTTAGGTTAGGGTTTTGAGTGTAGTTTGGATTTTAAATGGGTTAAGTTTTGTGATTGTGTTATTTCCATGTGAATAAGCTTCGGTTGTGTGTTACTCTGAAATTAAATGCTGTATGTGTGTACATGATGAGATTGAGAAATATTCATGTTAGGCTTCTTGGGTACACCATTATAGTATTAGATCTAGAGATGATTCAAGAATTAATGAAATCAATTTAGGATCTTGTGCTTAATGATTTAGAATTATTAACCTTCAATTTGTTGGGTGCGGAATGTTAAAAGATGAATAGGAAAACATAGCCTGAGAGGGTATGTTAACATATTAGTGAATCCATTTACAACCATGCGCATGAATGTGAAAATAGTGTAACTTTTAGGTTAACCCTAAAAGTCCAAACGAAGTCAAAACCCTACCCGTTTTTGCTTGAATTGATATTTTGTGTTTCACTTTGCTTTTTTAATTAAGATTTAATTCTTCGTTTAATTTTCATTTTGTTTCTTTTTCATTACATTTTGCTCCCACCAATCCAAGAATTCGATTACTTCAACTTGATAACGTAGGAAACTTAGTGCTTTGCTAACAGTCCTCGTGGGAACATATCCTACCCATCACTTTATTACTTGAGCGCGAGTGCACTTGCTAGTTTTGAATGTTGAAGAACACGCACAAGTTTTTGGCGCCGTTGCCGGTGACTGTTTTTTTAGTAACATTAATTTTTCCTTAGTTTAGCTAATTGAAGTTTAATTTTTGTTTTAATTTTCATTAGAGTTATGATCTCACTTTCTTTCACTTGTGTTCGTTCAGTTATGCGAAGAGCAAGATGTCAACCAGTGGTTCCTGTTGACCTTGGCTTGAGAGGACTGTAAAAGACTTAACAGAGACAGAAGAGAAAGAGATAATCCTACCGAATCGGAAGAAGTTGTTGTTGAAATGGCTGAACAAGAAAATAGGACACTGAGAATTTCAGTTCCCACAGTGAACGGAAGTCTGTCAAGTATTACAGACCTACAGTACAAGCAAACAACTTCGAATCAAGCCGGCAATCATCCAGAGATGCAGCAGTCGGTTAGATTCAACGGTGATTTGAAGGGGATCCGAATCAGCACATTGCAAATTTCCTGGAAATTTGCGACACCTTCAGCATCAAATGGAGTGTCGGATGATGCTATTAGGCTGCGTTTATTCCCATTCTCATGGGAATAAAGCAAAAGGGTGGTTAATGGCATTACCACCGGGAACAATAACACATGGAAGGATCTGCACAAAAATTCTTGACCAAGTTCTTTCCTCCAGCGAAGTCAGCGAAATTAAGAAATGATATCACATCATTTCTACAGATGTGCCGACGTTGTACGAGCTTGGGAGAGATACAAGGAATTGATGAGGAAGTGCCCACATCATGGTTTGCCAGTTTGGCGCAAGTCCAAACATTCTATAATGGTTTGAGGGGTAATGTGCAAACCATGGTGGATGCAGCTTCAGGAGGGGCTTTGCAGAATAGAACACCTGAGGAGGCGTATGAGTTTGCTTGAGGTTTTGGCAAGCAACAATTATCAAATACCGAATGAGAGAGTTACAACGAGAAATCTTCGAGTCTTCATGAAGTTGATGCTTTCACAGCCATCTCAGCCCAACTCACGGCACTCAAAAACAGTTGGGAACTATGCAGGTAAATTCTATACAAGCACCTCAACTAACATTGAATTTGTGCAGGAAACCATGTGAGCAGCGAGTGCCAATTTGGAAACACATTGCACTGTCATCTTCATCAACGGAGCAAGTGAACTACTTGGCAGGAAATCAAAGACAACCGACAACCATTCTCCAACACATATAATCCGGGTTGGAGAAATCACCAAATCTGGCTTGGGAAATCAAACACAACAAATACCAATGGAACCAAAGGCAAGTTCCAAATAACCCGCCAGGGGTGACCATCAACCAGGAGATCAAAAAGTGTCGAAGTTGAGGATATTTTCGGTAAATTCATGCAAGAGACACAGGGTTCATGATGAGCGAGGACAAACTTTAGAAACTAAGGGGCATCCATTCGGAATCTTGAGGTACAGATGGGCCAATTGGCCGAGAACTGAATGATAGACCGCAGGTTCTCTACCAAGCAACACAGTGACCAACCCACGTGAACAGCAATGCCATAATTTTGAGAAGTGGGACAGTTTTGGAAGAGGTAGGCCACACTACCAAAAGGTGAGCAACCCGGAAAGGAAGAGTTTAGAGAGAATTGATAAAGAGATTAATTGTGAAGAGAATTCAGGTTACTTAGGGGAAGAGAAAAAAGAAAGAGATGAAGGCAAAAGAAAAGGAGAAATGGCCATTCCCCGAGATACCCCCCAGAATTAGCACATCACACCCCACCCGTGCCTTTTCCTCAGAGATTGAAGAAAAAGAATCAGGATAAGCAATTTTCAAAGTTCATTGAAATTTTCAAAAATTGCATATTATTCCTTTTGCAGATGCATTGCAGCAAATGCCGAGTTATGCGAAGTTTCTGAAGGAATCCTTTCGAACAAAGGAAATTAGAAGATGAGAAACGGTGATGCTCACGGAGATGCAGTGCAATCCCCAGAAGAAATTGCAAAAACTTGATGCGTGTTTCTTACAACATTCAAAACTAGCAAGTGCACTAGTCGCTCAATAATAAAGTGATGGGTAGGATATCGTTCCCACGGACTGTTAGCAAGCCCTAAGTTTCCTAACGTTATCAAGTTGAAGTATCGAATTCTTGTTGGTGGGGAGCAAATTGATATGAAAAAGAAACAAAAATGAAATTAACAAAGAATTAATCTTTAAGAAAGCAAGTGAAACAGAATATCAATTCAAGCAAAAAGGGGTAGGTTTTGACTTCGTTTGGACTTTTATGTTTAAACCTAAAAGTTACAGTATTTTCACATTCATGCGCAATGGTTGTAAATTGGATTCACTAATATGTTAACATACCCTCGTCGGCTATGTTTTCCTATTCATCCTTATTAACATCCGCACCCAACAAATTGAGGTTAATAATTCTAAATTCATTAAGCACAAGAATCCTAAATTGATTTCATTAATTCTTGAATCTATCTCTAGCATCCAATACTTAATGGTGATTACCCAAGAAGCCTAACATGAATTATTTCTCAATCTCATCATGTTCATCACATACGGCATTTAATTTCAGTAACACACACCGAACTTATTCACATGGAAATAACACAATCACAAAACTTAACCCTTAAATCCAAACTACACTCAAAACCCTAACCATAAGAGATTAGTTCATAGCTATAAAATACTACAAAAACGAAAAACAGAAATAAACAAGTTAAACATAATGAAACTGAGATGAAAGATAAGAAATCTTCCCAAAAGATGAATCTTCTAGTCAAAATCTAAACCTTCTTCCTTAACAATCCGAAAAACTCAAGCTTTACTCGAAAAGTGTAAAACCGGCTAAACCTAAAAGCTCAGATCCCCTTGGCAAAAGGTTAGTTTTTCTTTTATACTTAGTCCAAAACCCCCAAAAACACCATGACACAAAACTGTGCGTTTACAAAATTGAATAAGTTGACTGTCCCCGCGGCGAAGAAGAATTCTTCGCCGCGGCGAAGAATGAAGAAATCCCCACTCGCTCTGGTTACTTCGCCGCGGCGAAGACAATTTCTTCGGCGGGGCGAAGCTCCTTCAAAAGTTCTAAATTTACAGAACTGCCATTCTGCTTGATTCTTCATTCATTCTTCGTTTTTTTGGCTCTCTTCCTTGGAAACAAGCTTCATCGTACTTTGTCCTGTCTGGAACTCTCCTATCTTCCGAGATCCGCTAATTTCTGAGTCAAAACTACCGGTTTTGTCTTTATTTGCTTTAAAAGTCCATTTTAACCTGAAACACGAAAAGTAAAGAATTAAGCACCTTCAGGTAAAAATGCACTAGAAAGTACCTGAAATCCGACAAAAAGATCAAATAAAACTGTATAATTTATGGATTATCAACTGCAGAACCCATGGCCTTTACTCAGCTTCAGAAGATGATCGGAAACCATCACTCGTTTTTTAGATTTCCAGGAGTAAGAGAGACCCCAAAAAACACAAAATCCAGTTATGGATCTTCTGGTAAGCAAACAAGAAGCCCAATCGAAATTACAGTAGTAGAAAGCTGCAATGAACCAGTTGATAGAAAAAAACCCCAAACCAGGAGCAATTTAACAATTTCACAATTTTTAAAGCAGCCGTCATATGTAAATCCTTACAGCATGCATAACTGACTAAACAAGTGGACTGAATAGCTAATTAGGGCGAGTCTGCATAAGTACAGCAGTTTACCAATTAATTTCGATAACCAGAAGCATCTTTGAGTAAGGGATCTCTAGGAACATTGACTGCTTATCATATTCCAAAGAAGTGACCTTAATGTGCTGATCAATAATACAGCAGGTTTGCTACTTATAAACCAGTAGCAGAAATTAATTCAAAGCATACTTGCTTGGCAATGGAAACCCTTATCAGACCTAGCCACCTCCAACACAGGAAATTCTAAGTGTCCAAGATCCTTAAGCTTAAATTTGACTGAAGTAACCTTTTGTATCATGAATCAGATTTGATTACTTCCAGTGATGACTATGTCATCAACATAAACTAGAATCACCACAATGTGAGTTTTATGTCGTTTGATAAAGAGAGAATAATCGATTTTGCTTGGGAAAATCCTCCCTGAAGCAAGGCTGAAGTGAGTTTAAAATTCCACTCGAGAGCCTGTTTAAGTCCATATAAGGACTTGTGATCTACAAACCAAATGTTGTTAGAAGGTTTATGAAAACCTTGAGGCAAAGACATATAAATCTCCTCTGATATCACCTTGTAAGAATGCATTATCCACATCAAGGTGAATAAGGGCCAATCATAAGTGAAGCTAAAGAGAATGGTCCTAACATTACCATTTTAACAACAGGGGAGATGTTTCCTCATAATCAATTCCATCCTGTTGTGTGTAACCTTTAGCCACCAACCTGGCTTTATACCTCCCCAGTGCCATCAGCATTAAACTTCATTGTATACCCTTTTACATCCTATGGGACTTTTACCAAGGGGCAATGGAACCAATGACCAGTATGATTGTTCTCTAGAGCTTTAATTTCCTTTGACATAGCTCTACCCAGTTAGGATCTTTGGATGCTTGGAAAAACTAACTGGTTCAGTAAGGGAAGAAATTTTACTAAGGCAGGCTTGGTAATGGGTGAGGGGATTGTAATTTACAGAATTGGAAATGGATATTTGACTAAGTGAGTTTGTGAGGAGATAGAAGTATAGGACAATGGTTGTCTATAGTCTAGATTGGAGGTTTTGTATTCTGGAGGATTTCCTTAACGTATGGAAGAGGGTTGAACTGAAGTATCAGCTGTAGAATCTGTATTCGGGGAGGAAATCTGTTGTAGAAGGTATATGTGAGTGAGGAACACAATGGATCTGATGTATGACCTGGAAAACCATTTACATGTATGCAGGTTGTGAAAGAGGTGTATTGGAACAATCGACTTCTAGAAAAGAATCAATGAAAAACTGAAAATTCTGTTTTGGACAAGCTTAAAGGAAAAAATAGGTTCTAAAAAGTCACATCTCGGGTGGTATGAACTATATGGGTGTCTAAGTTGTACAGCAATATCCCTTTTATTTAGAGTATCTTACAAAACACATGAATGGACCTAGGGGTAAATTTGTCTTTGGGATTAAGGATTGGGAATACGTAAGCAACACAGTCTCTCAAATGTGTCAAGGAAGGAGGTTTGCCAAATAATTTTTCAAGGAAAGACCTTTGAGGATAGGGTTGGACCACTATTAATTAATAGACTGCTGTTTGAATACAGTAGCCCCAAAGTGTGTGTGGTAATTTTGAGTGAAACTTTAAGGCTCTCACACCGTAAATGTGTCTATGTTTTCTCTCCACAATACCATTTTGTTGTGGAGAGTAAATGCAGTACTTTGATGCTGAATACCTAGGTTTGCTAACAAATCATGACAATTTCTATTAAAAAACTCAAGCCATTATCAAACAAATGCATTTAGGTGTTACATTAAACATTTTGAACCATGAGTAAGAAATTTTTAAGCAATTGAAAAACACAGATTTAAACTGCATTAAGAGAATCCATGTCACTCTGTACAATCATCCACAATTGTAAAGAATACTTGCATTTCCAATAGTAGGTACTTTATAGGGACCCCATACATCCATATGCAAAAGATCAAAAACTGAATTTGAAATACTTTGGCTTAAGGGAAAAAAGTGTTCTGGTTTGTTTTGCCAAGGGACAGATTGGACAATGTGTAGAATTGTCAATTGACAAATCATTAACCATTTGTTTTAGAATAGGATTTGGGACATGCCCCAATCTTTTATGCCAAACATTGAAATCAGAAACTACCCTAGAACTAGGAATTGAAATCTTGTTTACTGCTGTGTTGCAAACATTCGGTGTAGAAAGTATTTTGGCAATGGTTTTGATGTTAGAGTTGTGCAGTGATGATTGTGTGAAGGCCACATGAAAATATAAACCTTGAAATTTTTTACCAATCCCCTTCAACCTACCACTCTAGAGGTCCTGGATTAAGCAAAAATCAGGGTAAAATGTAATTGCACAATTATTAGCTGATGTGTATTGAGAAACAGAGAACAAACTATATTTGAAATCTGGCAAATAAAATACATGATCTAGACTGATCTCATCATCTATCCTAACAGATGCAGTGTGCTTAATCTTGGTTTTGGTTCCATTTGGTAGGCCAACAAAGGTTTCTGGATGAGAAGTTGTGTCAACATGTGCATTTAAGCTAGACAATCTATTAGTCATATGATTGGTTGCCCCTGAATCTATAATCCAATTTGTAGTATCGTTTAAATAGGAGAAAAGGGATGTAGCTGTACCTACCACATTGGCTGATGCTGAGATATTCTCCTTTCCAAGAAGTTGGAGTAGTTGGGAGTATTGTTCTGTCGAGAGTATTGTTCCCAGTGAATTTGATTCTACAGGAGTATTAGAGGTTGTACCAGGCTGCGTATGTGCTTGATTAGCTGCTGCCCTGTTTTTTGATCCATTTGATCCATTTTTTCCTTTGTAGTTGATAAGAGCTTGAATGTCTATATTTTTTCAGTGATTTAATTGGTCTATTTATGGAAAAATGTGCTTAAAGTGTGGAATTTGGATTATTTCTTTCATAAATACCAGTTATGGGATCACGGGTGCATTTTGAGTGTTTTCAGGCTCAAACAGGTTGTTGAAGGGAAAAGAACGATGTTGATAGGATTTACAACGCAAAGGAACAAACGGCACTGGAATCAGGGACAAAATTAGGAAGTTGTGGCCCGTCGAAGATATTACAGAAAATCTGGAAATCTCTCATCATGAGTATGCCTTGATGTTTATGTCATAACTAGAGCTGTAGAAATCGGAATTTGACAATTCTGGTGGCGTTGGAAAGCTTATTCAGAGAGCTACAATGTTTGTGTTGATGACTTGTGCAAATTATGAAGATTTCGGATTCCTTGGACATAAAGAACGATCATCACGGCGATGGGTCACGGGTTTGTGTTAATTCACTACCCTAATCCGAATCTGAATGGGTTGAGTTTCTAATCTTTTTCCTAAGCACGACCAAGAAACCCAGGGATATAAAAGAGAGTTTTTAAGAAATTAAAGGAGGACTTTGGAGGGGGAGAAGACAGCTACCAAGTTGGAGATCAGGATCCGAAGAGCTCTCGTTCACCGATTAGAGAAGTTTATCTTTTTCTTTCTTAAACTAATGTTATTGAATAGAATGATAGATTGTGTTATTTTAATTATGAACTAATTCTATTTTCTAGGGCTACAGATGTAGCCCAATTTAGGAACATGTATTGATGTTGATGTTGATTGTATATTGAGCATGAATTCTAAGTTTTATTATCTTTTATAATGCTTTCAATTCTCAAGGGCCCGAGGGTTGAATGATATCATGGATTGGGTTGAGATCGAGAGATGAAACCTGATTTGCTGTAGATAATAAAACCATAGATTGAGCGAATGCTAGAGATAGGTTACTGCGATCTGTGAGGCTCCGGGAAATTCCATAGATCTTAATGATCTCTTAGCTCCTAAATCCA
Source organism: Pistacia vera (assembly GCF_008641045.1). Lineage (NCBI taxonomy): Eukaryota > Viridiplantae > Streptophyta > Magnoliopsida > Sapindales > Anacardiaceae > Pistacia > Pistacia vera. The sequence continues at coordinate 1,966,288 of NW_022195028.1, read as the reverse complement.
TCTTAGAGATAACTTGGGTTGTTGCTTAAGGGTTAATTTGCTAATTGCTCGAGAGAGAGTTAGTGGAATATTAGGGGATTTGGCTTTTAGAATACGCTTAATTAGGTTAACAACAATTATCAATACATAGGATTAAATTGGTGCAGAATCTATGCCCTAGGTTTAGTCATCTTGATTTTTACTCCAAAGTGTTTACAACTTCTGCCTTTATTTTAGTACTTAATTTTTAGTTTTTAGTTTATTTACTTTTTCATTAAATTCATTCTTAAACTTCAGTTTAATCAAATAGCAATAGAATATAATAGTTTGGTACTTGGTAGGTAGTTCCCTTAGGATTCGACACTCGTTTACTCGAGTTTTACTACTTGCACGATTTCGTACACTTGCGAATAGTCTGTCAGTAGTCAGCCGGGTAACCATGAATCTTATAACACGTATCTTTCTTGTGCCCTGGTAGATGACAAAATTCACACTCTATATAAGTCCTTTTCCCTTTATATTTGGGATTATAATTTTTCCCTTTCTGTGTGTTATGCGCATACAAAGCAGTGGTTACATCTAAGACGTTATTATTTCCTGACAGTATTCTCTGACTCTCATCTTGATTGACAACAGAATATGCATGTTTAACAAATGGCAGAGGTGACATCAATAGGATTTGGCTTCGAACCATAAAACAAGTGTTATTTAATCCCATTAGAAATTGTAGTAATTTATGTTGATTTAAATGTTCAAGATAGGCCTTCGCTGACAGACTATCACGTGGTGGCAAACTGATCAGTGAGCTCAATTCATCCCACAACGCTTTTAATTTGTTGTAATAGATGGCTACAGACATAGTACCTTGTGTGAGGTTAACAATCTCTCGATGAATCCCATAGATTCTTGTACCACTCACTTTGTGATATTGCTCTTGTAGATCCTGCCAAACTTGATTCGCGTTGGTGGAATATACTATGCCATTGAATATCTCTTTTGACACTGTATTAAAGATCCACACCAAGACCAGTGAATTACATCGTTCCCACTATGCTCCTAAGCTCGAATCAGACGGTTTCTTGCATGTACCATCAACAAAACCAAGTTTATTTTTAGCCATAAGTGAGACTGTCATGGCTCTGCTCCAGATCCTGTAATTTTCAGTACCTGTAAGTTGTTCAGTTACCAAGGCAGCTCCCGGAGTATCAAACGAGTGAATATACAGAGGCGAGTTCGTGTCTGAGAGATTCATCATTGATTGATTGTTGGGATTCATCGATTTACTATTGGGATTCATGACTATGAGTTGATTTTGCAGAAAAATTGAACCAAAACTGAGAAATTGATGAGCTAATCAAGATAGGTTGGAAAGGAAGAAAAAATTCTTAGGAGATCAAACCCTAAGCTCTGATACCATAAAAGGTTTTGACAGAGAAGAAAAACATAGAAAGGAGAAAAAGAAGAATTCCTCAGATTCAATTAATTCGCACAATTCTATACAATTACTTTTAGTAAAGTAAGTCAACTAATTCAACTAACCAACTCCACTAACTAACTCCACTAGTTTAGTTAACTGTAGTTACATTTAACTATAACAATATTTAACTAAAGCAATATTAATGAAAGGCTGTAAGCTGAGCTGAAGTAGAGATGATGTGTATTCTTCAATACAAACACCAGCCACCCACAACCCAAGACCCACCCTGCTGCCCAGAAATAAACTCTTACACAAACCAAACAAGCACCTGTAGATAGAAGCAAAACAACCCCAAACTAGCCCACCAACCCACCCAATAGCCAAGCACTAGCCACCAACCACCCACAACCCAAAACCCCTGCCACCCACAAAACCTAACTAGTAGACAGAAAAGCCAACAAACCAACAGACAGGGACACCAGTACCCCTCCCGGATCAACACTCCCCAAACCCCGAAACCACATCAACCACATTAACCCCCAAGACCTCTCCCAAAGACACTCCTCGGGGTATTCCACTCATACAATGCATTTGAAACACAGGAATTCTCCTTAAGGCGAAGACTCATAATTCGGAGCCCCGTAATGTTACTAACCCAGCACAACCCTTTGTTCCCCAATCTAAGAGTTGTGATTATTTTCTAAAAAATCTTTAAAACAGAAAAAGAAAATCACCTTGAGTGGTGAAGTTGGATTTAGAATGAATCAGCGTTGTAGAGAGCTTCTACACTTCAGTGGAACAGGGAGAAAACGAGATTTTGGGCGGAAGTGGAAAATTTGAGGAAATTTAGCCGATCACACCTCCCAAGTTTGCATATAAAAAAATAACCTTGAAAATATTGTGTAATTATTTTTAAGTTAGAAAAGCTGACATAGCACACTTAGGATTCATCAAACATGCAAAATTAGGGGTGTTCGATTCCAGGTACCTTGCACTTTTTGAAGGAACTGGAACCAGAATCGGAACCGATGGTTCCTTGAAATTTGGAACCAGAACTAGAACTGACGGTTCTGGTTCCTAGGTACCCAGAATTAAAACCTGTAAAAACGGTTCCGGTTTCGATTCTGGGTACCCTGTAAAATTACAATGACCCCCCAAAAGCTTTTAAAATGGCAAAAAAACTATTAAAAACTTACAACTACATCCCCCCCACCCCCCCACCCCCTCCCCCACTGACAGGCTTTTCGCAAGTGTATGAAATCGTGCAAGTAGTAAAACTCTAGTAAACGAGTGTCGAATCCTAAGAGAACTACCTACCAAGTACCAAACTAGTATATTTTATTGCTATTTGATGAAACATAATTTTATGAATGAATTTAATGAAAACAAAAACAAATTAAAAACTAAATAAAAGCAGAATTTTATAAATACTTTGGTAGAGAAATCAATATGACTAAACCTAGGGCACAAATTTCACACCAATTTAATCCTATGCATTGACAATTATTGCTAACCTAATTAAGCTTATTCTAAAGGCCAAATCCCCTAATATTCCACTAACTCTCTCTCTCGAGCAATTAGCAAATTAACCTTTAAACAACAACCCAAAGATATCTCTAAGTTGGATTTAGGTGCTAAAAGATCGTTAAGTTCTATGGAATCTACCGGAGCCTCACAGATCACGGTAACCTATCTCTAGCATTCGCTCAATCTATGGTTTTATTACCTAAGACAAATTAGGTTTCATCTCTCGATCTCAACCCAACCCATGATATCATTCAACTCTCGGGCCCTTGAGACTTGAAAGCATTACACACGATAATAAAACTTAGAAATCATGCTCAATATAAAATCAATATAATATTGTCAGCACATGTTCAGAAATTGGGCTACATCTGTAGCCCTAGAAAAGAGAATTAGTTCATAATGAAAATAAAAAAATCCATCATTCTCTTCAATGACATCAGTTCAAGGAAGATAAAGATAAAAACTTCTCTAATCAGTTAACGAGAGCTCCCTGGATCCCGATCTCCAAAGTAGTAGCCGTCCTTTCTCCTCCTTCCAATAAGGTCCTTTTTAATTTCTTAAAAATTCTCTTTTATATCTCTAGGGTTCTGGTCATGCTTATAAAAAAGATTAGAAAACTTTGCTCATTCAGATTCGGATTAGGGTAATGAATTAACACAAACCCGTGACCCATCGCCGCGGCGGTAAGAATGGTCACCATGGTGATCGTTCTTTCTGTCTAAGGCATCCATAATCTTCAGAATTAGATGAAGTCATCAACACAAACATTGTAGCTCTTTGAATAAGCTTTCCAACGCCACCAAAATCGTCAAATTCTGATTTCTACAGCTCAAGTTATGATAGAAAGATCGAGGCATACTCATGATGAAGAATTTCCAGATTTTCCGTAACATCTTCGACGTGCCACAACTCCCTCATTTCGACCCTGATTCTTGTGCCATTTATTCCTACGAGTCATGAATCCTATCGACATCATTATTTTCCCTTCAACAACCTGTTTGAGCCTGAAAACACTCAAAATGCACCCGTGATCCCATAAATGGTATTTATGAAAGAAATAATCCAATTTCCACACTTTAAACACATGTTTCCATAAATAAACCAATTAAATCACTAACAAAATATAAACACTCAAGCTCTTATCACCCACTTGGCACTTGTTAACAAAAATAAAATTACAAATTGTAAATTCAAAATTACAAACTCCATTACTTTGTAAAGGTAGATTCTCAAAAGTCAAACCAACTTACTTTAAATGTTATGAAATATAAATATAAATGTATTCAAAATTACAAACTCCATTACTTTGTAAAGGTAGATTCTCAAAAGTCAAACCAACTTACTTTAAATGTTATGAAATATAAATATAAATGTATTCACATTACTTTTTCTACAAAAATTTTTATTAACCCCCCTAATATTTAATTTTATTTTATATTGGTCTCAGTTCCTGGTTCCTGGTTTTGGTTCCAAAAATTTGGAACCGGAACCTACCCATTGACGATTGGTTCTGGGTAGGAACTAGAACCAAATCCAGGGTACCCGCCGGTTTCGATTTCGGTTCCAACCGGTTCTTTTGAACACCCCTATGCAAAACAAGTTAAATTAAATATATATGGGTAATATTATAATTAATGGAAGTTTGTTTAAATTTTAAAATTTAAAAACGACCCTACCCTTCAAAATCACTTAATCGACCAATATAACCAAAAAAGACCGATGAACACCTTCAATTTCTCTGCAATTTTCGATGATAAAAGTGCCATATTTCTAACAAATATTCGATCCTAAAGCTCTCTTACACAAAATCATGGATGATATTCACAAAGAGGAGGGAAACCCAACCTCATTCCAAATCCTAGACTTCAATGGTGGAGGCTGTTCAAAGGTTGTCGAAAAAGATGCTCCGATGGATCATTCGATAAGTCAAGGTGGTCTAAAGGCAGAGGAGACAACGACAGCACAAAAATAGAGAGAAGAATCAGAAAATGGTTTTGAAAAGAGAACGTCGGCAAGAGTTCAAGCGAGGAGGAGGACGCCGGTGAAGAAAGGGTACGTTTTTTGTTGGTGGTTTTGAATTTGGTGAGAAATTTGATTGATTTTTGCGAATTTGGGGGATATGTAGTTGATTTTATTATTACAGTGGCTGTGACTGTGGCGTTTTGTCGAGCAGTTGGCGGGCATTAGGGGGAGTGGTTTTGTTTGGGTTCCAGAGGATGGGGGAAGGCAAAGAAGGCCATAGGGAGGTTGTTTGTGGGAGTTTAGAGGGTTGGGCGCAACTATGCATGGCGAGCCTGTAATATGCAGGGCAGTCCTCCAGCCTCCTTATTCCACCACCTCCTGCCATCCTCAGCCATCTCCAGTCATGAAACTTGTGACAATAGCCTCTGTAGGGCTTGCATTGGCTTCCCTGGTCCTCTCGAGGCCAAAAACACCTACTTCTTGATGCCCTCGAAGCCCATATCCACTAAATTGGCAGCCTATTGGTTGTTTTGGTTTCCTTTTTTGCTAATATTTAGTTTATGTCGATTGTACAAATTTTCCAAACCGTAAATTATAAAGACTATCGGTTGGAGGTTGTAAGCAATAAGGTACCATACTTCCTCGTAAAGGTGACAGTTAGGTTGAGTTGGCAAGTATTTACAAGAATAATGGAGATTTTAGAGTAACAAAAGAAGGGTATAGAGCGATTCAAATAGAGTTATTTTGGTCATTTTGTGAACATCGGAGAAAATTAGAAAAAGGTGTTCTCGGGCAAGAGTGCATTATATATTGCTACACTCAGTTAAAAAAAAAAAAAAAAAAAAAAAAAAAAAAAAAAAAAAAAACATGAAATGTGGTTCGTGGTGGATAGGAAGCCATTACGTTTTGGGATGATGAAATATGCCCTGATGACAAACTTAAGATGAAGGGCATTTCTAGATGTGGAAGAGCGAGAGAGAATAAAGAAGAGTAAGGCAGCCAATAACTTGGCTAAAAAGGTTTTGAGGGAAGACATCTATTACACGACGCACTTTAGAGGAAAGGTTAGGAGAAGGTGGGTATACCTCTTCAGAGAGGTTCAAGATGTGTCTGGTATGGTTCGTGCATTCAATCTTAATGGCTTCTGACTCAACAAAAGTCGTTAATATGGATTGGGTGAAGTTGCAAGCAACATGGACTTCTTTAATGCTTATCCGTAGGGACGGGTATCATTTCAGCTAACCATGGACTCCCTACGTGGAAACGACATGGCAATAAAGCATCGCCAATCTGTCGAGAAGAATAGATCGAGCACATACAATTTGTTTGGCTTCCCATGGGCAATGCAGGTAAATACTAATAGTTTTTTGTTATATTTTTTGTATTATATGTGTTTTAATTATGATATGGACTTTTTTTTTTTTACAATGTAGGCTTGGATGTATGAGGTTGTTCTTGTCCTGGCTGAGGCAGAGGGGAGGAAGACTTCGGATGAGCGATTGCATATTCCTAGGATGTTGCAGTGGCACATCAAGAAGTGTACCCATTGGGATTACGACAAAATAGACATGAAAATTCAAGTGGCTCGGGTAAGATTAAATGATTAATCTTTTGAATATGCACTTGCTTTTAAATGTGGCTTAAATTTGATTGATTTTTTTTTCTCATTGTAGGGAGTCGTCCATCCCTTCCTCACCTTTACTAGGGGTGAAGCGGGAGAGAAGTATGTTACATCGGTCAGAGCACTGGATGACGCAATAGATGAAGGAATAGACCGCCTAATGTGAGACCTAGAAGGGGTCACGTATGTAAGTGCAGTTGCAGGGCCACTACTTGAGAATGTTGTTGATGCCGAGCATGATGAAGCTTCAATCGGCGGGAGGGATAAGGAGAATGAGGATGAAGAGGTTCGTACGCCTCCACCCAATTGGAAAACTGGTACAGCAAGTACTGCTTTGCCAAGGCATCAAGGTCGGGAAAATGAGGTGTTTGACCTCATAAATGGTTTATTTGAGAGTTTTACAACACCGTTTATAAGAGGTTTGAGAAGATGGAAGAGTAGATGAAAAGGGTGAAGGAGAAAGTTGATAAGGTGGAGGAGAAAGTTTATAGGGTGGTGGAGAAAGTTGGTAGGGTGGAGGAGGAAGTTAGTAGGGGTATTGAAAGTGGTTGAAGTGCAACCTGAGTATAAAAGAGAGAGTCGAAAGAGTAAGTACGTAATTTCTCCTTACACGACAGTAATGTATGGAAAAAAGAGGAAAACGAAGAAAAAAATGAGGAAGTTCATGAAAGTAGAGAAGCAAAAATGGAGGAGGTAAGAAGGAAGGCGAAGAAAGTGAGGAAGTGAAAATGGAGGAGGGTGAGGCGGGACACGAAGGAAGTGGGAAAGTGAAAATGGAGGAGGGTGAGGAGGAAGGCGGAGGAAGTGGGCAAGTGAAAGTGGAGGAGTTAAATGTCTATTTGTATAGGCCAAAGATGAGGAAAAGAAAAAACTCTTCAATGCCTATTACAATTGTTCTCGAAGTGATGGGCATGTGAAGTGCAAGACCGGGGATTATCCTCAGGAGTGGTTTAAAAAGATGTTGACAATAGACAGGTTGCTCGATGACTTAATGAGTTATTTTCCCTTATTTTTCCTTATTTTTGCTTATGTTTTCCATGAGGTATTGTATACTTATCATGTTGTTTTTATTTGATGCAGTACATCGATGAGGTATTGGCACTTATGAGGCTACGACAAAGTAGTAATGGTGATATTTTGTATCCGCACTGTGTCATCACCAATCCAAATGCTAGTAACTACATATGACACTAATGAAAAAGTCCAATGGTAGAGGTGCAACAAGGGGAGGCAAGCGGAAAAGATTAGCCACATATGACTTTGACAATGTCCTTGATGATTTTCGGTTTGATGACAGGATGATGCAGTATGTACCAAGGGAAAGGCCCAAACATGGCAACAGTTGGGCAAACGTTAAAAGAGTATAATGCATCATGAACATCAAGGATATGCATTGGATAACCGTCGTCATACTACTAGAGAATGGCTTGCTGCAAATCCTTGACTACAACCCAAGTAATTGTCGAGAGAGGTTGTTGGAGACGGAGTTATAGCCATTTTGCATATTTTTCCCGCAGTTGTTGTGTGACAGCAGGATATTTCAGTACTTGGGTGATGAACTGGTGACTAGAAAGTGGCCACTCAAGCGCCTTCCTATCCTGACAAATGACCTAAGGTAAATTTTGTATAAAACTTACATAATACAATTGTTCTATAAGCTGATTCTAATGTTAATGTCTTCCTCCTATTGTAGTGCTAATTGTGAGGCATATGCACTAAAATTTATTGAGTTCGACATGACCAATACCCGATGGATAGCTTGAATGATGAAACAATGAGCAACTGCGGGGAGTGCTGGGCTGTTGAGTGCTTCCATGGGCATATGGATCCCTTTTGAATAGGGATGGGCACAGGGAGGGGCGAGGCGGGGTCGAGGACCCCTATCTCTGGCCCCAGCCCCGGCCCGAAAGCCCATGGGGATTCTCCGATCCCAGGCCGAAGCCTATTCCCCAAACAGGGAATTCGGGGATTCCCCAAATTCCCCGTTTGGGGGTTTTGTGTCTTTTTGTATCCTTAACCATTTTCTCTAAATTATAATATACCAACCAAAAATAAATTAAATATATAATGTACATATTAAACATAAAGACCATACCATTCAAAAAGAAATTAAATCTATAATGTACATATTAAATATAAAAACCATAATACTAAATTGATAAGATATTATAATATGTGACATAATATATAATGTGTTATAATAAATTCTAAATAAATTATACCATATATATTATAATGTCTCTTTAATATATAATGTATTACATATGATGCATTATACATATATATTATAATAAATTCTAAATAAATAACTACCATATATATTATAATATATTCTAAATAAATAGCTATCATAATATAACAAGAGCAATTAGGTAATAGAATTGAAATAATGATTCAATGAGGGACAAAATAAAATAAAATTATAATAATTTATTGATTCATTATAATCAATCAAAACACCAAATGATATACTACATATATATTATGTATTGACATAAGATTATAGATAATAGCATATTATGTATAATGTATAACATATATATGTCATATACATTATACTTATATAGTATATATTATATATAACATATAATGTATAATATATAATGTCAAATGTATACCACATATAATGTATAATGTCCAATGTATAACTTTTGTTTCATAGCATTAACATATTATGACTTCCAATAAAGGTCGTAGCCCCATTCTGTATTAACCAAATTGTGATCCGCGAGTGCTGCCTTTACCGCAACATGCTCAACTCAAGGAAGTGTATCGAGTCTTCTCCGATTGAGAACGTAAGGACCTCGCCTTGCCGTTAGAGTCACCTGTCCCCCTTAAGATAGCTAGGTAGCAGCGTCTTTGCTGTGCTTTCCTTCCCTAGGTCTTTTCTGCACAGAACTCCCGTTTCTCTCTCTGGATAGCTCCAGTTCCTAGTTTCTAGGTCTCCTCGAGGGAAGTCCCGACTAAACCAAGAAGAGACCCTTACTTCGATAAAGGTGCGCTAGTAGTCCTCTCCTCTCCGTCTATAATATATATGATATACGGGCCAGGCCGACGTGGGGCAAGATCTATCCCGGCCCCGACCTGTCCCCAAATTTTGGGGCTAATTTCAGGCTCGATCCCAGCCTAAAGCCCAAATGATTCGAGGAAAATCCGCCTCGTTCGGGCCAGGTCGTGGCGGGTCCCCGCGGGGTTGGGCTTTATGCCTATCCCTACTTTTAAATGACCAAAACTCCATCCAAGTCATTGTTGATGTTTTCATCAAAAGGTATGGAAGTTGGACTTAGAATTTTATAGTTTATGTGATGCTCTCTTATTAGGTTGTCTTGAATTGGATCAACTGGTGCTATAAAGCGTCAGGCCATTGATACTTGGGTTGTGGTGTTATGTATGCTTTGTGGCCAAGGCCAAGGCTGGATAATGTTGGAAGGGGTGCTGTAGAGGAAGATGAAGAGGCTATTGTTGTTGCCGCTGATGCTGAAGATGTGCTAGATAATTTTGGAGGATGGGGAAGTGGCTAAAGAGAATGATGAAGAAGGAAGATGAAGGCTGCCGTCCCTGCTTTTGTTTTGGGTGTATATAGGACATTTATTTGTTATATATAATGTTGTAATTTAATGTAATTGACACATTTCAGATTTGTACAAAAGCCATTCAGTATTTCTTTCCCTCTTTTGAGTTTTAGTTTATTTAGTATTCTTGTTAAATGAAATTGATGTGCTAATGCAATTAGGTAGTCAAACTCAAGAGAAAATATGAAATTAATATGTGTTGGTAATTTTAGTTTGTCAAAATTCAGAAGAAAAGCTAAAAAAAATATGTATTGCCCATGATTGCTTAAGCGACTACGTATATCTCACTTAAGCGACCAAGGGTTTTCTATACAGGATCATTTAACCGAAACAATAAATCGCTTAAGCGATCGTGCATCTGGGAACATCTAGATTCTGCCTTGGACATGATCGCTTAAGCAACCAAGGGTAAAAGTAAAGAATCGCTTAAGCGAGACCATCAATCGCTTAAGCGAGACCATAAATCACTTAAGCAATCGTGCATCTGGGTAGGTTTTGACTCTGCCTTAGACTTGATCACTTAAGCGATCCTAAATCACTTAAGCAACCAAGGGTAAAAGTGAAGAATCGCCTAAGGCGAGATCATAAATCGCTTAAACGATCGTGCATCGTGGCAGATCTTGATTCTGCCTTGGACTTGATCGCTTAAACAATCCTAAATCGCTTAAGCGACCAAGTGTAAAAGTAAAGAATCACTTAAGCGAGACCATAAATCGCTTAAGCAATCATGCATCTGGGTAGATCTTGATTTTTCCTTGGACTTGATCACTTAAGTGATCTCAAATCGTTTAAACGACCAAGGATAAAAGCAAAGAATCGGTTAAGCGAGACCGTAAATTGCTTAAGCGATCGTCCATCTAGAATGATCTTGATTCTGCCTTGCACGTAATCGTTTAAGCGGCCAAGGGTAAAAGTGAAGTATCACTTAAGTGATCTTGATTCTGCCTTGAACATGATCGCTTAAGTGACTAAGGGTAAAAGTGAAACATCGCTTAAGTGATCTTGATTCCGGCCTGTACGTGATCACTTAAGCGACTATACTAGATTGCTTAAGCGACTAAGGCTAAATATACAAGATCGCTTAAGTGAGATGTGAAATCTCTTAAGTGATCCAGTGTATTCGGATTATTTTTATTATGCCTTTCACAAAATCGCTTAAGTAATTTACATTATCGCTTAAGCGATGAAAGCTTATAAACACTGGATCGCTTAAGCGATTTTTTTTTTTTTTTTTTTTTTTTTTTGGGAATAGGTTGTCAACCCCATATTAGGTGACATTAATGTGACTTCGGACATTCACAACATTAAATGATTATTAACGTTAATGTTAAGCGACATCGGTTATTAACACTTATTAAGGCCAATTAAGAAGGATTATTTGCAAACTAATTCCATCAACACATATTAAGGTTACAACCGTATGATATATGAATGAATGTCATAGAGCACTAGTGTGGCACGTTAGTGGAAACATACCTCATTTCATAAATATGGATGATGTATTTGAGAATGATTAGATTGAAATAAGCTTCAATTTTAATTGTACGATTAGTTCAGTGGACCATGATCGGTCTTGTCCATGATGGTCTTGTGTCAATTGATTTGATTATTTATATCACTTCATTGATTTTTTTTCAAAATTATATTTTAATTAAACTAAATTTTTTACGCCTGTACATAAACATGGAAAAGAAATATTGAAGTACAGAATGATTTTATATAATACAAATTTTAATGTTTTTAAAGTACCAAAGTAAATTACCCTTAATCGCCTAAGCAATATATGGTTTCGCTTAAGCAATCCTGTCTATTTAGCCTTGGTCGCTTAAGTGATAATAAATCGCTTACGCGATCTTGTCAAAGGCAGAATAAAGGACATTCTATTATACTGGATCACTTAAGCGATTTTAGGTCTCTCTTAAGCAATCCAGTTTTAGCCTTAGTCGCTTAAGCGATCACGTACAGGCCAGAATCAAGATCACTTAAGTGATGCTTCACTTTTACCCTTGGTTGCTTAAGCGATTATGTCTAAGGCAAAATCAAGTCACCCCAAATGCAAGATTGCTTAAGCAATTCTTTACTTTTACCCTTGGTCGCTTAAGCGATCTAGCGATCATGTCCAAGGCAGAATCAAGATCACTTAAGCGATTCTTCAATTTTGCTTCTTATCTTATCGATCTTTCGATATTGTGTGCGTTTGAGTGAGAAATTATATTTCGTATTGTGGGTGAGCTCTATATTCAATCATAACCATCCATATTTGTGAAATGAGGTACGTTTCTACTAACGTGCCACACTCGTGACTAATTTAGTAAATTGATTGATTAATTGACTTGATACGACAATTATGTTTATAATATTTATTTTGCCTGTCTTACTACTTTGGGCAGCAATCAGTGTCGTACAGAGGTAATATGCGAAATTTTACTTACTTAAACCCTTTTTAAAATGGATGAAAATGAAAAATAATTAATTTGATTTAACACGTTATAAAGGATGATTTATTCAAGGTAACAATTAAATTTAAAACATAAAAAATTGAAAACAGCTCCTTTTCAACGGTTGGCCTTGGCAACTCTCTCGATTTCATCCTTCTTCTTGATGACATAGCTGGAAATATAGGGACATAAAATCAGTTTAATGCACCACAAAAGAGAAACATAATAACTTCATCAAGCGATCTTCGGTCTTTTAAGCGATTTGCTTGTCAGATCTGCATATATGAAAAGATTGCTTAAGTGACCTTACATCGCTTAAGCGATCTAGTGATCACCAGATCTAATCTGAGTAGCAGATCGCTTAAGTGACCAAGGAGCGATTGGTTGTTATCTACAGATCTGAACATCAGATCGCTTAAGCGACCTAAGATCGCTTAAACAATCTGATGTTTAGATCTGCAGATAATAGCCGATCGCTTAAGCGATCTTATGTCACTTAAGCGATCCAATCTTATCTGAAGATTACTTGCTTTCTTGCTTTTGATCGATTCAAACCTAATTTTTTGGATCTGCATGTGATCGATTCTGGCAACTGCTTTTTGTATGGCTAGGTTGCTTGCAAATTGAGCACGTATTCATCCTCCGAGGAACCTCATAGGCTGATGGAATATGCTTAACTCTTTTTCTCCCATTTTTTGTCTTCTTGAATGATAGATGGATGATAATGTCAACCAACTTTGGTGGCACCATCCACTACTCTTCTAGAGGAACTGGATATATCATTTCCGAATAAGCCAACATGCAGTGATTTGCCATATAGAGAATGGAGCAAAGTTCCATGTAAATTCTTGAACCAAAATCCAGCTTCCGTTAGTGTTTCAGTGGTGCTAGTGCATGAGGACAAGGTAAACATTGAATGTTAACAGCTACAAGTTTTACTAAGAAGGTTAACTAGAGCATCCAGACCATAGCCACACACGGTGAACTCTTGAGCATTAAGAGGATAGGCAAACAGTGTATTTGACAGTTTCATACGTTCTCACAATAATTTTTCAATTGACGAAACAAAGGTTATGGTAAAATAATCTTACTTCGTACGACGCTGATGGAACCACCATGACAATGTCCTCTGGATTGCATCAAAAGGGCAACTATTGAAAACTCCCTTTCTATTAACAACTTTGAATTTATGGACTCGGCTATGTTCGTGGTCATGACATTGAACCTCCTTCTAGGAAAGTAAGCTCTACTCCATCGCTCGAAACCAACATCATGCTCAAGATACTTAGCAATTATATCATCCTTGATTTGGATTTGCAGGAAGTGTTCATGAACTCATCAACTTGATAAGCTTTTGCTGCCATGTAGTATGTCTGAAGGAGGCCAGCACACTTAAACTTTTGTTTTATGTTTTCACCAAGGTGCCTCATACAGAAGCCGTGATGTGCTTGAGGTTAATAGTGGCAATCCCCTTCTTTATAGAGTTGTGCCGATCGGATATTATGCACAACTAATCACTGTCAGGCACTATCTTATGTAATTGCTGAAAAAACCAAGTCCATGACTTGTCGTTCTCAAAGTTAACCACACACCATGCAATGAGATATGTGTGATTCTCGCTGTCCTGTGCAGTGGCCACCAACAATGTACCTCCATACTTTCCCATCAAAAAGCAACCATCAACAGCCAATACATTTCTCATGTTTACAAAACCATTTATAGTAGCACTGTAAGCAATAAAAAAATATTTAAACCTCATATTCTTGTCCCACTTCAAAGCGCTCTTCTACCTTAGTTTGTCAACTCAAGCATATAACAATACGTTTCTAATACTACATACCCGTGCTCTAGCGTTATTGTGGTTTTTGCAAGTGTACGAAATTGTGTAAGTAATAAAGTGTAAGAATACGGATATCGAACCCAAGAGAATTACTATTATCAATTACCAATTAAACTATCCTATTACTATTTGATTAATCCAAATTGTATCAAGGAAAACCTAAATAAATAAATAAAAAATTGAAATTAAAATAAATTTGATTAAAATAAATCACTGGGTTTAAAGCAAGATGACTAGACCTAGGGCATAGATTTCACACCAACTCTTATTCATATGTATCGATCACTTATACTAATTTTATTAAACTCTTCCTACAGGTCAAACTCCCAAAATTTCAAATAACTTTCTCTCGAACAATTATCAAATTAACCCCTAATTGCTAACTCGAATTATCTCTAATCAGATTTATGCAATTAGAGATCATTACGCTCTATAGAGTTTACCAAAACCTCACAAGTCGCAGTAACCTATCTTTAGCGTTCGCTCGACCTATGGTTTTACTACCATAGACCAACTAAGTATCATCTCTCAATCTCAACTTAAGCCATTAGTTCATTCAATTCTTGGGCCATAAGAATCAAAAGCATTAAGCATAATAATAAAACTTATGAAGTAATCTTAATAAAAATCAGCATAAATAAATCAACACATAATCAAGAAATTGGGCTACATCTTAGCCCTAGAAAAATAAAGTTAGTTCATAATAAACATGAAAGAAACAATCATCTTTATTAAAATAATCAACATGAATTTATAAGAAAGAAACAAGAAGAACTTCCCTATATTGTGAATCAAAGCTCAAGAAATTATGACATTTTTCTTCTCTATAGGTTTTTCTTTTCTTATTCTCTGCAAAAGAATCCCCAAAATAACGCTAAAAGACTTCTATTTATATCCCACAAGGGTTAGGGTTTTATATTCCGTAATTCTATTTAGTTTATGACTCTAAACCCTATTTTCCTAATAAAAAAAACAGAAGAAAAATTCCTAACTGACATGACTGTGCCTCAGCACTATGCTGCGGCGCGATCGATTCTGGAAAAAGTGTGCTGCGACACAGTGATAACTTCTTCTTCTTAAGTTCAAATCTTGCATCATTCCTCAGCACTCCACAGATGGTGATTTTTTATCATGATAACGATAGAATCTGGAGAAGTGGTAAACATATGAAATGTAGTCCTTTGAATTGGCTTTCTAAAAGTTAAAGAATTGGCTTAATCTAAGGTCTACAAATCAAGTTATTGTCAAAACACGGAGACATGCTCAAACTAGAGTGTAATCTAGAATCTCCTCTTTACTTCAAAGCTCCATAACTTCTTCAATTCAACTCCGATTCTCAATCCATTTTTTCCCACTCATCACTCATTCCATTGCTGACATGATTGTTCATTCAAGCATAAATTTAGCACATTGAAAAACACCCAAACACACCCGTGATCCCATAAAAGACAATTATGAAAATATTAAGCAACTTTACCAAATTAAGCCTAATTTCTCACAAATAATCCCCATAAACCACTAAATAAATGTGTATTTTCAAGCTCTTATCAGGCATACCCCTTACAAAATCTTGTGCATGTTGTCTCCCTTTCTAGCATTTCCAATAACTAACAGCGTATCCCAACTCTGTGCACACAAGTCTCTGAATGTCCTTAGGAGATGGACTTTTCCCTTCAACAAACTAACTTTTGACAAATTGTCCAATAACATAAGCGGAGGCTTGTCGATGCTCACATGAAATATGTCCTAACACACATGTGTGCTCACGGGTATATGTGCTAACAATAAATTTTTCAGACTCTACCAACCTTTTATAATAAACCCGTCACTTGCACTTTCGGTCACGACATGCAACTATCACCAACGATGAATTAGAATTTTTGGTGATGAACTCAAAATTACTTCTCACAGCAACAAGTTTTAGCTTCCTTACCACTTCCTCTTTGTTGTCAGATAAATACCATACGCGCAAGTCCAATCCATTAGTAAAAACATGAGATGATTCAATACTACCTGCAATTGCCGCCTCTGAACCTGCATAAAGGACCATAGTGTTCTCTTCCTCACAAACTACACCTTCTGCATAATTTGTATTTAAAGGAATCTCTACATCTGTGGGAACATATACGGGGTCCTCCTCATCGGCATTTTTATTCTACCACATATGACCAACCTATTCTACAATGTCTTCCTCACCACCCAAATCACCACCTACTCTTGATTTTTCAACTAAGAAATCAATGCCCTCGTAGTTCAAATTAAAACCAGCATTCTCTCCACCAACTTCCTCATCATCCCCTTCCTTTGAACAAACTTCAAACAGTTCATCTACAATAGAAACCCTTAAAATCGGCCTTGAACCATTATCGCCCACATCAATCATATATAATTTCACACCTTTATTCGATTTTAATATAGCAGGATGTACTTTATCTTAAAACATACTTCACAACTATATTACTACGTGAGCAACTCAAATCACCTCTTCTAATTATTTCATCAATCAACTCATCAAAACTAACCTCTGTGCTTACAACAATTAGTATAACTTCTTTGCTCTTCCTAATCCACTTCTAGCAACTTTCTTCCTCCACCCACTCACAAATATATTCAACACCCAAAACAACTTGTCCCATCTAATAATAGCCAAGTACCTATAATGCAAGAAAAAAAATTATTAACTGATGTATTAAGGGTTGAAAGATTTTAAAAAGCATCTACAGATTCGCTTGAGCGATCTGGTGTATCGCTTTAGCGATTTGGTATATTGCTTACTGGATTGCTTAAGTGATCCATTATATCATTTAAGCGATCTAGTATAAATAAGTCTGGTCGCTTAAGCGATCTTCTGCCATTTACTTGATTGCTTAAGCAATTTGTTGCCATATACTAGACTTATAGCAGATCGTTTAAGCAATCTTCTGCCATAAACCTGATTGCTCAAGCGATCTGTGATTTGCTGCATTACACCAGACATACCAAATCACTTAAGCGATCCATCATATCCAGAACACATTTTCAGTCATCTCCACCTACAATCGGTGCTACCACCCCCAGCTACCCACAATGCAAGAAACTATGCAACAAATTTCACTCCTTTCAACTTGTATTACTTCAAACACAACCCAATAACCCAAACAACTAAATCAAAATCATAACCCAAACCTAATCCATCATTAAATCTTAGTAAATCAAAATATAAAATGCAAAGAGGAGATACACATAGCTGGACGAAATGTCAAGAGAAGTAGGAGGAGGAGGCGAATCTGTGGCGAAGAAGATGTTAATGGTGGAGGAAGAAGAAGATGTACAGGAAGAAGATGTAGACAAAGCTTAGAAGAAACAACAACCAGGGGAGGGATGCGTTAATGGTGGGAGGAAGAAGAAGAGGGTGTTTGGGTTTGTTTGCAAGAATTTCGACTCTTTAGGGACATATTATAATTTTTAAAAGATTACACAATAATTCATTAATCCTAATTAACCACTAATCATGTTTAATTAACCTTAATCAACAATAAGGCTATTTACTTAACATTTTCAAACTACATGGCCTTTTAATTAAATTTGAACATGATTTGGTCTTTTAGTAAAATGCCCCGAAAAATTTTGTGGGTGTTTGGGCGGAAGAAATTGGTTTTTGGGCAGGAGATATGGGTTTTTTCGAGGAAGATATTGGTTTTTTATTTTATTGTATATTTTAATATTTTATAACCCTAAACCTTTGCCAAAATGGGTGAGAAAATATTCCCTTAGTGAAACTTTTAATGGTTGGGAAACTTTTGCCTCAGTGAAATTTCATAATTGTTGTTTTTTAACTTAATGTCAACGATTGAAACTACAATTGTCAAAAAAAAAAAAAAAAAAAGAAGAAAATTGTATAATTTATGTTTGACCAAATCCTTGATAATTAATAACTGTCAAGAATCATCTAAAACGGTCTAGGATTATCTCTACGGTTTAGAATTATTTCAAATTCTTTGACAGTTCATAAACTATCAAAAATTTGTCAAGAATTATAATATATATATATATAAAGCTAAATACCCATATGGGTTGATCACCACGTGGCATATTTTAGAAGCTCTAGAATTACTCTATTTTGGCCTATTGGATTGATAAGCCAATCAAATTGCTTTATCTTGACACGTTGGGTTGGTATTTATTGCTTCATCTATAATTATTAATTAATTAAAAAAATAGGGTATGTATTAATAATTAATAATAATACAGGTGCATTGCATTACCATTCTAAAGATCTAACCATAATGACACCTTCGATTTGTGATTGTCATGTGGTTGAATTTTACTGGTGATAATGTAGACAATATTAATTGCTGCATTGGTATTCCAAAGTCTAAATAGATAGACATAAAATTTGGATTACATAGGTGCATTGCATTGGTTGTATTAATAATTAATAATAATACTAATTATACAAGTGCATTGCATTAGCATTTTAGTCTAACCATAATAACATCTTGGATTTGTGATTGTCATTTAGTTGAATTTTATTGGTGATGATGTAGACAATATTAATTACTGCATTGGTATTCTAAAGTCTAAATAAATAGACATAAAGATTGGATTACATAGGTGCATTGCATTGGTAGTAAAAGCATACCTGTTTATTAATAATTATATAGATGTGTTGTATTGATATTGCAAACCTTTCTTCGTATTCAATTCATATTTAATATTTTTGGCATTTGAAATGTCTAAATAAAGGGTTATAAAAGGGGTGTATGTTCAATTGTGTATTATCGCAATATGTTAGCTAGTGTCAACAATACGTCGGGCATTTTGTTAATTCTTTATAGGTCATGTTAGTTTGTATCAATAATACGTATGTTCTTCATGATTTTTTTAATCGATGATTTTTTATTTATTTATGTTTTTGTTGTTATTTTCAAGTCAAAATTCATTAATTGGCAAGGAACAAAGGAAGGATGTCTGATTGACATTGTCAAATGAGTTGTTATTTTGATTCGTTCTTCTGAACTGTAAGTATATGTTCTAACTATTTTAATATGAGATTGTAAGTATATCTCCTAACTAATTTAACGGTTATTTTTTGGTTGAATGATTGTTTTTGTTCGATCAATCTATTTGAATGATTGATTGTGTTAGTCTTTCCGAACGGTAAGTGTATTCCTTGACAATTTTAATATGAAGATTAATTAACTTTTGTTGATTTCGTTTTTAGATAACAGTTGTTATATGAATGAATAATTGTTCCTTAACAAGCTTAACATAAAGATCGATTAAATTTTGTTATGTTTGTTTTCAAGGAAATGTTCATATACTTTACTAAGATCAAATCGAGGATGATCTTGTTGTCAGCTGAACTGTAAGTATGTGTCATATCTATATTAGTAGAAACAGGTCATTTGTGTTGAATATGTTTTCTGTAAAAACATTCGTGTATTTTAATTTGTTATATGAATGATTAATTGTTGATGTCCTGCTAATGTGTGAGTATATATGTTAAATGAATTAATTTTGGTTGATTCCATTTTCCAATTAATAGGTGTTATTTGAAATATTCATTATCAGTCTTAATATGATAATCCCTTAAATTTGGGTCAAATAAACCATTCCTTTTATCATCACACCCATTTTGTTTTCCATTGAATAATCAGTAGTAAATTGATCGTAACTTGCTTAATAAAAATCCAATTGATAGGAGGATTGAATATTTAACATAATTTGGATAATTGTAGCCCCACTGCTGAACCATTCCTTTCATCATCACACACATTTCAGCTTCCACTGAAAAGTTAGCAGTAAATTGATCATAACTTGCTCAATAAAAATCTAATTGATGAGAAGTTTCATCTTTAGAAACTAAATAGACAAGGCTTTAAATTGATATATTATATGCTTAATTTTGATAACTGTAGCCCCACTTCTGAACCATTCCTTTTATCATTACACACATTTTGGTTTCTTCTGTTTTTCGATTTCCACTGAACAGTAAGTAGTAAATTAGCCATAACTTCCTCAATCAAAACCAATTGATGTGCAGTTTGAATCTTTAAAAACTAGATAGATAGGGCTTTAATTTGAAATATGATATGCTTAATTTAGATAACTTTAGCCTCACTTATGAACCATTCCTTTTATCATCACATACATTTCGGTTTCCACTAAAAAGTCAATAGTAAATTGACCATAACTTGCTCAATAAAAATCCAATTGATGAGAGGTTTAAATATTTAAAACTGCATAGATAAGTATTTAATTTGGTATATTATACACTTAATTTGGATAATTGTAGCCCCACTTTCGAACCATTCCTTTTATCATCACACACATTTTGGTTTCCCCTATTTCTCGATTTCCACTGAATAATTAGTAGTAAATTGACCATAACTTACTCAATAAAAATTCCATTGATGAGCGGTTTGAATCTTTGGAAACTAGAAATAGAGAGCTTTAATTTGATATATTATACAATGAATTTGGATAACTATAGATTTGTGACCAAGCCATTCATTTTATCATCACACACATAAAACCAATTCAATTTTAGTGATGACAAAGAAAAACAAATATTGATATGTAGTTTTAATTGTATTTATTCTATCTCTTTTGGTTGATATTTTTTTATGTACATACATATATCAAAAACAGGTTGTTGTTAGATATAACAAATTTTATTTGTATCACAAATATCATCTGATGTTTGTTGCTGAACTATATAGCTTTAGTAAACAATTTATAATATGTCGAACCATTATTATTATCCTTAAAGGAAAACAAATATTGATATATAGTTTTAATTGTAATTGTTCTAACTTTTTTTTTTATATATATATTTTTATGTTACATACATATATCATGAAATGAGGTGGTTGTTGAATATAACTAATTTCATTTATTTAACACATACATTTCAGTTTCCACAGAACAATTAGTAGTAAATTAATCATAACTTGCTCAATAAAAATCCAATTGATGAGAGGATTGAATCTTTAGAAACTAGACAAATAGTTCTTTAATTTTATATATTATACGCTTAATTTGGATAACTATAGCCCCACTGCCAAACCATTCCTTTCATCATCACACACATTTCAACTTCCACTAAACAATCAGTAGTAAATTGACCATAAATTGCTAAATAAAAATCCAATTGATGAGAAGTTTGAATATTTAAATACTAGATAGACAAAGCTTTAAATTTTTATATTATATGCTTAATTTAGATAACTTTAGCCCCACTTCCAAACCATTCCTTTTATCATCATACACATTTCGGTTTTCCTTGTTTCTCGATTTCCACTGAACAGTTAGTAGTAAATTAGCCCTAATTTGCTCAATAAAAATCCAAGTTATGAGTGGTTTTAATATTTGAAAACTAGACAGATATGAATTTAATTGGATATATGATACAATTAATTTGGATAACTGCAGCCCCACGGCCATACCATTCCTTTTATCATCACACACATTTTGGTTTTCACTTAACAATCAGTAGTAAATTGATCATAACTTGCTCAATACAACTTCAATTGATGAGAGGTTTGAATATTTAGTTGCTAGACATACATATATTTGATTTTATATATTATACACTTATTTTGGATAACTGTAGCCCCACTGCTGAACTATTCTTTTTATCATTACACATTTCGGTTTCCACTGAACAGTTAGTAGTAAATTTACAATAACTTGTTCAATAAAACTCCAATTGATGAGAGGTTTCAATCTTTAGAAACTAGACATACAAGTCTTTAATTTTATATATTATATGCTTAATTTGGATAAATGTAGCCCCACTTCCGAACCATTCCTTTTATTATCACACACATTTTGGTTTCCCTTGTTTCTCAATTTTCACTAAACAATCAGTAGTAAATGGACCATAACTTACTCAATAAAAATCCAATTGATGCGCGGTTTGAATATTTGAAAACTAGAAAGATAGAGCTTTAATTTGATATATTACATGATGAATTTGGATAACTATAGACTTATGGACAAACCATTCATTTTATCATTATGCACATAAAACCAATTCAATTTTAGTGATGACAAAGGAAAACAAATATTGATATGCAGTTTTAATTGTATTTGTTCAATTTCTTTTTGTTGATATTTTTTTATGTTACATACATATATCGAAAACAGGTTGTTGCTAAATATAACAAATTTTTTNGCTACTTTGCTGAATCCGAATCTATCGGATGGCCATGATGCCTTGCTAGGGGCCAATCTTGGTCTGTGTATTAGTGAGACGATTAATTGGTGTTAATCGCGATACTATACACTGTCGGTATGATGAGGAGCCTATGGGTCACACACATAGAAGATAATTTAAGACTCAGAAAGAAATCATTTTGTTGGTAGCTTTTTATATTACATACATATATCATGAAAAGAGGTTGTTGCTGAATATAACTAATTTCATTTATTTAACAAATATCAACTGATGTTTGATGCCGAACCATGTAACTTTAGTAAACCATTCATTTTATCATCACATACATTTATGTTTCCACTGAACAATCAATAGTAAATAGACCATAACTTGCTCAATAAAAATCCAATTGATGAGAGGTTTAAAGCTTTAGAAACTAGACAAATTGGGATTTAATTTTATATATTATAATGCTTAATTTTGATAACTTTAGCCTTACTTCCGAACCATTTATTTTATTATCACACACATTTCGGTTTCCACTGAACAGTCAGTAGTAAATTGACCATAACTTGCTCAGTAAAAAACCAATTGATGAGAGGTTTGAATCTTTAGAACCTAGACAGATAGGGCTTTATTTGATATATTATATGCTTAATTTGGATAACTGTAGACCTACTATCGAACTATTCCTTTTATTATCACACACATTTTGGTTTCCCTTGTTACTCGATTTTTCAAAAAAAATCCAATTGATGAGCGGTTTGAATCTTTGGAAACTAGAAAGATAGGGATTTAATTTGATATATTATATGATGAATTAGGATAATTAAAGCTACTACCAAACTATTCTTTTTATCATCACACACAAGACAAATTCAATTTTAGTGATGACAAAGGAAAACAAATATTGATGTGTAGTTTTACTTGTATTTGTTGTATCTCTTTTTGTTGATTTTTGGATTGATTTTGTTGTTTGATTTGGGTTTTATGGGTTTTACAATTATCGTCTTTATTTAGGATCCTATCATCAAAATTTTATTTTTTTATTTTTTTATTTTTTTTTTGCTAGAGGTGGTAGTCAATTCTAATTGCAGCAAGTAGATTTGTGTTATAGGAAATTTATCTTCATGGCTTCTTCAATGTTTCAATTAAGTTGCCTTTAGATTATACTGTTGAAGTTGTTATTGCTTTCTATGTGAGTTCTCTTCTCAACATTTTTATTTTTTTCAATTTCTAAAATAATAATAATAAAAATAATTCATTTTCTCTTCTCAACAATCAAAATCAGTTTTTTCCTTTGGCTCTGTAAATCTCTTGATTAAAAGTTCACATTTTTCAATAAAGTTTCTCTTTTTCTAATTAATTTATAGACTTATCAATAATACCTAGTGGGTTATTTTACAATTTTACTTTTGCTTTTCTTGACAAAATTTTAAACTTTGGTTGCAGATTTCAAATGGTGACATATTTAAGAAGAATCATGATGATATAAACTTTGAGTTCAATTTGTGGATATTTTATTTATTGATTTTTTAATTATCAATTCAATATAAAATGAACTTCAATATAGAAAATATATATTTAAAACACAAAAAAACCAATAATAATGTAAAAAAAATATAATAAACATACCCGTGCAACGCAACTTGAAAATGAATATAAATTACAGAAATTGCGGAAGGTTCATATGAATTTAAAGTTTAAATAGTTGATTTTAATAATATTTAGGTGATGTTAAATATTATAAACGATTCACTACAAAATACTGATATCGAATATCAAAGACATGTCTGCAAAAATAATATCAATTGTATAAGGTGATGATCTTAAAAATATAATTAGACTATATAATATTAATGTGATCTTCTCAAGTTGGATGAATGATTTAATGACATCTACATATAATTAAAATTAATAATTATATAGGTATAATTATTAATTTTATCTTAACACAACTTTTTATATATATAAAATTTATATTTACTTTAAACTTTATATAATTTAACAATTATTCTGTTTTAGTCTAATTAGTTTATTTGTTTAAGACAAATTTATTTACAATCTACTTAAAAAACATTAAATAAATATATCTGCACGGTCCCACGTCTAGTTCTTGAAATGATTATGTATGGTTCTCATAAAATTACTCAGCATAAATAACTCAACACATAATCAAGAAATTGGGCTATATCTTAGCCCTAGAAAAATAAAGTTAGTTCATAATAAACATGAAAGAACAATCATCTTTATTAAAATAATCAACATGAATTTATAAAAGAAACAAGAAGAACTTCCCTATATTGTGAATCAAAGTCAAGAAATTTGACATTTTCTTCTCTATAGGTTTTTCTTTTCTTTTCTCTGCAAAGAATCCCCAAATAAAGCTAAAACTTCTTATTTATATCCACAAGGGTTAGGGTTTTATATTCCGTAATTCTATTTAGTTATGACCTAACCCTTTTTCTAATAAAAAAAAAAGAAGAAAAATTCCTAACTGCTGACTGTGCCCGCATTGTGGGGGGATTCTGAAAAAGTGTGCTGCGCACAGTGATAACTTCTTTTCTTAAGTTCAAACTCTGCTCATTCCTAGCACTCCAGATGGTGATTTTTGATCATGATAACGATGAATCTGGAGAAGTGGTAACATATGAAATGTAGCCTTTGATGCTTTCTAAAAGTAAAGAATTGGCTTAATCAGTCAAATCAGTTATTGTCAAAACACGAGACATGCTCAAACTAGAGGTAATCTAATCCTCTTTACTTCAAAGCTCCATAACTTCTTCAATTCAACTCCGATTCTCATCCATTTTTTCCACTCATCACTCATTCATTGCTGACATGATTGTTCATTCAAGCATAAATTTGAGCACATGAAAAACACCAAACAACCGTGATCCCATAAAGACAATTATGAAAATATTAAGCAACTTTACCAAATTAAGCCTAATTTCTCACAAATAATCCCATAAACCACAATAAAATTGTATTTTCAAGCTTTATCAGGCATACCCTTAAAATCTTGTGCATGTTGTCTCCCTTCTAGCATTTCAATAACTAACAGCGTATCCAACTCTGTGCCACAAGTCTT
Organism: Pistacia vera; assembly: GCF_008641045.1. Classification (NCBI taxonomy): domain Eukaryota; kingdom Viridiplantae; phylum Streptophyta; class Magnoliopsida; order Sapindales; family Anacardiaceae; genus Pistacia; species Pistacia vera. The sequence goes on along the minus strand of NW_022195028.1, from coordinate 1,940,698 downwards.
GAATCCTTAGGAGATGGACTTTCCTTCAACACTAACTTGACAAATTGTCCAATAACATAAGGAGGGGCTTGTCGATGCTCACCTGAAATATTCCAACACCATGTGTGCCACGGTATATGTGCTAAAATAAATTTTCAGACCTACAACCTTTATAAAAACCCCACTTGCACTTTCGGTCACGACATGCAATATCACCAACGATGAATTAGAATTTTTGGTGAGAACTAAAATTACTCTCACAGCAACAAGTTTTAGCTTCCTACCACTTCCTCTTTGTTGTCAAAAATAACCATAGCGCAAGTCCAATCCATTGTAAAACATGAGATGATTCAACTACCTGCAATTGCCCTACCTCAATAAGGCACAAGTGTTCTTCTTCCTCACAAACTACACCTTCTGCATAATTTGTATTTAAAGGAATCTCACATCTGTGGGAACATATACGGGGTCTCCTCACGCATTTTTATTCTACACATATGACCAACCTATTCTACAATTCTCCTCACCACCCAAACACACCTCTCTTGATTTTCAACTAAGAAATCAATGCCCTGTAGTTCAAATTAAAACCAGCATCTCTCCACCAATTCTCATCATCCCCTTCCTTGAACAAACTTCAAACGTTCATCTACAATAGAAACCTTAAACTGGCCTTGAACCATTATCGCCCACACAATCATATATAATTCACACCTTATTCGATTTTAATATAGAGAGATGTAATTTATCTTAAAACATATCACAACATATACTACGTGAGCAACTCAAATCACCTCTTCTAATATTTCACATCAACAACTCATCAAACTAACCTCTGCTGTTACAACAATTAGTATAACTCTTTGCTTTCCTAATCCACTTCTACAACTTTCTTCCTCCACCCACTCCAAAATATTCAACACCCAAAACAACTTGTCCCATGCTAATAATAGCCAAGTACCTATAATGAAGAAAAAAAATTATTAACTGATGTATTAAGGGTTGAAAGATTTTAAAAAGCATCTACAGATCGCTTGAGCGATCTGGTGTATCGCTTAGCGATTGGTATATTCTTACTGGATGCTTAAGTGATCCATTATATATTTAAGCGATCTATATAAATAAGTCTGGTCGCTTAAGCGATCTTCTGCATTTACTGATTGCTTAAGAATTGTTTGCCATTAATAGACTTATAGCAGAGCTTTAAGCAATCTTCTGCCATATACCTGATTGCTCAAGCGATCTGTGATTTGCTGCATTACACCAGACATACCAAATCACTTAAGCGATCCATCATATCCAAACACATTTTCAGTCATCTCCACCTACAACGGTGCTACCACCCCCAGCTACCCACAATGCAAGAAAATATCAACAAATTTCACTCCTTTCAACTTGTATTACTTCAAACACAACCCAATAACCCAAACAACAAATCAAAATCAAACCCAAACTAATCCATCATTAATCTTGTAAATCAAATATAAAATGCAAAGAGGAGATACACATGTGGACGAAATGTCAGAGAGTAGGAGGAGGAGGCGATCTGTGGCGAAGAAGATGTTAATGGGGAGGAAGAAGAAGATGTACAGGGAGAAGATGTAGACAAAGCTTAGAAGAAACAACAACCAGGGAGGGATGCGTTAATGGTGGAGGAAGAAGAGAGGGTGTTGGGTTTGTTTGCAAGATTCGCTCTTTAGGGAATATTATAATTTTTAAAAGATTACACAATATTCATTATCTAATAACCATCATGTTATTAACTTAACACATAGTATTTACTTAACATTTTAAACTACATGGCCTTTAATTAAATTTGAACATGATTTGGTCTTTAGTAAAATGCCCCGAAAATTTTGTGGTGTTGGGCGGAAGAAATTGGTTTTTGGGCAGGAGATATGGGTTTTTTCGGGAAGATATTGGTTTTATTTATTGTATATTTTAATATTTTATAACCTAAACCTTTGCCAAAATGGGTGAGAAATATTCCCTTAGTGAAACTTTTAATGGTTGGGAAACTTTTGCCTCAGTGAAATTTCATAATTGGTTTTTTAACTTAATGTCAACGATTGAAACTACAATTGTCAAAAAAAAAAAAAAAAAAAAAGAAAATGTTATATTTATGTTTGACCAACTTGATAATTAATAACTGTCAAGAATCATCTAAAACGGTCTAGGATTATCTCTACGTTTAGAATTATTTCAAATTCTTTGACAGTTCAAAACTATCAAAATTGTCAAGAATATAATATATATAATATAAAGCTAAATACCCATTGGGTTGATCACCACGTGGCATATTTTAGAAGCTCTAGAATTACTCTATTGGCCTATTGGATTGATAAGCCAATCAAATTGCTTTATCTTGACACGTTGGGTTGGTATTTATGCTTCATCTATAATTATTAATTAATTAAAAAAATAGGGTATGTATTATAATTAATAATAATACAGGTGCATTGCATTACCATTCTAAAGATCTAACAAAATGACACCTTCGATTTGTGATTGTCATGTGGTTGAATTTTACTGGTGATAATGTAGACATATTAATTGCTGCATTGGTATTCCAAAGTCTAAATAGATAGACATAAAATTTGGTTACATAGGTGCATTGCATGGTTGTATTAATAATTAATAATAATACTAATATACAAGTGCATTGCATTAGCATTTTAGTCAACCATAATAACATCTTGGATTTGTGTTGGTCATTTAGTTGAATTTATTGGTGATGATGTAGACAATATTAATTACTGCATTGGTATTCTAAAGTCTAAATAAATAGACATAAAGATTGGTACATAGGTGCATTGCATTGGTAGTAAAGCATACCTGTTATTAATAATTATATAGATGTGTTGTATTGATATTGCAACCTTTCTTCGTATTCAATTCATATTAATATTTTTGGCATTTGAAATGTCTAAATAAAGGGTTATAAAAGGGGTGTAGTCAATGTGTATTATCGCAATATGTTAGCTAGTGTCAACAATACGTCGGGCATTTTGTTAATTCTTTATAGGTCATGTTAGTTTGTATCAATAATACGTATGTTTTCATGATTTTTTTAATCGATGATTTTTTATTTATTTATGTTTTTGTTGTTATTTTCAAGTCAAAATATTATTGGCAAGGAACAAAGGAAGGATGTCTGATTGACATTGTCAAGAGTTGTTATTTTGATTCGTTCTTCTGAACTGTAAGTATATGTTCTAACTATTTTAATAGAGATTGTAGTATATCTCCTAACTAATTTAACGGTTATTTTTGATATGATTGTTTTTGTTCGATCAATCTATTTGAATGATTGATTGTGTTAGTCTTTCCGAACGGTAAGTGTATTCCTTGACAATTTTAATATGAAGATTAATTAACTTTTGTTGATTTCGTTTTAGATAACGTGTTATATGATGAATAATGTTCCTTAACAAGCTAACATAAAGATCGATTAAATTTTGTTATGTTTGTTTTCAAGGAAATGTTCATATACTTTACTAAGATCAAATCGAGGATGATCTTGTTGTCAAGGAACTGTAAGTATGTGTCATATCTATATAGTAGAAACAGGTCATTTGTGTTGAATATGTTTTCGTAAAAACATTCGTGGTATTTTAATTTGTATATGAATGATTAATTGTTGATGTCCTGCTAGTGTGGGAGTATATATGTTAAATGAATTAATTTTGGTTGATTCCATTTTCCAATTAATAGGTGTTATTTGAAATATTCATTACAGTCTAATATGATAATCCCTTAAATTTGGGTCAAATAAACCATTCCTTTTATCATCACACCCATTTTGTTTTCCATTGAATAATCAGTAGTAAATTGATCGTAACTTGCTTAATAAAAATCCAATTGATGGAGGATTGAATATTAACATATTTGGATAATGTAGCCCCACTGCTGAACCATTCCTTTCATCATCACACACATTTCAGCTTCCACTGAAAAGTTAGCAGTAAATTGATCATAACTTGCTCAATAAAATCTAATTGATGAGAGTTTCATCTTTAGAAACAAATAGACAAGGCTTTAATTGATAATTATATGCTTAATTTTGATAACTGTAGCCCACTTTGAACATTCTTTTATCATTACACACATTTTGGTTCTTCTGTTTTTCGATTTCCACTGAACAGTAAGTAGTAAATAGCCATAACTTCCTCAATCAAACCAATTGATGTGCAGTTTGAATCTTTAAAAACTAGATAGATAGGGCTTTAATTTGAAAATGATATGCTAATTAGATAACTTTAGCCTCACTATGAACCATTCCTTTTATCATCACATACATTTCGGTTTCCACTAAAAAGTCAATAGTAAATTGACCATAACTTGCTCAATAAAAATCCAATTGATGAGAGGTTTAAATATTTAAAACTGCATAGATAAGTATTTAATTTGGTATATTATACACTTAATTTGGATAATTGTAGCCCCCTTTCGAACATTCCTTTATCATCACACACATTTTGGTTTCCCTATTTCTCGATTTCCACTGAATAAGTAGTGTAAATTGACCATAACTTACTCAATAAAAATTCCATTGATGAGCGGTTTGAATCTTTGGAAACTAGAAATAGAGAGCTTAATTTGATATATTATACAATGAATTTGGATAACTATAGATTTGTGACCAAGCATTCATTTTATCATCACACAATAAAACCAATTCAATTTAGTGATGACAAAGAAAAACAAATATTGATATGTAGTTTTAATTGTATTTATTCTATCTCTTTTGGTTGATATTTTTTTATGTACATACATATATCAAAACAGGTTGTTGTTAGATATAACAAATTTTATTTGTATCACAAATATCATCTTGATGTTTGTTGCTGAACTATATAGCTTTAGTAAAAATTTATAATATGTCGAACCATTATATTATCCTTAAAGGAAAACAAATATTGATATATAGTTTTAATTGTATTGTTCTAACTTTTTTTTTTATATATATATTTTTATGTACATACATATATCATGAAATGAGGTGGTTGTTGAATATAACTAATTTCATTTATAACACATACATTTCAGTTTCCACAGAACAATTAGTAGTAAATTAATCATAACTTGCTCAATAAAAATCCAATTGATGAGGGATTGAATCTTTAGAAACTAGACAAATAGTCTTTAATTTATATATTATACGCAATTTGGATAACTATAGCCCCACTGCCAAACCATTCCTTTCATCATCACACATTTCAACTTCCACTAAACAACAGTAGTAAATGACCATAAATTGCTAAATAAAAATCCAATTGATGAGAAGTTTGAATTAAATACTAGATAGACAAAGCTTTAAATTTTTATTATATGCTTAATTTAGATAACTTTAGCCCCACTTCAAACCATTCCTTTTATATCATACACATTTCGGTTTTCCTTGTTTTCTTTCCACGAACAGTTGTAGTAAATTAGCCCTAATTTGCTCAATAAAAATCCAAGTTATGAGTGGTTTTAAATTTGAAAACTAGACAGATATGAATTTAATTGGATATGATACAATTAATTTGGATAACTGCCGCCCACGGCCATACCATTCCTTTTATCATCACACACATTTTGGTTTTCACTTAACAATCAGTAGTAAATTGATCATAACTTGCTCCATACAACTTCAATTGATGAGAGGTTTGAATATTTAGTTGCTAGACATACATATATTTGATTTATATATTATACACTTATTTTGGATAATGTAGCCCCACGCTGAACTATTCTTTTTATCATTACACATTTCGGTTTCCACTGAACAGTTAGTATAAATTTCAATAACTTGTTCAATAAAACTCCAATTGATGAGGGTTTCAATCTTAGAATAGAACATACAGTCTTTAATTTATATATTATATGCTAATTTGGATAAATGTAGCCCACTTCCGAACCATTCCTTTTTATAACTTGATTTAATATGTTATAAAGGATGATTTATTTAAGGTAACAATTAAATTTAAAACATAAAAAATTTAAAACAACTCCTCTTCAACTATTAGCCTTGGCAACTCTCTCGATTTCATCATTCTTCTTGATGACATAGCTAGAAATATAGGACATAAAATCAGTTTAATACACCACAAAAGATAAACATAATAACTTCATCAGATCGCTTAAGAGACCGAAAGCGATCTTCGGCCTCTTAAGCGATCTGCTTGTCAGGTGGACATATAAGAAAAGATCGCTTAAGCAACCTTACGTCGCTTAAGTGATCTGGTGGTCACCAGATCTGATATGAGTAGCAGGATCGCTTAAGCAATCAGCTGTTATCTGCAGATCTAAACATCAGATCACTTAAGCGATCTTCTATTCAGAGTTACAGATAAAAGCAGATCACTTAAGCGACCAAGGATCGCTTAAGCGATCGGCTGTTATCTGCAGATCTGAACATCAGATTGCTTAAGCGACCTAAGATCATTTAAACGATCTGATGTTTAGATCTACAGATAATAGCTGATCGCTTAAGCGATCTTATGTCACTTAAGCGATCTGATCTTATTTGCAGATTGCTTGCTTCTGATCGATTCGAACCTAATTTTCTGGATTTGCATGTGATCGATTCTGGCAACTGCTTCTCTTATGACCAGGTTGCTTGCAAATTGAGCACTTTTTCATCCTCCGGGGAACCTCATAGGCTGATGGAATACGCCTAACTCTTTTTCTCTGCTTTTCTGTCTTCTTGAATGGTGGATGGATGATAATGTCAACCAACTTTGGCAGTACCACCCACTGCTCTTCTGGAGGAATTGGATATATCATTTTTGAATAAGCCAGTATGTAGTGATTTGCCATATAGAGAGGGGAGCAAAGTACCATGTAAATTCTTGAATCAAAATCTAGCTTCCGTTGGTGTTTCAGTGATGCTAGTGCATGAGGACAAGGTAAACGTTGAATGTCAAGCACTTTACAGCTGTAAGTTTTACTAAGAAGGTTAACTAGGGCATTTGGACCATAGCCGCCCATGGTGGACTCTTGAGCATTAAGAGGATAGGCAAACAGTGTATTTGACAATTCCATACATTCTCCCAATAATTTTTCTTTTGACGGAACAAGGGTTATGCTCATGGAACCATCGTGACAATGTCCTCTGGATTGCATCAAAAAGGCAACTATTGAAAACTCTTTCTCTATTAACAAATTCGAATTTATGGACTCAACTATGTTCGTGGTCATGACATTAAACATTTTTCTGGGAAAGTAAGCTATATTTCATTGCTCGAAACCAACATCATGCTCAAGATACTTAGCAATTCTATCATTCTTGATTCAGATTTGCCAGAAGTGCTCCTCGAACTGATCAACTCGATAAGCTTTTGTTGCCATGTAGTATGTTTGAAGGAGGCCAGCATACTTAAACTTTTGTTTTATGTTCTCGCCAAGGTGCCTCATATAGAAGCTGTGATGTGCTTGAGGCTAAATAGTGACAATCCCATTTTTTATAGAGTTATGCCTATTGGATATTATGCACAACTCGTCACTATCAAACACTATCTTACGTAATTGCGAAAAAAACCAAGTCTATGACTTGTCGTTCTCAGAGTCAACCACACACCAAGCAACGAGATATGTGTGATTCTCACTGTCCTATGCAATGGCCACCAATAACGTACCTCCATACTTTTCCATAAAAAAGCAACCATCAACAGTCAACACCTTTCTCATGTTTACAAAACCATTTATAGTAGCACCGTAAGCAATAAAAAAATATTTAAACATCATATTCTTGTCTCACTTCAAAGCCGTCTTGCTACCTTGGTTTGTCAATTGGTGTTGTTGTGGTTTTCGCAAGTGTACGAAATCGTGCAAGTAATAAAGTGTAAGAATACGGATATCGAACCCAAGGGAATTACTATTATCAATTACCAATTAAACTATCCTATTACTATTTGATTAATCCAAATTGTACCAAGGAAAACCTAAATAAAAAAAAAAAACAATTGAAATTAAAGAAAACTGATTAAAATAAATTTGTGGGTTTAAAGCAAGATGACTAGATCTAGGGCATAGATTTCACACCAACTGTTATTCATATGTATCGATCACTTATGCTAGTTTTATTAAGTTCTTCCTACATGTCAAACTCCCTAAATTTCAAATAACTTTCTCTCGAACAATTATCAAATAAACCCCTAATTACTAACCCGAATGATCTCTAATCAGATTTAAGCAATTGGAGATCATTACGCTCTATGGAGTTTACCAAAACCTCAAAGTTGTGATACCCTATCTCTAGCGTTCATTCAACCTATGGTTTTACTACCGTAGACCAACTAAGTATCATCTCTCGATCTTAACCGAGTCCATTAGTTCATTCAATTCTTGGGCCTTTAAGAATCAAAAGTATTAAGCATAATAATAAAACTTATGAAGAAATCTTAATAAAAATCAACATAAAAAATCGACACATAATCAAGAGATTGGGCTATATCTTAGCCCTAGAAAAATAAAGTTAGTTCATAATAAACATGAAAGAAACAATCATCTTTATTAAAATAATCAACATGAGTTTATAAAAAAGAAACAAGAAGAACTTCCCTATATTGTGAATCAAAGGTCAAGAAATTCTGACACTTTTCTTCTCTATAGGTTTTTCTTCTCTTGTTCTCCCCCAAAGAATCCCCAAAATAATGCTAAAAATCTTCTATTTATATCCCACAAGGGTTAGGGTTTTATTTTCCGTAATTCTATTTAGTTTAGGACTCTTAACCCTTTTTTCCTAATAAAAAAAAGGGAAGAAAAATTCCTAACTTTCGTGACTGTGCCCCGGCATTGTGTTGTGGTGTGGTTGATTCTAGACAAAGTGTGCTGTGGCACAGTGATAACTTCTTGTTCTTAAGTTCAAATCTCGCGTCATTCCTCAGCACTCCAGAGATGGTGATTTTTGATCATGATAACGATGGAATCTGGAGAAGTGGTAAACATATGAAATGTAGCCCTTTGAATCAGATTTCCAAAAGTAGAAGAATTGGCTTAATCTGAGTCTACAGTTCAGGTTATTGTCAAAACACCGAGACATGCTCAAACTAGAGCGTAATCTAGAATCTCTTCTTTACTTCAAAGCTCAATAGCTCCTTCAATTCAACTCCGATTCTCGATCCATTTGTTTCTACTCATCACTCATTTCATTGCTGACATGATTCTTCATCCGAGCATAACATTTAGCACACTGAAAAACACTCAAACACACTTGCGATCCCATAAAAGACAATTATGAAAATATTAAGCAATTTTACCAAATTAAGCCTAATTTCTCACAAATAATCCCCATAAACCTCTAAGTAAATATGTATTTTCAAGCTCTTATCAGGCGTGCCCCTTAAAAAATCTTGTGCATGTTGTCTCCCTTTCCAGCATTTCCAGTAACTAACAATGCATCCTAACTATGTGCGTACAAGTCTGTGAATATCCTTAGGAGATGGACTTTTCCCTTCAACAAATTGACTTTTGACAAATTGTCAAATAACATAAGTGGAGGCTTATCGATGCTCACCTGAAATATATCCCAACCCACATGTGTGCTCACAGGTATATGTGATAATAATAAATTTTTCAGAATCCACAAACCTACTACAATAAACCCACCACTTGCACTTTCGGTCACGACATGCAATTGTCACTAACGATGAGTTAGACTTTTTGGTGATGAACTCAAAATTACCTCTCACGGCAACAAGTTTTAGCTTCCTCACCACTTCCTCTTTGTTGTCAAACAAATACCCTACGCGTAAGTCAGATACATAAGTAAAAACATGAGCTGATTCACTACTACTTGCAATTGCCACCTCTAAACCTACATAAAGGACCATAGTGTTCTCTTCCTCATAAACTACACCTTCTGCATAATCTGTATTTAAAGGAATTTCTACATCTGCGGGAACATATAAGGGGTCCTCCTTGTCAACATTTTCATTCTGCCACACATGACCAACCTATTCTACAATATCCTCCTCACCACCCAAATCACTGCCTAGTCTTGATTTTTCAACTAAGAAATCAATGCCCTTGTAGTTCAAATTAAAACCAGCATTCTCTCCACCAACTTCCTCATTATCCCCTTCCTCTGAACCAACTTCCAACAGTTTATCTACAAAAGAAACTCTTAAAATCGGCCTTGAACCATTATCGCCCACATCAATCATATATAACTTCACACATTCATCTGACTTTAATATAGTAGGAGATACTTTATAATGTTCAGGAACTCTGCTTAAAACATACTTCATAACTATATTTCTACGTCAGCAACTCAAATAACATTTTCTAATTATTTCATCAATCAACTCATCAAAACTAACCTCTGTGCTTACAACAATTAGTATAACTTCTTTGCTCTTCCTAATCCACTTCCAACAACTTTCTTCCTCCACCCACTCACCAAAATATTCAACACCCAAAACAACTTGTCCCATGTCTAACAATAGCCAAGTACCTATAATTGAAGAAAAAAAAATTATTAACTGATGTATTAAGGGTTGAAAGGTTTTAAAAAGCATCTGCAGAGTCGCTTGAGCGATCTGGTGTATCGCTTAAGCGATTTGGTATATCACTTACTGGATCAATTAAGCGATCCATTATATCGTTTAAGCGATCTAATATAAATAAGTCTGGTCACTTAAGCGATCTTCTGCCATTTACCTGATTGCTTAAGCGATCTGTTGCCATATACTAGACTTATAACAGACCGCTTAAGCAATCTTCTGCCATATACCTGATCACTTAAGCGATCTACGATCTGCTACATTATACCAGACATACTAGATCGCTTAAGCGATCCATCATATTCAAAACACATTTTCAGTCATCTCCACCTACAATCGGTGCTACCACCCCCAGCTACTCACAATGCAAGAAAATATTCAACAAATTTCACTAATTTCAACTTGCATTACTTCAAACACAACCCAATAACCTAAACAACAAAATCAAAATCATAACTCAAACCTAATCCATCATTAAATCTTTGTAAATCGAAATATAAAATGCAAAGGCGAGATACACATGCCTGGACGAAATGTCAGGAGTAGGAGGAGGAGGCAGATCTGTGGCGAAGAAGATGTTAATGGCAGAGGAAGAAGAATATGTACGTGAAGGAGAAGATGTAGACAAAGAAGAAGATACAGAAGAAGAAGAAGAAGATGTAGATGAAGCTTAGAAGAAACAACAACCAGGCGAGAGATGCGTTAATGGCGGGAGGAAGAAGAAGAAGGTGTTTGGGATTGTTTGTAAGAATTTCGGCTCTTTAGGGATATATTATAATTTTAAAAAGATTACACAATACTTCATTAATCCGCTATTTACTTAACACTTTCAAACTACATGGCCTTTTAATTAAATTTGAACTTGATTTGGCCTTTTACTAAAATGCCCAGGAAATTTTGTAGGTGTTTGGGCGGGAGATATGGGTTTTTTCGAGGAAGATATTGGTTTTTTATTTTGTTGTATATTTTAATATTTTATAACCCTAAACCTTTGCCAAAATGGGTGAGAAATTATTCCTTAGTGAAACTTTTAATGGTTGGGAAACTTTTGCCTCAGTGAAATTTCATAATTGTTGTTTTTTAACTTAATGTCAAGGATTGAAACTACAATTGTCAAAAAAAAAAAAAAAAAAAAAATGTGTAATTTCTGTTTGACCAAATCCTTGATAGTTAATAACTGTCAAGAATCATCCAAAACGGTCTAAGATTATTTCTACGGTTTAGGATTATATCTGATTTTTGACAGTTCATAAACTATCAAGAATTATATATATATATGGGTTGATCGCCATGTGGCACATTTTAGAAACTCTAGAATTACTCCATTTTGGCATATTGGATTGACAAGCTAATCAAATTGCTCTATCTTGACACGTTGGATTGATATATATATATTTGGATTGATATATATATATATATATATATATATATGGGTTGATCGCCATGTGGCACATTTTAGAAACTCTAGAATTACTCCATTTTGGCAGATTGGATTGACAAGCTAATCAAATTGCTCTATCTTGACACGTTGGATTGATATATATATATTTGGATTGATATATATATATATATATATATATATATGGGTTGATCGCCATGTGGCACATTTTAGAAACTCTAGAATTACTCCATTTTGGCAGATTGGATTGACAAGCTAATCAAATTGCTCTATCTTGACACGTTGGATTGGTATTTATTACTCCATGATAAGAGCTTGAAAGTATATATTTTGTTAGTGATTTAATTGGATTATTTGTGGAAAAATGTGTTTAAATTTGTGGAATTTGAATTTATTCTTTCATAAATACCTTTTACGGGATCACGGGTGTACTTTGAGTATTTTCAGGTTCAAACCGATATTTGAAGGAAAAAGAATGATGTCGATGGAATTCATGACGTGTAGGAACAAACGGTGCAAGAATCGGAGTTGAAACGAGAAAGTTGTGACACGTCGAAGATACAATATAAAATCTGAAAATCCTTCAAGATGAGCGTGCTGTGATGTTTCTGTCATAACTTGAGCTCTAGAAATCAAAATTTGAAAATTTTTATGGCGTTGGAAAGCTTATTCAGAGAAATATAAAGTTCATGTTTATGACTTTACCAAATTCTGAAGATCACAGACTCACAGGACAGAAAGGACAATCACTGTAGCGATCATTTCTTATCAACACAACGATGCGTCACGGGCCTGTTTGGGTTATTACATTCTCCTAGTCCGAATCTGAATGGGTTAAGGAATTTAACTTTTTCCTAAGTAACCTCCAAACCCTAGTACTATAAATAAGGGTCTTTAAGTAGTTTTAAGGGAGATTAGAGAAGGAGAAAGGACGGCTACTATTTTGGAGATCGAAATTCTTGTAGTTCTCATTCGCCAATTAGAGAAGTTTTTATATTTTTCTTTCTTGAACTCATGTTATTGGATACAATGGTTGTTTTTATTACTAAAATTATGAACTAAATCTCTTTTCTAGGGCTAAAGATGTAGCCCAATTTATGAATATGTGTTGACTTTATTGTTGTTAATTCTTATTGAGCATTAATTCTAAGTTTTATTATTATGTATAATGCTTTCAATTCTTAAGGATCCGAGGGTTGAATGATATAATGGGTTGGGTTGAGATCAAGAGATGAAACCTGATTTGTCTTAGGTAATAAAACCATAGATTGAGCAAACACTAGAGATGGGTTACCGCGATCTATGAAGCTCTGGTAAATTCTATAGAACGTATGATCATTTAACTCCTAAATCCAACTTAGAGATATTTTGGATTGTTGCTTAAGGGTTAATTCGCTAATTGTTTGAGAGAAAGTTAGTGGAATATCAGAGAATTTGGCCTTTAGAATAAGGTTAATTAGATTAGCAATAATTGTCAATGCATAGGATTAAATTGGAGTGGAATCTGTGCCCTAGGTTTAGTCATATTGATCTGTTTACCAAAGTATTAATAAAATTATGCTTTTGTTTAGTTTTTGGTTTGTTTTCTTTTTCATTAAATTCATTCTTAAAATTATGTTTTATCAAATAGCAATAAAATAGACTAGTTTGGTACTTGGTAGGTAGTTCTCTTGGAATTCGACACTTGTTTACTCGAGCTTTATTACTTGCGCGATTTCGTACACTTGCGAATAGCCTGTCAAGTTTTTGGCGTTGTTGCCGGGGAACTATTTTGTTTTACCAATATCAATACGAAATTTTTAGTTGCTACTTTGATGTGTTTTATTTTTGCTTAGAAAATAATTTTTGTTTTTGTTTTATTTGTTGCTTTTAGCTAGAATCTGGAGAATTTACGTTCAAGAGGTGGTGGTGATCTTAATCCACTATATTTTGAGATCAAGAGAACAGCTAAACAATTGAGGAAAGAAAAGAGGCAAGCTAACTTTGAAAAATCAATGGCTAACACAGGAATTGTGAATCTCAATGTCGAAAATCAAGAGAATGAGAATGAGGATACCTTAGGAGGAAATGCAATGGGTGGAGCAGCAGTGGTTCAAAGAGCATTGAAGGACTACTCTAATCCTACCGTTGATGGGTGCTATTCTAGCATCAGGAAACCACCAATTCAAGCGAATAATTTTGAGATCAAGCCAGCAATTATTTAAATGATTCAGCAGTCGGTCCAATTCGCTGGGTTACCTAATGATGACCCCAACTTGCATATCGCCAACTTTCTGGAGTTATGCGACATATTCAGGCATAATGGAGTATCTAATGACACAATTAGGCTGAGGCTTTTCCCATTTTCTCTTCGGGATAAAGCTAAGACTTAGTTGATTTCTCTGTCACCTGGAAGTATCACGACATGAAGTGAGTTAGCTCAAACATTCCTCACTAAATATTTTCCACCTGTCTAGTCTGCCAAGTTGAGGAGTGAGATTACCAACTTTTACCAACAAGATTTGGAGTCATTGTATGTGTTAGACCAGTCGTCACAGTGACAAAATTAAACCTAAATACCGTAGTTAGCGGTAAGCAGGGTCGAATCCACAGGGAGCAAGACTAACAACCTAATGTATTTTAAGTAGCGAAAATAAAATTGGCAATTGATTAATGAAACTAATCGACTAAATGCAAATAATGAAATAGTGAAATTAAAACAAATAAAAACTTTATAATAAAAATGTTGCCGTTACGGTTTTGGTTTGACACGAGACTGACTCACACAATTCTTCTCCACCCTCTACGATCCCCTAAGCCTATAAGGCAAGATAAATCAATGAAATGGCTTCCTGACACTCTAGGTATAATCTATCCTGTCTCACCTGATCACTCAATTTCGATTGGTTAAAGACTATCATTGAACGTCGATAAACGCTACAAGGCAAAACCACTAGTTGGTACGCGAGTAACAAATACCATTTGTCAACACGTAATATCCAATCAACCAACTTCACAATAAACGCAACAATAGTAGAAATTAAATTAAATCCGAACACAACTCAATTATAATCGATGCGAAGTAATGAAAAGCAATATTCATCATTTAATTATTTCAAACCAACGTTTATCATTCAGCAAGTTCTATGAAAACATTAAATCATAATGGACAACAAAATTCATCACAAGTTATGCTCAAATCATATTAAAGTATCGAAATCAAACATGAAATGAAAACGAATATAATCCAAAGCACAATACTACCAAATGTCCTATAATCGGGCTCATCCAACTAGTTGAGAGCTGATGAGGAGAGTCGTGGAGTAAATCCTGATCTCGCCTATGCCGTAACAGAAAATCGGGAACTTAGCCGCTCATGCTGGTGATGACGGAGGCCGAAACAGTGGAAACGAAGTTGACCATGGCAGAGAGGAGGTAATCGACAGCGATATGATGTGAAGAAAGGGCAAAAACGACCAACGGATAGCCCAGAATACGAACAGCCGCACTTTGTTGGAAAACGTTAATTTTCCGGTGGGTCTTCCGAAAAACGGTGGCGGAAATGGGATCCAAAGGTACCGATGGAAAAGCTTTGGTGATAGGGAGTTCAGATCAGGTCCTAGGGAGGTGAGTAGTCACCGAAAATGAGCAGGATCTAGGCTGGAAGATGAAGAGGCGCGACGGCAAAATCGAGGATTCTGGCGGTTTTTGTGGCGGTTGAATTTAGGGAAGTGTAGATCCGACCGTGGGGAAGGGAGATCGACTCTTGGGGAGTTGAAACGTCGTCGAAAAATGGCCAAATCTAGCCAGGAAGATGAAACGTCGTGGTGGGAAGATGAAGCTCATGGTGGCGTGCGTGATTCACGGTGGTGATGAAGGGATGATGGTGACCGGAGCAAGGGGAAGCCGAAATGTCGCCGGAAAAGGAGATGAAGGGTCACCGAAGCTTGATTGGAGAAGGTGAAGACAATGTTCTGAAAACCGGATCGGGAGCCGACCTGGCTAAACGGCCGGTTCCCGGTTCGAACAGTTTGACCGGTCCGACCGGTCGGTCGGACCGGTGACGTTAGCATGCTGACATCAGCATAATGTCATGCTGATATCAACATGCTGAAATAAGAAAAAACGTAAAAAAAGCCAAAAAATTCAAATTTTCCATCTAATTAAAGTTTAAAAACCATAAAAAACAACCCTACAACAATAATTTCTTCATCTAATTAAAGTTAAAATTTTAAAAACCATCAAACCAACTCTACAACAATAATTTCTCCATCTAATTAAAGTTTAAACTTTAAAAACCATCAAACCAACCCTAGGCTACAACAATAATAAAACCATCAAAGTTTGATAGTTAAAGTTTACAAATTCAATCCTCAAGTCTAAAGTCTAAACTCTAAAGTTTCAAACAACATTAAAGACTTAAAGTCATTACAAAGTAATATCATCAATTATCAAATATGAATCCACCAACGGCCAACCATCAAAATTACAAAATATCAAAATACCTACCAATCCACCAACCAACATATAAAATTACATAATATCAATCCATTCCACCAACCCAACCACAAAAAAATTCAATAGAAGCTCACGGTAAGTGAAGGGAAAAAGGAGAAACCAAACAGATTCTTCAACGGGTCAACCCATCCTAAATTGATTATCCACATCATCATCCGAGTCATCATCATTATCATCACCATCAACTACAAATTTAGCAAAAATTAAAAACATAAGTTAAAATTTATAATGTACATTATTTTTTGATATTATAAAATATAAATTATAATAGTTACCAAGTTGGTTAAAAGTTAGAAAACAACCTTGTGAACCACCTGCTGAATCATAATAGGGTTGGCCATCAACACCGACAGGAATAGATCCTTCTTCGTAAAGTGCTTGCTCCAATTCATCTAAATTGAAGTCATCACCCTCCTGTTCATCATCAGCAATCCAAAATTCTGTTCTATCAATGCTTTCATAATCGATAGGATCACAACTGCTTTTCTTGTAACACATCCTGAAAGACATGCCAAATAAAAATATCACTAAAAATATGAGATAATAAAAATATTAAAATTGCCAATGCTTTATACCTATTTTTCAAACGCAAGTTATAATGGATAAAAACCAAATCATTCAACCGTTGATGCTCCAATCTATTCCTTCTTTTTGTATGGATACGTTCGAAAACACTCCAATTTCGCTCACATCCCGAAGAGGTTGAAGTTTGGCTCAGAATCTTAATTGCAAACTCTTGTAACTGTGGAGTACTATACCCATATGTCCTCCACCATTCATCTAATTAAAAGTTAAGAGTGTTCAGTGTTAACCATATGAAATAATCAAATAAACAAATTCATAACTTAGAAATTGGACTTAAAATTGAGAAATTTAATAAGTATTACGTACCAGGTCGTGTGGTTCTGCAAGTTTGAAAGGCAAGCTCACGAGAAAAGCTTTCCTCGCGATCTCGATATATTCTACTTTCGTCCACTACTCTTGTCTTGTTCAACTTGAATGCACTTGCTTTATTATCGACAACATCAAGGAAACCACGCATAACCTCTGGTTTCCTGCAGAAACTTGCACGGTCATACTGAAAAGCCGGATTCAAATAATAAGCAGCAGCATGAATGTCGCGACGCAAAAGCAAATCCCACCGCTGCTTAATAATTTCGGTATAAGGCTTGTACAATGTCTTTCTCTTTTTAAAGAACTTCTTGATCGCTTTTTTGGCTCTGTACATGCCATCATACACGTATCCTATTGCAGGTCTCTCATCTGAGTCCACAATTCGCAACAAACGCATCAAAGGAGCCACAATTTTGGAAACGTAACCCATGTTATCCCAAAATTCATTATCTAGAATTATGGGAACAACATTCTTGCCTTTACTACTTCTGGCATATCGAGAGTCCACAAAAAACCTATCAGTCACCATAGCTTGCAAGTCATGTTTATGCTGATGTAGACTTCTTAATGCAATGAAAGTAGTAGCAAACCGAGTTGCACCCGGTCGTATGATTTCTCTCCAACCCTGTTCAAATGATACATACAATACATAATAGATGTTAGTAAATTAATACAAAATGTTTATTAATAACTTGACAAAAACATGAGTTAAAGGTTTATAAGCTATTACCTCTCTTTTCCTCAACCAAGCTATCAAAATTGTGTGATTATACACAAACTTGGTTACTTCAGAAGCACGTTTTGCAAGATGCACTATGTGGTCCAACTCAGATATATCTTTCAAAATTAAATTTAAGCAATGGGCTGCACAGGGTGACCAAGTAATATTCTGATACTTCTCAGACAACATTCTTCCAGCAGCTTTATAATTTGCTCCATTATCCGTGACAACATGGATAATGTTGTTTGGTCCAACCCATAAAGCCATTTCCTCAAACAACTTGAATAATGTAAAGGCATCCTTTACAACATCTGAAGCATCCACTGATTTTATAAAGCAAACACCTTTAGGACAGTACACAAGAAAATTGATCAATGATCTATGGCAAGTATCAGTCCAACCATCAGCCATTAATGTACATCCAACCTCTTGCCAAATCCTCTTATAATTGTCAACAATTAATTGGACTTCCTTCTTAGCATCTCTCAACAAATTCACACGCATAGCATCATAAGTAGGTTGTTTATACCCAGGGCCAATTGCAGCTACAGCATCTAACATAGGCTGAAAATAAATTGAATTTAAAGCATTCATCGGGATGCAAGCATCATAAAAGAATCGTGCAACAGACATGTCTGCTCTCCACTTTGCATCTTTTCCAGCCAAAACACTCCTAATTGAAGGCTGAGACCCAGAAGTAGTTCGTGGAGCAAAATAATTACTAACCCCTGTAGTTTTCTTTCTCTTACTGCTCGTAAATTGTTTTTTACCGCCACTACTACCACCTTCATTCATGGTCATTTGTGATGGTAAAACCTCTTCATTTTCTTCATCTAACTGATCACACTCAAATTCATGTACTACAACATCAAAAGGAGTTGCATGCTTCCGGAAATCTTCTTTTTCCTTATTTTTTAATCCTATTTCTTTCAATGATTCATTCATATTGAATCTAACATCAAATGGAACCTTTGGACACTTTCTAATATCCCCTTTTACTCCTGCTAGGTGTTGCTTCATTCTAAAAATACCACCACCTCTAGTAACCTTGCCACAATGAAGACAAGATAATATTTTCTTTCCATCTTTATCAACACTCTCAAGAACATGTCCCCATGCTACATCGGTCTTTCCTCGAAAAGATTGCGAGGAAATGGATGCGGCTGATGAGTTATGTGCAGACGAAGATGATGACATTCTCTCCCCTGACAAGTGGCAACCAACAATCAATTTGTTATCCTATATGAACCTAACTACTTTATCACCTTAGATTCATATAGGATATAGAATATGCTAAACCTTATTTCAAATCTCTGGCATTAATTAGTAAAGCCTAATTATTTGTTTCCTTCACTGTTTTTCCCATTTTAGAAAGAGCCAGTTGATATTTCAGTTTTATTTTAATTTCTTGAGGCATTTGGTTAACTAGGATTCTCATTTTTTATTTTTTATCTCTTCATTCTTTAAGTCCATGTAGCTGTGGAACATTCAAAAAATTTGCCCTAGACAGGGCATCACTTGTAAAGAACATTGACTCTATATACATAAAATAAAATTTTATTATTTTCAAGACACATGAATGACATTCTATTGACTTACAGTACCACTTTCTCATACCCTATACACATCTTTCGGCTAATGTTATTTTACATTACAACTTAATTTCTACTTTATTAATCGTCCCTAACTTTGATCATGAAGTATCCCTTTGAAGCAAATAAACATATATACAAGATCCTAATAGAATGAACCAATACAAAATCTAAATTTCGTTTTGACAATTTAAGGGTTGCTTTTAATCATATGACTTCTTTTAAGTAGTAAACTTGATAGAATCTATAAGCGTTCATAAATCTGTACATAAAGCATAGAAGACAAAAAAGATAGAAATCTGTAGATTGTTACTTGGTCACGGCAAATGGCAGCTCGTAGATGGTGGCAGACGGCGGCAGACGGCAGCAGATGTGAAGGCTGAAGTTGAAATCTGAGCTGAAATGACTTATCCGGCAGATCAGCAATGGAGATGGTGATGATTGAAGAGTTCACGTTGAAGACTAGAAGACTGATTGAGGTGATGGCAAACAATAACTATATGAGGACTTTGGAGAGAACTTCAACAAGGAAATCAGCAGGAGTACACGAAGTTGATAGTTACACCGTATTGGCTGCTCAACTTTCAAACATCCAAAAGCAATTAGGTAATGTGTTAAAAATAAATGCAGTTGAATCCACTTCTCTAACATGTGAACTCTGTGCAGGAAATCATTCATTCAAGGATTGTCAAGAAAGGAACCTGTTTGCTCAGCCTGAACAAGCTAATTACGTCAATAATTTCCAAATAAGGGCAAGGGAATCCATATTCCAACACATACAATCCAGCATGAAGGAAAGACCCGAACTTCTCATGAAGCAACAACAACGAGCATAAACAACCTCTTGTTTTTCAAACTCAAGAGCCAAAATCTAACTTAGAGAATGTACTTACCAAGTTCATTGAAGAGACAAGCATGAGGTTTGAGAAGACTGACATCCTTGCCCAAAATCAATCAGCTTCTATTAGGAACCTTGAGACTCAAATTGGGCAAATTCATAACATATTAGCGGGAAGAGTTCAAGGAGTTTTGCCGAGCAATACAGAGAAGAATCCCAAGAAACAAGTGCATGCAATCACTTTGCAGAGTGGACAAATTTTGGAGAATTCAGAGGGTGAAAAATAGAAGCAAGAACAAGAGAAAGATTTGAAGGAAGAGCAGAAGAACGATCGCCGCAACGATTGTGAGAATTTGGAGAAGCTCGTCAGCATGAAGGACGATCGCTGCGGTGATGATACTGGTGGCTGCAGCAAGCTTGAGTCTACTCCCAAATTGTCAGAATTTCCAATTCATCACCGCGGCGATGAATCTGATGGCCGCAGCGAGCGTGAATCTAAGTAGAAACTTTCTTTGAGCCATGCAAACCTTCCATACCCACAACCTTTGAAGAATCAGAAGCTTGATAAGCAATTCGGTAAGTTTATTGATATGTTTCGAAGTTTGCATATTAATATTCCTTTTGTTGATATGTTAGAATAGATGTCGAAATATACAAAGTTTCTAAAGGAAACCCTCACACACAAGAGAAAATTCGAGGAACACGAGAAAGTTATGTTAACGGAGGAATACTGCTCGCTGATTCAAAAGAAATTTCCACCTAAACTACGAGTTTTACTATCCCTTGTATTATTGGTAGTTGTTATTTTAATAAAGTTTTATGTGATTTAGGGGCAAGTATAAATTTAATGCCATTTTCCATTTACAAGAAACTTGGATTAGAAGAAGTGAAGCCAACCACCGTGTCTTTCCAATTAGCTGATCGATCAATAACATATCTTAGGGGGGTGGTAGAAGACGTCTTGATTAAGGTAGACAAACTAATTTTTCCAGTAGATTTCATAGTGTTAGACATGGAGGAAGATAGGGAAATACCTTTAATTTTAGGATGACCTTTTCTAGCCATGGGTAGAACATTGATAGATGTTTACCAAGAGAAATTAATCTTAAGGGTAGAAGATGAGCAAGTAGAATTTGATGTTTTTGAATCTATGAAACGTCCATCTGAATTAGACACATGTTTTAAGATTAACGTTCTCGACACCATAGTGGAGCAGAATTTTGAAGAAAGCTACCCCATTTCCCCCTTAGAGAATTGTTTGCTGAATTCTAGAGATTATGAGGATGAAGTTGATAGTGAAGAGATAAGAGAGTGTTTAAGGTACTTAAATGCTCTACCACCCTTGGTTCATCCTGAAGCTAAATCGATCAGAGAAATTGGAGCCGTGGTGTCTCAGTCCACTTCACCAATCACGAAGCCACCTACACTTGAGCTCAAGCAACTACCATCTCATTTAAGGACTGCATTTTTAGAAGATGGTAAATTTTTTCCAGTCATTATTAATGCTTCTTTGAATGTTGTAGAGGAAGAAAAGTTGCTACGCATGTTAAGGAAATACAAGAAGGCTATTGGATGGACAATCACAGATATAGAAGGTATCAGTCCTTCAATTTGCACACAAAATCCTAATGAAGGAGAGCTATAAGCCTACCATCCAACCGCAAAGAAGATTGAATCCATAAATGCAAGAAGTGGTCAAGAAGGAGGTATTGAAGCTCTTAGATGCAGGAATTATATATCTAATTTTGGATAGTGCATGGGTAAGTCCAGTCTAAGTGGTGCCAAAGAAGGAAGGAATGACAGTGTTCCGTAACGATAACAACGAGTTGATTCCAACACGAACAATCACGGGATGGAGAGTATGTATCAATTATCGCAAACTGAATTCCGCGACTCGTGAGGACCATTTTTCATTGCCATTCATTGATCAAATGTTAGAGAGGTTAGTTGGCCATGAGTTCTATTGTTTCCTAGACAGATATTAAGGTAGTCCTTTTAATGGTAGATTTTCCAAAATATATGGGTCTCTATAAATCAGAAAATTACTCAAAACAACTTTCACACTTCATGTAAGGTAGCTCTTTCATAATGGTGACAAGAATGGACAATCAACTCATGATGCAATAAGGTCATGTTATAGAGAAAGTCTCAGTGGACATAACATACCAGAGTTAGCACACAAATATGAGAAAATAAATGACAATTAGAAAGCTAACATAGATCAAGGAGTCTTGACAAACAAAAATAGAAGTAGCATGTTCATGCTTTATTCATCAACTGAAATGAAAAACTATTCAAGTTGAAGTAGTCCAACGGACTTCCTCAAGGAAACAAAAGTATCATAGTCAAGTGCTTTTGTAAATAAATCAGCCAATTGGGATTTTGTGTTCACATGAGCAAGTGCAATGATGTTCTCTTCAACTAACTCTCTAATGAAATGATGTCTTATGTTAATGTGCTTAGTCCTAGAATGCTGGACTGGATTCTTAGAGAGGTTAATGGCACTCGTGTTATCACAAAAATTGTCACAATCTTGGTCAATACCATAATCATACAACATTTGCTTTAACCATAAAATTTGATTGCAACAACTCTCTATGGAAATGTACTCGACGTCGGCAGTGGATAAGGATATTACATTTTGCTTCTTGCTGTACCATGTGACAAGATTGTTTCCAAGATAGAAACATCCACCCGAAGTGTTCTTCCTATCCTCAAAACTTCCTGCCCAATCCGCATCACTATATCCAACCAAACAACTGTTAGAATCAAAAGAGTACCAAAGGCCAAAATCACACATACTTGAAACATATTTCATGATTCTTTTCATTGCATTCAAGTGCCACTCAGATGGATTACTTTGAAACCTAGCACAAACACCAACACTAAAGCAAATATCAGGTCGGCTTGCAATTAAGTAAATAAGGTTTCCAATCATGCTTCGGTACATCTTATTGTCTACCTTTATACCATGTTCATCTTTGCACAGCTTGAGGGTAGCACTCATAAGAGTTGTAGCATGCTTTGCATTCTCAAGACAAAATCTTTTCAACATGTTTTTGGCATACTTTGATTGCGAAGCAAACATGCCATTATCCATTTGTTTAATTTGAAGTCCAAGAAACATATTCAATTCTCCAACCATACTCATCTCAAACTCATTTTTCATCAGGTTAATGAATTTAAGTGCGTGTGAATGAAATGTAGAACTAAACACAATACCATCAACGTAAGTCTGTGCACACATTATTTCATTGTTAGCACACTTGATAAAGAGGCTTTTGTCGGCATTACCTCGTTCATAGTTATGCTCAAGAAGGAAATTTGTCAACCTTTCATACTTGGCCCGTGGGGCTTGTTTCAAATCATAAAGAGCTTTCTTCAATCTGAAAACATGATTAGGTTTGTGGGGGTCTTGAAATTCAATCGGTTGTTCAACATACATTTCTTCAGTGAGCATCCCATTTAAGAAGGCGTTTTTGACATCCTTTGGAACAACTTGATCTTAAGGCAACAGGCAACAAAAAGCAACAACCGAATTGATTCAAGTCAAGCAACAAGTGCAAAGGTTTCATCAAAGTCGATTCCCTCAACTTAAGTATATCCTTGATCTACAAGCGTAGCTTTGTTACTAACAACATTACCAAACTCATCAGTTTTATTTTTGAAAACCCATTTGGTACCT
Organism: Pistacia vera; assembly: GCF_008641045.1. Lineage (NCBI taxonomy): Eukaryota > Viridiplantae > Streptophyta > Magnoliopsida > Sapindales > Anacardiaceae > Pistacia > Pistacia vera. The sequence goes on along the minus strand of NW_022195028.1, from coordinate 1,916,603 downwards.
ATTATGTTGATTCCTTTTGGTCTTGGTACAAGCGTCAAAACATCATTTCTTTCAAATTGTTCTAGCTCTTCATGCATGGCCTCAATCCAATTTTCATCTTCCAATGCTTGTTTGACATTTTCGGTTCTGCAAGAGACACATAACAAAGATGATTAATTTCATTTTCTTTTCTCCTCATTGTAACCATTACCTCATTTGGATCTCCAATCACGGTTAAAAGTGGATGAGCTTTTTGAACCCATGTCGGTGGATCTTTTCTTCTTTGGTTTCTCTTTTGAATGCTTTCATTATAAAGATCAACAACCAGCTCTATCCTTTCATTTTGCAATGAATCAGCAAATGATTCTTTGCATGGAGTAGATCCTATTGCTGTAGCACCAGGAGCAGGTGACAACATGTTTGTTGAAGGTATAGGTTCAGGAGATTCAATAGTGTTCACACCATTTTGTGTAGGCACACGAGGAACAAATATGTCTTGAATTTCACATTCTTGAGAATATTTTGAAAAATCTTCTGCATCACTAAACACAACATTAATGGATTCTAAGACTTTTTTAGAAATCATGTTATAGATCCTAAATGCACAGCTATTGGAAAAATATCCAATAAAAACTCCTTCATCACTCCTAGAATCCAACTTACCTAAATTCTCTCTATCATTCAAGATGTAACATTTGCATCCAAACACATGAAAGTAAGAGAGATCAGTTTTTTTTTACCTTTCCACAGCTTATAGGGAGTTTGAATAATACCTTTTCTAAGGTAAACTCTGTTGGAAATATGACATGCCATGTTAATGGCTTCTACCCAAAGTCTTCTAGGAAGTTTTTTGGCATTAAGCATTACCCTAGCCATCTCTTGAAGCACTCCGTTTTTCCTTTCCACGAAACCATTTTGTTGAGGTGTCTTTGGTGCTAAAAATTCATGGAATATGCCTTGCAATTCACAAAAATTAGCAGAGTCAGCATTCTCAAATTCCATTCGATAGTCACTCCTAATTCTCACTATCTTTGTAGCTTTAGAACTCTTCTCAACAAGTAGTCTTTTTGCCAACTTCTAAAATGCATTGAAAGAACAAATTTCTCAAGCAAAAAATCAACCCAAGCATATCTTGAAAAATCATCAACACAAACAAACACATACCTCTTACCTTCCAAACTCTCAGTTTGCGTAAGACCCATTAGATCCATATGGAGCAATTCCCCACATGAGATATTGAGATTTGACAAGGCTTTATGAGATATTCTGGTTTGCTTACCATGTTGACATGGACCACACACATTACCTTTTGGAAATTCAAGTTTTAGTAGTCCTTTAACCACTTCCTTCTTTAAGAGTCTTACCAAGTCCTTGAAGTTCATATGAACAAGCTTCTCATGCCACAAGTTTGTGAAATTTGTTTTAGAACTGAAACAGGACACACGGTTAGAAAGCAAGTATCAATTGTCGTTTGACCTCTTTCCCTCAAGTAGAGAAACACCTTTACCATTCAAGATTTGACACTTGTTCTTTCAGAATTGAACCACGAAATCTTTGTCACAAATTTGATTGATACTAATCAAATTAGCTTTCAATCCATCAACAATAAGACATCTTTCAAAATAGGAAAATCAAGAAGCACAATTAACCTTTTTCCAAGAATTTTACCTTTCTTACCATCTCCCTAAGTGACATGTCCACTGTCAACCGATTCAAGTTCAGTCAAGAAAGATTTATTACCTGTCATATGCCTTGAACAACCACTGTCTAGATACCAAAGATCATTTTGAAATACTAGCAAAGAAGTAATAGACACAAAATTGTTCACATCAGCTTTCGGTTTCCAAAATCTTTTGAAGGAAAAACCATTGTTAGCATTATCATTTTCATTAGCAACAAAACTATGGTTTTTGAAAACTTTCTTCAAATAAGCAATGAACCCGAAGCATTTGGGTCTAATGTGACCTTTCTTACTACAAAAATGACAAAATAGGAATGAATTTTGATACCTTTGTAACCTGTCTCATAGCAGTTCCTTCAGCAAGAGTTTCGGTGGCTTTCACAAATATGTTAGCACCATCTTTCGATGTGCTCGCACCGAGACTGAATTCCAAACCATACCAATCTCTGAAGGATTTTCCTTGGCTAAGCACTTCATCAAGCTTAAGAGAAGCTGCATTCAACTCATTAATGATGGCCTTAGCCTCAGATAGTTTAGTAGTAAGAACAACAATCTTTTCAGACAAGACTTTCTTTTGTTTGAACAAGGAAGCATTCTCAATACCAAGAGATTGTAACTTTTTCACAACCTTTAGCCGCCATTGGTCATACATCTTATCATATGCCTCTTGTTGCTCAGCATAGATATCTACAGTGTAATATAAAACTTCACTCTTACCGTCTTCTTGATTCACAGTGAAGGCTTCATCACCCGAATCATCATCATCATCATCACTCTCATCATGCTCACTCTCACTCAAAGTGGCAACCATGACTTTACCTTTCCTCTTTTTTAGAGTGTTAGCACACTCAGATTGTATGTGCCTAAAACCCTCACATTCGAAACAGTTGATACCTTTATTTTTCTTTTCTTTATCTTTTGAAATTTTTTTTGTAAGGGTACTAGGGGTTTGATGGTCATAAGGCTTTTTCACAAAAGGTTTTCGGCCATAACCACTATTATGAGGCTTTTTCATGTTTTTCTTTAAAAACTTTGCAAAATTCTTTGTCAGTAAAGCACAATTTTCATCATCTGATGAACTTGAATCACAGTCATCAAAAGGATTAGAATCAACCTCATGTTTGAGAGCCAAACCTTTACTCGGTTTTTGTTTTTCCCATCGTTGTAGAATCAGCTCATAAGTTTGGAAAGAGTCAATGAGTTTATCAATGTCCATATCATCCACATCTCGGCATTCTTCAGTGATGGTGACCTTTGACATAAACCTCCGGGGCAAAGAGCAAAGCACTTCCTGATAAGTTCCGCATTAGAATATGTTCTTCCCAAAGCAAAACATTCATTAGAAATATCACAAACTCTACCATAAAAATTAGTTATAGTCTCATCCTCTTCCATGTTCAAAATTTCAAAATCAGTGACAAGTCTTCTAAGCCTATTTCTTTTAATAGCATTAGTTCCCTCATTCTTGACTTGAAGCCTATCCCAAGCATCTTTAGAAAGCTCACAATTAGCTATGACTTTCATTTGATTCACATTAATAGCATTAAAAAGTGCATGAAGTGCTTTAGAGTTATAATTAGAAAGAGTTATTTCATTAGCATCCCAACTAGCAACAGGTTTTGGTCTAGACACTTCATTTTCAATAATAACTGGGGTTGTCCAACCCTTCACAACCATGGACCAGACTCTTTCATCTATAAACTTAAGAAAAGCACGCATCCTAGGTCTCCATGTGTAATAGTTAGGTGCTTCTAACAGAGGTGGTCTATGAGCAGATCCACCTTCAGTGAAGAAACTCGTGACAAAAACAATCAGACAGATGTTAACACACAAACTGAAGTGCACACACAGACACACAGCAGATCTGAAACAAAAAACGCAACACAAATCAGATTTCGTTCAAACACAACACCATTCAGATGTACACAAAAACAAGCAAAATGGGTATGGATCTACTAAAGTAACTTATCAAAACAAGGTCTAATACCACTTGTTGGAGATTGGTTAACACACTTCGATGTTTAAGTACCCATTTTAACGTACAGCAGAATATTACCAAGTTGATTAAGAGATTTCCAGTTTTTAACCATATCAAACATAAGTGCAGAAAGTAAAGAACAAAACAATCCACTAAGTTAAAAACACATTACAAGATAATGTTCAAAGTTGATCTAAGTTATAATAAAAAAAAACTCCCTATTCAACTTTATATTTAGCACCACACTCTGAATCCTCAACGCGTAGCAACTCCTTGGATCTTCTTCACGTTAGGAACACAGCCGAAAATAGCTTGTGAACCACCAAACTTCAAGTGTTGAAGCAACACACCAGCATTAGCAAAGGAACAACGTTCCAAGAGCCATCAAGTCTATGTTTGATATGGTGAGGTTTTGGCACAAAATGGAAAATGAATCTTGAACCTTAAGAGAAAAGAATCTTGTAAGAAATTTAGAGTATAATGAAACAAAATGTCAAAAGGTTATATTGATTCACACAAGAAATAGTATTATATAATGAAGAGTTTCTTACTCAACAATATAGTGCCACATCAGCCAACAAGGGGCTGACCCATGTTTGGTCAAATAAGGAAAATATTCCTTCTTTTTGTTTGGATCACAAAGTAAATTGGGAAAGATAACTTATTCCCTAAGATCACCTAAGCATATTGTGACATATGTACAAAGGTCCTAAAGAGCAAGAGACAAAGATAAACAATATATTTTTCACTTTATCAGATATGAAACTCGTATTGGGTTGCAAAATATCTGAAGCGAGAGTGTAAACACAAACCGTTGTGCACACACACTCGAAAAGAAACAAGCCAAGACATAACTCTGGTAACCTATGTGCACATAGAAATGTGCACACACACAATTCATAAGTTTGACAAATATGAATATTCCATAAAATCTAATTTAAAATTATAGTTATTTGTTACTTTCTTTTGAATTATCAATACTTTTGAATTATCAGCATAGGCACGGTGTAGGTTTTTTTTTTTTTTTTTTTTTTAATTGTACTTAATGTGCTTTCTGATACATTTCAAGGTAGGTTTATGTAATATTGTATTGTTTAATGATTTTTCATTATCTACGCTTTCGGCATAAATGAAAGAAAAAAGGGAACGGCATAATTTCTTTGGGTCCGCGCCAAGAATTCAATTGTAGTCTTTGGTAAGGTTTTAGTTTCCGAAGAATCCTGTGTTGTTACAAGGACTCTGTGTTCTTGATTACGTATTATGATTTATGCGTGGTGTTACATGCGTGAGTGCCTGTTAATTGGACAAGAGTTACTAATTAGGGTTTTTTTGGGTTTTTTCTCTTGAGTGATAGTTTTCAGTTTTGATGATAATGTCATTTATGCTGATCCTTTAGGCCATAGGTATTGTTTTCTTTAAATATATAATCAACGCTATTGGCTGACGAATAAATTGAATGAAATTTGTCCATTTGAATACGTAGGTAATATGTATGAAAGAGACTATCATTTGTTATAGGAGAATAGACAGAGTCATCTAACCCATACGGTGATCATTTGTTATAGAATACTAGATATGTTGATGATCCCAGCTCTGTAAAATTCACTAGCCTCAAAAGTGTTGAGTGATTAGAAAGAACAAGGAGTCCCTAAATCTAAGAAGAAAGATTTGACTTAGCTTCCCAAAATCGCAACCTTGGAAGTGATTTGAAATTACTGAATGAAGAGCAAGGGGATGAAGAAAAATGTAGAGATTTTCATATTTGATGACCGAAAAATAGATTCTCATTTGGACTGGATAGTGGCTTTCTTTGGAGGCGTTTCATGTATTAGCGTTATTTTTGTTATTATTATTAGTATTATTATTGTGGAATGGTTGATTGGACCATACCTGAATAATTAATGTTGTATTTGAACTGTTTGAACGCACTAAGTGCTCCTTTCTCACAATTACAGACATTCAATAGATCGTGATGGTGAAAGCACATACACAAGAGCATGTTTACAAGCACCCATGGGAGCGGGTAACTTCTTCATCTTAGCGCAAGTTTGCTGACCCTGAGAACTAGTGTACGTAGTCCTATACTTGAAGTGGATAAACGCAAAGATGGGTAAGAGATTGTTGTTTTTGGGGTTGGTAGAAGAGTTGAGCGTAATAAGATGGGTAATGCTGGGTGAGAACAATAGGGATATCAATTTCTCTCGGTGTGTATTGACTTTAAAGAATTGGTGGACTATTGAAATATTGAAAGATACATTATTGTTCAAAGTGGAAACAGCTTGCATGAGAATGACAAACTAGACTTGGAGAACCAGTGGATAAAAGTCTAGCTGGTTAAAAATTCATAAGTATATCTTTATATTTAAATCGTCATTACTGTAGATATCAGTTTAAAGAAACAGTTAAGAAGTGACTCCCTACCAAATTGAGTCATTAAAAAGCCATGCTGGGTAATGGGCTTTGTACATAAGTGTGTGCTCGGTAAAATATGAAGCTGAAGTTGCATCAGTGACCTGAAATAATAACGTATTGTAATGAATGATATATCGAACAGTTGGGAGAAATCAATGAAGTCCTGGAGCAATCAGAAGCGTAGCCGTAGTGTTGCGATACGTACGAGGCATGCGAAAGCACGATGAGGATGAGGTCTAAAGCGACAAAAGAGATCTCACTCCATCACTAGGTGAGTTATCTTCACTTATTTTTTGGATTTTTTTTGAGTTATTTACTTGTATTGATGTTAAGGGTTAGCAGATGGCGACTTGATGTAGTCAGGATCGAAAGGAGTTAATTCATAAACAAGATAAGAATGTATATACGGTATTCTCATTTACTTCAATGGGAGAAAAAACAAAAAACATAAACCAAATTTCATGAACGAAATATTATATTCTAATCCATAAATACTGAAGATATAACTTTTATTTATAAAATAGAAATATACTATTTATTTCATATATAATATTTTTTGTTTGATTTTCTTAATTATCAATTCAATATAAATAACTTCAATACATAAAAATATATTTAAAACTAAAAAACCAATAATATATAAGAAATAAACAAATATACCTGCGCAACGTGTAGGTGTGCCATCTAGTTTATGTATAATTGGAATTCAAATACAAACATTCTGAAAATTTTAATTTGCAAATCAAAAGTAGCATATGGTTGCCTGATTCAGATTTTTGGGGTTGTGAACTAAGTGAGTACTAGACAATAGACATTCACCTTTGATCTGCACATTAAGAATTTTAGAACATCTAGATTGGAGAATGACTAATATATAATTATTACAAAACAATGTGAACATATAAAGCATAGGGTGTTCAAAACCGATTAACCGATTTTGTGAACCGAACCAATTTTTCGGTTTACGATTTTCTTGAACTGAAACCGAATTGGTTAAAGGGAAAACCAGTTTTAATTAATATTTAATATTAATATATATTTTTATAAAAAACGGTTTCCATATTCTCCCAAACCAGTAACTGAACAAAAAATTCTGTTTTTATTTTCTTTGAACTGAAACAAACCGATTTTTCGGATAACCAAAAATTCAGTTCGGTTCGATTTTTGCATTTTTTTTTAATACCCCTAAGCATATGTAAACTATATGGATTACAATTTCACTTAGTGTATCAGGTGTGTTATAAATTTTTGTTATAATAATAATAATAATAAATTGAATGTATTTAATATCATTAATATTTCTTTCCTATAACTACTTTGTGCAAAATTGACTATCATTGAGGTTACACCACATTCTTCCTATGAATCAAAAATTCTTTTAATAATTATTGGATTTAAATATATATTTATTTTTATATTATTTTTTGTCACGCTACTCTGTACAATATCTTGTAAAATTTCTTTGTAGGGTAAAATTACAAATCAAAGTAATAGTCCCATCCTGATGATAAGGTTGTTAATCCAAGTCACACGGGCCCAAACAACACCAACAAGCCGAAAAGCAGGAATGACAACATAGACCCAAACTCCAATAGACCACAGAAAAGCCCAACAAACTAAACTACAAAGGCCCAAGATAACTTTAAACACCTAAAACAGCATCCCATACAAACTTTAGTTCGCCCAAATGAAGAAACATCCAATGCAATGTAGATAACTAATTAATGATTGATTAATTTTTAAGAAACAACAATGGTAAACAACAAGCTACTTATAAATTTATTTTGTGAAATACACATGAAATTAGAACACTGTCAATGTTAACTACTTTGGGTGATTGAATGGTTCGATAGGGACTCTTGGGTATATTACTCAAGAGGTTTTGAGTTCGAGTCCCTCCTCGATTGATAATAGGAGTAAGCTAGAGCTCTTATGGCTGATAGTTTTAGGATTCCAATTATTAGTGAGGTGCTCGTAAGCTGGCTTAGACATTTTCGATCATTAAAAACAAAAAATTAGAACGCTACCCATGGTGTAAAAATGCATTAAAAGGAACAAATTAAAAAGATGGGAGGTGTTAAGTTTGCCATCCTATCTAAAAACTTAAAATTAGAAGGTGAGGATTCAACACTGTGTAGGCCTCTTCACTTAAATGATCTTTTGCTCTTTTTTCCACGATTGAGAATAGTACTATTGAATTTACTAAGTCAAATTGAAAGTTAGGCGATGTAGTCAGATAAATCCTTAAATCTTCACGTGTTCCCACTTGGAAAGAATAAAGCAGGACATAAATTTCAACAAATTTAAATCTCATTCAAGACTGGATAGCTATTCTTTCTGTTATGATGTTTCCAAGAGGCTAAATTTTAATTTACGCGACTTGACTTGGCAGACTTTTGAATACACCTTAAATTTAAATATGCCTTCCAGTTTATTTTTCACTTCATCTCGGGTTCTCATACTACAAGCAAATTCTATTCTTCAGAATATGAAGATCAAATTTCAGTTTCTTCTCATGAAATCTCTCCTATTCTTTCTGTTATGTTCATTATACAGTTACAGCTCAACAGAATCAGTCTCATATAAGCCCGGGATCTTCCCTTCACCCACCGGAAACTTCTCATGGCTGTCAGCTTCGGTCTCTTCGCCTTCGGATTTTATCCGCAAGGCAATGGCTACGCTGTTGGCGTTTTCATTCTGGGTTCCGAGCAAAATGTTGTCTGGACAGCCAACAGAGATAACCCACCAGTTCCAAGAAATTCTAACTTGCTGTTTAATACTGAAGCCGTCTCGCCTGCAAACAACTCCAGGCCAAGATATTAATATAGCTGAAGCTTCCGGAGTGGTCTCTTCCGCTTCAGTTCTTGATTCTGGCAACTTTGTGCTTCTAATCTGATCAAGAAATTATGTGGCAGAGTTTCGATCGTCCAACAGATACAATTTTGCCAACCCAACGTCTCCCGGAAAATCGGGGAATGTTTTCAAGCGTTTGGAAACCGACCATTCAACGGGGATATTCCGGCTCAAGATAATGCCTCAAGACGGAAATCTAGTGCAGTTCCCAAGGATGGTGCGACGCAACTGAATATAATTATTGGCAATCTAATACATCTGGAACGGGCGGAAATGTTTCACTGATCTTGGTGTTGATGGCCATCTTACCTGCTTAATAACATGGCTTCAACATAAAGAATATTACTGAAGGAGGGTATCAAAAGGAAGGAATGTCTATTTCATGAGACTTGATTATGATGGGATTATCCGATTTATTCACACAATTTGACTGAAAAAAGTTCCAAATCAGTTTTGTGGGAATCTTTGCAAGATAAGTGTATCCCGATGGGTCTGTTGGGTATAATAGCTTTTGTGTTTTAAATGACGAGAGCCCTGAGTGCAGATGTCTTCCAGGATTTGTTCCTGTTAACCCAGGTAATAGAACTGCTGGCTGTGAGAGAATTTCAGATCAGAAAGTTGCATCAAAAGGTCTGGACAGTCAGATCATCCATTAAACAAGTGGAAAAACTTGTCTGGGAAGATGCTTCATATTCAGATCTGTCACAACAACGAAAGGACTGCGAACAAGCATGTTCGGCGGATGGAAATTGTGAAGTTGCCACTTTCAGTAATGGCCAATGCAGCCTGCAAAAGCTTCCTTTGAGATTTGGGGAGAAGAGATCTCAACACTGATTAAAGAATATTGCTTTCGTCAAGTTACATACACACCCTCTTCAGATGTATTGAGCCCAAAGAGGTGAGAAAGAGCTCCGAAGTGACATCATAACCAAGATTATATTTTCATTTGTTGCTTTTATACTTGTTATTTTGGCAATTTTCGGAATTGTCATTTACAGATACCATTCGTGGTCATATAAAAGAATTCCTGGCAATGGAAACACCAAATATTGTGAAGGTATTGCTCCCCTGTCATTTAGCTATGCAGATATTGAAAAAATGACTGATTGTTTCAAAGAGGAGGTTGGTAGGGGATCTTCAGGAAGAGTCTATAAAGGGACTATGGCCAATCGTCAGAAGTTTGTAGCTGTGCAGAGATTGGAGAAGGTTTTATCTGATGAGGAAAAAGAGTTCTTGACTGAGATAAAAGTAATTGGAAGGACTCATCATAGGAACCTTGTTCGTCTTATAGGCTATTCCTCTAACGGACCCAACAAGGTCTTGGTATACGAGTATATGACAAATGGATCTCTAGCTGATATACTTTTCACACCTGAAAAGCAACCTAACTGGGTTGAAAGACTAGGTATTGCTTGTCAAATTGCTACAGGCATTTTGTATCTTCATGATGAGTGTGAGACTCAAATCATCCATTGTGACATAAAACCTCAAAATATTCTCATAGACGAGAATGGGTGTGCAAAAATTTCTGATTTCGGATTGGCAAAGTTATTGAAACCAGACCAAACTAACACCTTTACTGGAATTAGAGGAACAAGAGGATATGTTGCACCGGAGTGGCATCGAAATATGCCCATTACAATCAAAGCAGATGTTTATAGCTTTGGAGTTGTGTTACTAGAGATCATATGTCGACGAAGAAGCATGGACCAGAATCTTCCACAGGATCAAGTTATTCTTGAAGATTGGGTTTACCAATGTTTTGAGACGGGTGAGCTGAGTCAATTAGTAGAAGATGAACAAGTGGAGCTCAAACAATTGGAGAGAATGATTAAAGTTGCCCTTTGGTGTATTCTTGATGAACCATCATTGCGCCCATCAATGAAGAAAGTTTTACTCATGTTGGAAGGGACTGTTGACATTCCAATTCCTCCAAATCCTACTTCTTATCTTAGCTGCATCTAGGTTACATGCGTTTGTTTTAATTTGTCTGTGTCGTTAGCCCCTTTAAGTATCATTTTACATATAGGAAATAAAATATAAACCAGTATTGCAATGTGCTCTGTAAATTTTTAGGTTCGGGGGTGTTGTGTTTTAGAATCTGTTCTTATATATCCCTATTATGTAATGAAAATTTTCAGATTTTTAAAAATTCCTGCAACACTTTCAGTCTCCTTACTTGGGGAATCTCGTGCGCGACCCTGAGCTGAAATCACTGTCAACATTACTAAAGCTTTTACTTCTTTCATATGTGCATATTTATGTTATGTAAAACATCTATAGTCAGATTTCCTTTTATGTAAATGCAATGTAGTAACACTTTCTTTTGATGCAAGCTATTTAGTAGAGTATGTTGAACACGTTAAGATACAAAAGTAGAGATAAATGCAATAAAGAAATTAAAAAAAAAAAAAAAAAAAACTACAGGAATTCTCATGTGCATAAATCCCATTTAAAAAAAAAAAAAAAACAAATTCAGACTTCATTAAGACGCCAATAATAAACACTAAACGACATATTTTCATGGTTTTTTATGCAAAAATTATTATTTTAATTATTTAACCGACCCAATATTAGTTTGTAAAGAAAGTTAGAACTTAAAAAACAACTAAACCAGGTAATTGTAAGAAATATTTTAAAAACAAAATACAATCAATTTCAGCTTTAGTACAATGTTCTTTGGCTNAGCCGACAGTTTGGACTAGGTTTTCTTCATGAACTTTGTGTTTTGCCGTTCTTTACGGTTAATTGTCTGCTTAATTGATGTGTTATTGAAATTAATTAAAACTGCTCTTCACAAACTGTGAAACACATGACTCTCTGATACACAACAAATTAATAAATATTTATCTAAAGATTTTGTCAGTAAGATAATGTTTAAAAATAATCAATCAAAATCTCAATCTTCTCCAAATTATAATCAATGAATTTATTTATTTATTTTACACCCGACCCGCGGGGAATTCGAGGATTATATTACTTTTACTCTACTTATTCTTTTGGACTCGAATTTTTTATTTATATATATATATATATATATATATATATTTGGGCTATGACTTATCTAAATTTGAACATTTTCATACTATCAATTTTTATTATATATAATAATAGAGAACATATTTAGAACCTAATAATTGTCATAAGTATATAACAATTAAAAATACTGTATGTTTTAACTTTTTGCTTATAGATCTTAACTTTTTTGCTTATATAATTTATGTTAGAAAATAATATGTTTTAATTTGCCACCAAAATATTTAAAAATACAATTCTTATTCCATAATTACAAGATTATTTCCTTATTTTAATTTATAATGAAAGATTTTTATTGATGGATTTTAAGATCCATAATTAACTTATTTCTAAATCTTCATTATTAATTTACTTTTTTTAGACTCTCTTCATTTAAAAAATAAAAAACCTTAAAATTCATTTTTATTTTTGTCTCTTGATCTACTGAGTAATATATTTTTTTGAATTAAAATAGAAAAAAATAATTTTACTAATCATCCACCAAATAATATATATATTTGGGCCGGGCCGAGAACGTGTTCACCTCTGTCACCGACCTGTTATATAATTAATTCAGAGAATCTCTGCCCCATTTGGGGTGAGGTAGGGAAAAGGCTCATCCCTACATAAACTTTGAAGATGTGAAGAATATATATATATATATATGTATAAATTTTGAAGTAAAGAATATGGGGGTATAAAAAGGTAATTGAAAATAGGTTATGTAAATGGGTAGGGATATAATTATAAATAATATATAAAGAGAATGATGTCAAGACAATTAAAAACTCCATTAAGTGAAAAGTAAAAAACTATAGCTCTTTCAATTAACTGAATTTTAAGAAAGAAGACTGAAAAATAGAAATTAAGTTGAAAAAAGTAATACACGAATAAGGTTTTATCAACTAAATAAATGGAATTACACGGATTTCAAAAAAACAAATAAATTCCAATATGAGTTTGCTTCTTTAATGATAATTTCAACAAGTTAGTCATAAATTGTTGAAATCATGTTCACTCACAAACCCAAAAGCAACAGCGCAGCGGGAGTCAGGATTTTATTTAATATCAGAATCTCAATCTCTACCAGAATGAGCTCATAAACCTGAGGAAAAGCACTTTGCCAGTTTTTTAACATCTGATAATTGAATATGTAAATAACTCAAATTAAACTATGCTATATTTTTAAAATTTGAACGTCCTCATATTGTTTTGCAGGCGTCACTTTCATTTTCAATATTGAAAATTATCTTATTAGAGCCCCTTTAAATCTCTCTACTTATCAAACATAAAAAACGTGACTCATAATATGTCAACCATAACATTGATAATTGAATATGTAAATAACTCAAATGACGTGCATGAATCATTTAACTCCATAAAATTGCAATAAAACACAGCGGCCCAGTTTAATTTTCCATATTTCTTGATTGATTTTGCATGCAATAAACAAAACATTTCGATATAAAATGGGTGCGATTTATTTATTNATTTGAACGTCCTGATATTGTTTTGCAGGCGTCACTTTCATTTTCAATATTGAAAACTATCACACTATCTTATTAGAGCTCCTTTAAATCTCTCCACTTATCAAACATAAAAAACGTGACTCATAATATGTCAACCATAACATTCACTCAAAAATGGTTATGTGAAATTTATTTGTATATGACGTGCATGAATCATTTAACTCCATAAAATTGCAATAAAACACAGCGGCCCAGTTTAATTTTCCATATTTCTTGATTGATTTTGCATGCAATAAACAAAACATTTCGATATAAAATGGGTGCGATTTATTTATTTAAAAAAGTCTAATCAGAGGCAGGCATCCATGTTGAGTCAATTTAATTGCAGGAAGGGTCCTTGTAGGCACCCACAGACAAAGCGACGGCTCAGAGCCTCAGACAACATTTGGGCCCCCATCATGTGATCCTCTGACAATTCTGGCTCAACTATGATATACAATTAAATTTACTTGATCAAGTCATCAAGTACTGTAATTACAGTGACAATGGGGATCCATCCACTAACAAGTTATTGCAAGATATATTTTTACTCCCTAGTTCCCACTTCAGCTACTGATCAATTATTCTAACTGCACTTCTTCAACATCCTTCCATGTCCCGCCACTTCAGGTAAACCAGACCTGCACGATAATGAGTGTATGCCCCGGCCACAACCAATATGTGAAAGAGCTGATGGCTATGCCCAGCAATGTCAAATTTCCCAGGCATCCATCGTTCTGGAATCCTTGTGGCATAAACCAGTGCTCCTATCCCATATAATACCCCCATTAGAATCTCATACCCAGTTGTGTGGAGAGCCTCAGGCTGGTGCCAGAACATGATAACCTTGTGCAGAATTGGTGCCACCCCGGATAAGCCCATGCCGAAGAAGAGTGATGCACGAATGGTACGGAATTCAGGATTCTGAAATACTGGTAGGAGAGAAAACAAGACTGTAGCAATTCCCAGAACTGTTATAAATCCCATGTAGAGGTTGCAAAAGAAGGGATTACACATAAAAGAATAGTAGACAGGAGGGTAGAAGGAGGTAGATATAAGAGCTGCTATTCCTGCATAATCAAGCCTGAGCATAATGTATGATAATCGCTCGGAGTGGCATGAGAGAAGGTGGCACGTGCTGCTTGACAGCAAGCAAAACATGGCCCCACCCATGAAAGCAAAAAATGGCCACCTTGTTATCGGTCTGACCATCAAAGGTGCTATTATGTTCGCTACATCCTCCTTCACGGTGCGCTGCGTTAGTCAAAAGTAAAAGAGTAATTAGCTGCATGAAACTCCCTGGATGAAATAACTGAATCAATAGTAAAAAGTTCGATTTTTACGACTAAGATCGGTTCAATAAACATGGAACCCAAAAACAATACTAAAACTCTTAACATGTCCTATTGTATGTAACATGGATCCAAATATAATCAAAAGTACGGATACCAATGCAGACACATTCTATGACAGCAGATTTGAGCACAAGATTTCTCAGTCAAACTGACTGGAACACCATGTAAGTAACAACTACATCAAAAAACTTAAAAGTTAGTAGATAAGTGCCGACACTAGTATATTTCTACACTAACAAGAACTCCAACTACAGAAGCAAAATTACTAGAAGGCACAAACTGCACGGGCAAGCATATCTTTCAAAGAAATTAGACACTCTTCGCATGATCCTTTAGATACATAAGCAGAAAGGTCAAAGTTGTAGCCTCAAATGACAAAGAGATCTTGCATCCAAACATCACCATTGGTAACACTTGATTAGATCTTCACATAATATCAATTCAGTAAAAGCTTCTACTAATAGTATCCAACTCCGAGCTCATAATGCCCTTACTAGAAATCATAAAGCTTCAAGTATGTGTCAATCAACACAGCCTTAATTTAAAATGCTGAAAGACTTCAATATCAGAATTAAAATGCATCCCCAATATTTCAGGATTGATTAAAAATGCCTTTCAAGCCCTTAATCATGAGAAGTTCCAAAGTCAGAAGGCTCAGACAGATGGAAAGGCACAGTTTTACACACACTTTTAGAACACAACTAATGTAACATCAGCAATACTTCAAGAGAAAAGTTACTGAGACAATGCCAACACTCTCATACAACATCAAGAAGATAAAGAATAAGATTCTTCACAGATTTGCAACTCTGATGTTGTACAATGCATGGACAGCAATCAAAAGAATTTCAACAATAAGTGACACAGCTGTTATATGCACACACCAAAGGAGACTTTAGGTAAACCTCTCAAAAGTATGCATGCACAACTCTGTGAGAAAATACAAGTTGAACTCTACATTTCCTCCAACCAATGTGTAATGCCTTAACACATCAACAAGGGCACAGTAACTCAACCTTTCCAGGCCATTTCTTCAAGTTAAAAGTCATGTTTTCCATTAAAGCATGCAATCCATGACTAATTATACAATATATAAATATTGCAAATATTATGGCACCGAATAAGCAGCAGAATGGATAACCCTGCCTGTGCTGAGTTGAAGAAATTTAGGCATGAAACCTTTTTACTATACAATAATGTTACACTAATAAAGTTGGGATCCTAATTATTCATTCCGGCTTATGTGTGGTCGTTAATATGGGAACAACACAAAGGATGATACCATAAGTGATATAGCTAGCCAAATTAGCTACCACATCATTTGGACAGAAAGTTGGATCCTAATTTTGTAAGTATTAACATTATCTTTTGCTATATTCCGCCACATCGCCAGTTTCTACAACTAAAAAGGATCATACGGAAAGTTAAAACATAAAGAATCGCAATTAATAAAATACCAAAATCATGCAACTGTATAGTAATCTCAAAAATTAGCCATCAGCCTTGAAGCATTACCAGAACACAAACTTCAGTGTTGTTTCCATGGGAGAATCTCTCGGGCAAACAATTATATAAATGTTCCATGACATGCCAACTCAAAAGTGATGGAAGTAAATCCATTGAAGGCAATGTAGTCTTTAACTCTTCCCTAAGTTTATGCAGATTGGGCATATTTGGTAAAGAAGGAAGGCATGTTGAGAGTTCTGTGCGCAATTTGTGCAGATCTGTATTTTTCAACACCTCAGGAAAATGTTGTAGAGAATGAAGATCAACCACCCTTGGAACCTTCATTGCAGTATATATAGTAAGAGCAAGGAAAATGAAGAATCCAATCAAATGCCTGCAACACATAACAAAATTATGCTTCAAAAAAGCTATAGTAGGAAAACTCATTCCCTAAACCAAGTATCAAGTAATGAGTAGTCCAACAACTTGTTTTTTAAAGTTTAAGATTACGTGTCATTGGAAGAGACACATACATCTCAATATCTCATAGCTGTTAATCCTTGGATAGCTTAAAAACTAATCTCATAGCAACATTTTAACAACATTCAACTTATAAACAAGTATATTAAATCACAAGTTTATTAAAAAAAGAAAAAAACTACAGTAGTGTTTTGTTAGAAATAACTGGAATACTTCAACCCAAAATTTTTTAGTAAAATAATTTCCTCCTAACCGTAGTTTCAGTGAGATTTTCTAGTTTCCAAGGAATCACTGAAACAAAGATTGCAAGATAAACATTCTGAACCACAATTTTTTATCTAATTTTTCATTTTAATCAATTTGAAAAATAAACAAAACTTAACATGATATGATATCTACAAATTAAGTTTCCAATTGCAGAGCGAGCAGGGGGTCCAAGTTATCTCTTATAACTTAGCCTTACAGATAAAGGTAACCAAGACCTTTGGATTCTCATAGTAATTACAAATGGTATGATATCTGGAACCAAAGACATATAAATAAAAATAAGTTGGAGCAAATGAGTGATTTGGATACAACAGTTTTCTTTTTCTTTTCTTTATGAATAAATACAAGTCACTCGAAAATTTGTTGCCACACAGAAGTTAGAGTAGGTTTCTTCCAACATTAATAGCGTAGCAGATAATGTTTAAAGATAGTCTCTGTTTCCAGCACTGAATATATCCACATTTATTTAAAGTAATGGAGGGGAAATCAATTTCCTTCACTTCCCTTGTATTATCTTACCCTCCTATGATTATCTTCTAATGTCTGATTCATCTTCCCAAACATATGTTGAAGAAGTATGAAGAAGCATAAGTAAAAGCAAAAGTAGAGTTTTTCTTTTCTTTCGGAAAATTCATTCCTTTTCTCTTGCAAATGGAAACATTCAACACAAAATTAATAAATAAATTCCTGTCCTCGTAAGAAGAGCAGAAATTAAAACTATTTGACAGATCTACCATGCCTCTTAGCTTATTATGAAATATTTTTAACAGAAAAGAATCCAATCAATTCAGATATAACAAGCAAAAAAACTTACAAGATAAATCATCCTCAATTCTGTTATAAACTGAAAATACAGATGAATAGAAGAGAAACTTACGTCCAAACGTTCAATGTCTCATTATGGATGGTGAATATACTAAGCAAAATCTGCTTCAAAGGCCACTCTGATCTATAATGACCCACAATGTACTCATTATCCCTTAAATACCCAGGCAAAGAATGATATTCTACCAGCTGGTACTTCACTTTGTTCCACAATCTTCTCGTTTTCCCTTCCTTTGAAGAAGATTCTCCATTGTGAATTGTTTTACCTGACACTTCCCTGTGCTCACAACTTTGTTGCACACCACTCATTCTCTGTTCACAATTATCAATGAAAGGCATTAGCTAAAACAAAATTACTCTCAGCTTGTAAGCTGAAAAATGTCAAAATCAGAACTAAAAAAGAAAATTAAAAATTTGAACTCCAGATTTTTTATATGTAACAAATTCGTGGCTCCCAAAAGCTTCATTTAACTAATCATCATATGCAACTTCACAGCTAGGTGTAATCAAGTTAGGATTGTCAATAATTTACAAAATCCAACTGTTTTCATCTTCAATGTAACATAAATTTATAATCAATGGAAGAATGAAATATACGAAGTATAAATGTTCTGCTTTCCAATTTACAGTATTTTTTTTTCTAATTTTCCTTGTCTTTTCAAACAACCAAACATATGATCAGCAAATAAAGAAATGGTTGAAAGAAAGTACCTAAATTGAAGAAGAAGAACAAGAACAAGAAGCTGAAACTG
Source organism: Pistacia vera (assembly GCF_008641045.1). Taxonomy (NCBI): domain Eukaryota; kingdom Viridiplantae; phylum Streptophyta; class Magnoliopsida; order Sapindales; family Anacardiaceae; genus Pistacia; species Pistacia vera. The sequence continues at coordinate 1,898,052 of NW_022195028.1, read as the reverse complement.
AAAACCCAGACGGGGTCTATTCAGAGATCATATAATAACATATATAATAAAGAAAAGAAAAGAACGTTATAGAAAGTAGAAAATATCTTGGGGCTAGATTGCAAACAACGCACGCTATTGGTATCTTAGACTGTAATCAAAGAAAAATCAAAAACAGGAGCACAATATTGAATTGTCGACGTTATGAGAGTGACAGCTTCTTCTGAAGAAAAGAGAGAGGGACAGAAAGATCCGATGACGAGATGCGGAGATGCCAATGATGTTCTTGTTCTTGTTTTAATTCTTTATTAGAGAGAGATTTTTAATTAATCAGCGTGAGATTTGCTGGACCCCTCCAAATTTGGATAATTGCAGTTCATCTCACCAAATTTGGAAGCAATTTATGAGCAGTGGGGTGCATGCATTACAGAAATCAAACATATAAGGATTAAATAAAAATCTTGGGCGTACACAAAATGGAGGTATTTTTTTTTTTCAGTTATCTCCACTGTCTCTTGCGTATGATTTTATTAATTAATACGTGTATGGCTACGAGATGCCCACCAACATCCTTATAATTTCAACCTAAATGATTGAAATGGATTCAGTTTTCCGAATTATAATAAAATATTTATTATTGGGACATTTTGTGCTAACATTGTATATGTAATGGTGGGCTTTTGACGCATCAAGATTGTTATCATATTATAAAAATTATTTTTAAAAAATATGTTCTATATTGCTTGTAAAACATAATCTGCTAGCCACGTTATATGAGATTATGAGTTGTAACAAAACTTCTTGGATTATCTTATTAACACGTACACCCTGCCACATACTGCCATCAGTGTCGTGACGTGCTTATAAATTAGTTTGGATGTTTTCAATTAAAGCATTTTCTGAATAGGGAGAGCGTTTGCCGCGGCCCATGGGGATCTGGCCCAAATGGGGGCTGAGAATCCCAAAAAATGCCGGGAATGGTCCTAAAAAACTCTGCCACCGGGGACGCGCCAGGGGAGGGATTGCCCGTCTTTTTTTATCGAGAATTTTATATTTTTTTTTTCTTTTATGAGATTGTATATAAAATTATAGTTTAAATCATAATTTTAACTTTTAAGTAATATATCTAAATTTATGATATTTATTTTTATAATACTTTTTAATATTTATGTTAAATTTATATAAAAAATAATTTAAATGAGGGAGTCTAATAATTAAATACATATATTATTAGTTTGTGAATTTCACAAAGTAATAATACGTGCCTCAAAAATAAATTTGATTAGATTATTACAATTTACCAAACCAATATAAAAATATACACAATTGCTTAACGACTTACAAATTACACAAATTTAATTATCATTATAATTGATTAATTGAAATATTCTCCATCGAGGATAAATCTCTATGAAGCCCCGGTCGTCGGGTCGGGTCGGGTCAAGGATGGGAGTGATTCCATCCCCACGGGTCGGGGATAGTCATGAGAATTGTCCCCGTCAGCGGGGACGATCATGAGAGTGGATATCGAGGACAGGGAACAACGTCCCCGGCACCGACCTGGCCTGCGCCCATCCCTATTTTTGAATATACTCGGTATTATATTTGAAAAATAATATTATGAAAATGAAAATACTAAATGCATTCAGATGTAGTAGAGTTTTAGTACAATGACAATTATGCATAAAAATAAGGGTTGACACACGCTGACTTCATTTCCAATAAGGGCGGCTGACACGCGTTGACGTCATCTCCACCAATTAGGACTAGTCTCTCCACTAATCAGAATTCGACATGCACCCAAAGACAATAAGAATATTAGCTGCACATCTATCCAAACCTTATTTAATTTAAGGATGTACATGGGAGTTCTCAACGAATGAGAAGGCAGGAATAATCTTCACAATATCAGGCCACTTGCAAAAATCACTCATTACCTTGAACAAAAGGGGTATAAATAGGTAGCTTTCTCTCACAAAATAGAGGTTAGAAACAAATGAATTTCACAAAGCAAATAGCAAGAATACACTAATAGAAAGAGACCGACTTAACATTTTCTTAGAACACAAACACTTGTAATCCTAGATCGCAAATCTCATCCTTTGTCAACTTGTGCAACAATCAGAAATAAACACTCATATAAACAAATACAGTGAATGTAGAAATCACTTTTAAGCATCTGAACCATTATAAAAATTCTCATCTATAATCTATTCACATATAACTTCTTAACACTTTACACGTGCGAAGTCGTTAGTGTAAAAAATAAGCATCAACAATAACAAAATTACGTTTTTGATATATAATTATTAAAACATTTTAATTGTATTATTAATAACTTTTAAAAATATATTCAAATTGTTGATACGAAATAATAATTCAATGTTTGATAATAATTTTTGAAAAATAAAAAATTGAGAAAGTAATATTAAAAATGCTGTAACTGCTTTCAATATTTTATTTGTTAAGTTGAAAAAACATGGTGATTTTATGAAAACAAAGAAACAAGTAATACTAACGCTCTCCTCTTCGCTGGACTGCTGAGGTGATTGCAGTTTTTGCTGGCTGGGGCACGGCTTTCCTGGTTTCTGTTTTGTAAGGTCCTTCGCTGCTGCGGTGATGTTAAACCGCCTTCGCTCTCTCATCAAAGATGATTAATGGGCTTATAAAAGAGTAACCAGCTGGGTATTAATTCCATTAATGGGCCTTGTACTGGCAAACGAGAAAGGCAATAACATAACAGCCTCATTATTCCTCCTTTATTTTTACTTTTGTCCATCATTTATTTTATATCATATTTTCACACTTCCTAAAATTATCTTTTAATTTATATTTTATTACAACAATAACCTCTTATTACACTAATTTTTCTAATTTTATTAGCCTTAATTAATTAGCGCCAATAATTTTTAGTCTTGGGCCGGTAGTCAGGCCTGGTCTGCAATCAACCTAGTGCCCAATTTGCCTTCATGCGGGCTTGAAAGCGATCTGTTCTCTGCCGCACCAGCGCCTCAAACTACAGGTATGCTATGCCCAATTTGCCAAAAAAAATTGTTTAAAGTGGAGATTTGGGAATACAACTATACATGTTTGCTAAAATAAGGAGAAAACTAATAGGAAGCGTTTCTTTTAATTCGACTATTATCGTATTTGATTGTCAAAAAATAAAATATTTTGGTATTCTTCTAATACCAATAGTGATTATTGTAGGTGATACGGAGGGTAATCTGATTATTGACTGAAAATATTTTTTTTTATTACCGGGGTAATCCACTATTCATACTAATTTTACCCATAATTAATAAATATTTTAGACACAAATGTCCTCATATGTCTACCAAATAATAATTGGCTCAAATTAGCAAAATAACTTATGTAACCTCATAAATTTTTTTTTGGACAAAAATGCCCTCACTATTTACATGAATAATACCTAAAATATCTCCAACCACCCAAGACAATTGTAGGCCACCGACAATCGTCTTGGATGGCTAGAGGTATTTTGTTAAATTTTAAACTTTTGTTGTGACTGTAGTGTTTTAGCTAAATTATCAAATATAGGAAATTAAAAGTAATATTCTAAATAACAATATTAAAAATGAAAGATAATTTAATAAAAGTCTCTTTGATAATATTTTATTCCCTCGAATCAAACATATTAATTATTTATATTCACAAATATAACTAAACATATTAATATAATATTCTTAATTAATTTTTAAGATAATTTATCTTTTTATTAATATAACATTCTCAATAATATAATATTTTAAAACCAAAAGCTATCTAAGTCAGGAATTATAATTGGACATACAAAATTTGGGTAATTTTTCCTCTCCATTTTAGTGAAATATTGCCCTATTTCCATGTTACATCTTGTCAGTTAGCCCTTGAGTTATGTCACATCCATGTCTTATTAGGCTTGTCTTATTGCTAAAACCAGTAAATCTATCTCTTGTTTGGAAGGAAGTCTGAATCAGACCTTGATTTTAAATTTTAAACGGCTAGTGTTAAAAGATCATAACACGAGAGATCATAACACGAGAAAAATTGTAAAAGTAACCTCTTTCTAAATTAAAATTGGATCCAAAAATCTATTATAAGTTTGCAAATAATGATGATGAAATAATTGTAGATAATACTGTCAGAGTAGCCCCACCACCACCTTATGTGAAATGAACTTCCGATTGAGGACCTGAATTTTGACTCATCAAACACTATCGATGCAAAGAGAAACTTCCTATTTCACATCAATCTTTGTACAAAACCAACGTACACTCGTGACAGAATAAAGTGCAGTCTAAAGACTCTAAACAAGCAAAAAGGACCTTTAGATCATCATTAATCGTTGGCTCTTTACCCACGATCCTTCCTTGTTTCTGTCTTTTACTTCTCATATGTTTCATGTTTCCATCTAAATTATTTGAAACAATACCAACTTACATGATTAAACATAAACTTTTTAGTCCAAATTATTGATGCATGCAACTGTTTCTTGGTATATTGCCATAATCTTAAACGTCAGAAAGTTCTGTTGTATCAGAACGCACCAATAACTGTGTACGATAATCACATATAGCACAATTTTTTTTCTGTCAGAAATGTGGATGTTTGGTCAGTTTCTTAACATTTGCCGGAACTTTGGAATAATTCATACTAACATTATTGATCATATATATGGAGAAGCATATATATATGTACAGGTACCGAATTGGTTTGCATAACTTTCTTGTTAATATTAGTTGTTTTCAAACATATTCATTATGTGGAAGACATCAATTTTCATGAAGTAAAACTGGTCAAGCATCAAGTGAAAAATGGCAAGCATAATAATTGTTTAATGGCAATAACCAATTCCACTATGTCAAGTCAAACACAATCCAACGTACACTCAAACGCAAAAAAAATCATATTCTTACAGATTGCAACTTTTCGGGAAAGAATAAAACCAAATACAAACTAGATATTTATCTTCCCCAGAGTCTTAGCACTTATTTCTGAGCAAGCCTTTGTCGATTTTGTCTCATCATCACCCCTTCCCAGGAGAGACACTCCGAGCTTATCATTTGACGGTACACAATGCTCCAGTTTTTGTAGTTTAATCTGTAGCAGTTGGGACATGTTCCTTTTTACAAGACTGTAACATCTTTTCACCATATCCTGTTACAATGAGATTATGACAAAGAATTTTTTTATCTGGTTAAAAGTGAAAAATAAACAAAACACATCATTGAAACAGTCTTCTTGTTTGGTAAAATTTAGTGCAAACAATCAACAATGCAACAAAACTATATGTTACTTTTGATTTTACATATAGAAACTGAAGCATAGTAGATGACTTACTTTGTTCAGTCTTTTGTGCAGGCACTCCAACTTGTGATCATCAACAGGCTGATTTGTGACCCACAGCACCACAGCTGCAGCGGTTGTAGATGGAGGATAATCCAAGAAATCAATCACTGTTTAAAAATAGCCACATTATTGAGTCTTGAGAATGAAGGACAGAAAGATTTAAATCAGTCTGGGAATTAAATCACCTCTACTTGTACTGATAATAAGATCCGAGGCAGCAGAGATCACAGAGCTGAATCCATTACTATGTTGGGGACTCGAACAATATGAAATTTTAGAAATGAAATAATGTAAAAAATCGAAAGGTGTTATGCTGCGCAATCGCCACTTGAGACTGCTCCCAACAAGAAGCTCCATCCTTTGAACCGTTTTGGGCTTGAACAAGAATCTGGGTTCTATTAGTTGCAGGTCTAAGAGAAGTGGGACACTTGTTTCCTCCATTTTTGCAGCTAGAGATAGACACGCTACTGATAAAAGCCGCCAGTGCCATTCTTTCCCAGTCAAATTATGGGACAAGACGAAACGATCCAAATAATTCACAGAAAGATACGCGGTTTCAGGCTGAAATCGATAATGAGAATGCACCTGCAATGTATATAATTTACAAAAACAAAAAGAATTCCATTCGAGGTACACAATAAATGAAGCGAAATAGCACGTACCTTCAACATCCATTTGATTGCCTCTTGACGAGAAGTGACAATCCCTGGAAGTTTACCATACTTGGAAAATAATTCATGTCCTTGCAATTGATCAAGCTCAGAGTCGAAAATACTAACAATGTAATTCTCTTCGTCGTCATCAACGTGAACAAAAGAACCACAAGATTCAAAGTCGTCACAAATGTCAGCATCTAATGAAACCAAGTCGCCGGCTTCTTCTGTGCAGTACAAGAAGTTACAAGTTGGGGACAGAGACATTGAAGATGATATGGTGAATGTGAATCTCTAGTAAATAAATATCATCTTCAATTACTTCTCTATCTTTCAGAAAAAGTTCAGAGATTTATGCAGTGATAGTTGTGTCGGGTTCCTAGCTATTTGTAGTGGAGCTTTGTTAGTCAAAATCAGAGTTACACTTAGGTTAGGTGCTGATGTGGCAGGAAGAGTAGGCCTCTACTGATTTTTGTACGAAACTTCGTTGCACTGATGCCATGTGATGTAGGGACGTCATCAATCCTGAGATGTGGAAAAAAAGTTTAGTGTTATGGTTTGAAGAAGAGGAAGAGGAGAAGTGGATAAGAAAATTTAGTGTTAGGGTTTGAAGAAAAAAGAGTAGAAGATAAAAATTGTAATTTTTGTAAACAGAATGCAAGGTGTATTTATAATTGTTGTAAACAATTGAGGTGTATTTGTAATTTTTGTATGGTATATTTGTCATTTTTGTGAATAGCAGGGGTGTTCTCATAATTTTCCTAGGTACCCAAAACCGGAACCAAAACCTATGTTTCAGGTTTTGGTTCTAGGCATTTAGGAAATGGAACTAGCTGGTTTTGGTTCTGGTTCCAAATCGTAGGAACTGACTTAACCAGTTCCATGGGATTTAGGCAGGTACTCAGACCCTCCCACCCATATGCTTAGTAGACCTATCAAAATAGGCGGTGGGCCAGGTTCAAGCTAGGCCTAATAGGTACGAGCCCCACAGGTATGAGTACAAAATGGGTTGGTTCAAAACATATCCAATATTTTGAACTCAGACCCTACCCTATGCGGGTACAGGTGGACTAGTGGGTACCCATACAGTTCACTCAAAACACCCAAAATCCTATAGTTTTCAATTTTTACAATTACACCCCGACAATCAACTACTCCAAATTCAATTCAATCACCACAAAAGTCCACAACCAACTCAATTTCTCATCAATTTAAAACCAGCAAACATATAATCTATAGAAAACAAATACATAAACACTAAAACACAAACAAAATAACACAAATGAAAAATTACAAATACATAACATAAAATTATGTTCGCAATGTTCAACTAAAGAAATTCTTGGCCAGTTCATATTCATTCCACAATGTTGGTGTTAGTGGAGTCTCTTAATTCCACACTCCTAGGATTAGTTAACCACACTTGAAGGAGATCATCATCACAATTAACAACTATAAATATTAATAAATGAAAATAATAAAACATATGAAAATATTAGTTAATGTGCAAAAAGAATGGGTGAAAGTTTAAAGATAAGTTGCATAAGCTAAAATTCAATAAAAAGTTTACATATAAACAAAAAGAAAGCATGTACGTTAATGAAAGTGGGATCATTGTATCAAAAAGGAAACANAACTCATGGCATTTGGAAATTTGGTACGAGGGTGTGGATTACTTTGTCTGGCACGAGTTGTACGCTTTAAGGTTCTATAGTTTTCCTCATGCATGTTTTAAGGCTATTTTCGTATAAATATACTATATTATCCACTCACTAGGCTTCCTAACTCACTGTTTTATGTTTTCACCCCAAGATTGCATACAAGGTACATGAGGCACTTGCTAAACGCTTTCAACTGGCCCATAGACACATGTTCATTGGCACGATGCCTGTACATCTTAGAACACTTTGATGCAGTTGTTTTATGTAAACTGTTTGCTAAGATTTACGTTTTAAGTTGTACTTATGACAATAAATATTTTTATGAATGGAGTTTTATAAATTGTTTTGTTGAAAAAATTTTCACCCTCCCGTTGGGATCTTGAGTCTCTCGAAGCACCATGATCCAACAGGAAAGGGACCAATAGGGAGGGGGTGTGACATTTACGACCAGCACTAGAGTAGCCATTTCTTTTCTATTAAGGCCACTATCATGATTTGAATCGAATTGTTGAAAAATTCTCTTTACCTTTTTTGATCTGCTCCTTCTTGTAGCCATTTTTAAATTAAAAAAAGTTTAGTGTTATGGTTTGAAGAAGAGGAAGAGGAGAAGTGGATAAGAAAATTTAGTGTTAGGGTTTGAAGAAAAAAGAGTAGAAGATAAAAATTGTAATTTTTGTAAACAGAATGCAAGGTGTATTTATAATTTTTGTAAACAATTGAGGTGTATTTGTAATTTTTGTATGGTATATTTGTCATTTTTGTGAATAGTATGGGTGTTCTCATAATTTTCCTAGGCATTTAGGAAATGGAACTAGTTGGTTTTGGTTTTGGTTCCAAATCGTAGGAACTGACTGAACCAGTTCCATGGGATTTGGGCAGGTACTCAGACCCTCCTACCCCTATGCTTAGTAGACCTAGCAAAATAGGCGATGGGCCGGGTTCAAGCTAGGCCCAATGGGTACGAGCCCCACAGGTATGAGAACAAAATGGGTTGGTTCAAAACATATCCAATAGTTTGAACTCGGACCCTACCCTATGCAAGTACGAGTGGACTAGTGGGTACCCATACTGTTCACTCAACACACCCAAAATCCTGCAGTTTTCAATTTTTACAATTACACCCTGACAATCAATTACTCCAAATTCAATTCAATCACCACAAAAGTCCACAACCAACTCAATTTCTCATCAATTTAAAACCAGCAAACATATAATCTATAGAAAAAAAAATACATAAACACTAAAACACAAATAAAATAACACAAATGAAAAATTACAAATACAAATACATAACATAAAATTAAGTTCGCAATGTTCAACTAAAGAAATTCTTGTCTAGTTCATATTCATTCCACAATGTTGGTGTTAGTGGAGTCCCTTAATTCCACACTCCTAGGATTAGTTAACCACACTTGAAGGAGATCATCATCACAATTAACAACTATAAATGTTAATAAATGAAAATAATAAAACATATGAAAATATTAGTTAATGTGCAAAAAGAATGGGTGAAAGTTAAAAGATAAGTTGCATAAGCTGAAATTCAATAAAAAGTTTACATATAAACAAAAAGAAAGCATGTACGTTAATGNTGTTTCCTAATTAATTACAATTAAGGAGAGATAGGAAAATAGTTTCAACAGTGAATATTCAAAGTAAGAATTGATTTACTTTTGTATCAATGATCAGTCGTAAGATTCCGATGTTGGATGTTGACAAAGACCAAGTTTTGTTATATTAATTGATTTCGAATTGAATTGTTTTTGTTTTTGGCTAAGATTGTTTTATGTTTTACTCAAAACCCCCCAGCCTTTTTCACATCATCAAAAATTCTGCTGGACACTCTTCGTGGGATCGACTCTTGCTTACCCTATTTACAGTTCAGTAGTTAGGTTAGAAAGGTTTTTAATCTTGGCTGCCTACGACAGCACACCAAGTACATAATTACAGCTTGAAAATATGTGTTTAGTTACTGATTTATTTAGAGCATTTGTGTGAAAGTTAATTTAAATTACGAAATTTCAGTTAATTATTTCATAAATACCTTTTATGGGACCACAGGTGTATTTTGAGTATTTTTAGGTTATAATGTCAGGAAACGATCAAGTCATGGTAGCGGAAAACAAAAATTATATAACACAGATCGTTCCCTTAGAACCAAGATCAGGGAACAAATTTTCAGTTTATACATGAATCAAAATCTGCAATAAATTCATATTAGAGTTAAGAATTCATACGCACATTTGGAGGCTCCTTCAACCTTGTCTTTGAATACGTTTCGCTACCGATCCAAAAGTAGGATTGAACCAGCGGTAGTCCACACGAAGATAACCCTAAGAGCTAAAGAGGGATTTTGTAACGCCCCGCTTGAGGTACGTTGTTATTGTTCCTCTTTCGCCCTTAATCGAGTTGGTTTTTGTTATTATTGTTTGATTGAATGTCATGTTGAATGTTGCCCTGAATTTTGGTTGAAAATAGAAGAATTTGTGTGTACCAAGCTTCGTCGGGGCGAAGAAGAATCTTCGCCGCGGCGAAGATGGGTTGAGCCAAGGGTGAAACTCTCTGGACAGTTTCGCNTGTCTAAAAGAATTTTTTAACAAGTACAGAATTTTCAGTTGACATGTTAAAACCTAAAAGAATGAACTAAAGTATTAATATCAATAATGAACAAAAAAAATCCATGCTATATTAAAAATTAAAGTCGGCCCATGATTAAGTTCAATCAATGCATGATAGTCAATGTTGAATTCAAAGTAGTAGGTAAAACTATAGGGTGTTGGTATAACTAGACTTTAATGGCAATTTGAATTTGTTCATATAGGTATATAGATATACTATTTAATTAATTGCATAAACCAGGTGATTGAATACTTGAGGACGAAGAATTAAATTAAATTGAATTAAATAACTGGAGGATGAAGACAAACACATTATGTATGATGTATCTCTATTTTTGAAAGCTTAACTCAAATACAATTAAATTGAATCAACCTCATCATGTGCTATTGTGTACTTGTTTCTCAAAATAATAAGGAGCGAAACTTGTAATTTGATGAAATGAAAATGATGTTAACGTTTAAAGAAGCCAAAATGACAGCTCCAATCCAATCATTCGAAATAATTGATGACAAATCCTCCTGGTAATTACGTATTGTATTGTAAGTAATGGGGATTGTAATGAGTATTGACAACAAAGCTAAACAACTATAAACTTATAAACACATCTTGAAACAATCTCAAACCCAAACCCAAACGGAAACAACATTAAACACAATCAACATTTCAAGCTATAGCGTTTCAATTTTCAAGCATTTCAAGCTTTATGAAAATACCTTTGAAGAGGGTTGAAGTTTGGTCAGATCGGAGAGATCAAATCAGCAAGATTTTAAAACTTGGCCCAGCCTGGCCGATTGAATCTGTTCGATCGGGACCTAGCCACTGAGTCAAGCCAGGCTAGCATAAAACCCGAAGAGTTGAATTTACCCAATATGACTGGCAGTTGGACCGAGGTTACTGTAACAACCCATCGGTCCAACCGGTTTTGGGGAAAACCGGGTAAACTCTTACCCCCTCCTAAAATGCAATTTTTTTAACAGTTTTCCCAAATTTTTCATTCTTTCAAGCTCTAACCCATATTTGAACTCTTCCATTTGTCTATTTCTTCATTTCTTTGTTGTTTTTTTGTTTCATCTCTTAATCTTTTCATTTCCACTTCAACGACAACTTTGTTTCATCTTCATTATCTTTATTTCATGTTCGGCAATAGCTCCAATCACCGTCGAAGGTTTCAATTGTCATTTCATCTTTTTTCGATTGATAAATTATGAGGAGAAGCATGGAGTCCAAAAGGAAGGTACTGGAAGTAACTTCCAGGAGTGATTCTCTCTCCCATAAAAGATGATTGTTCCAAGTCAAACAAACAACACACATCAAAATAAAAAACACAAGAAAAAGAGCAAATACCTAGATAAGAAAACATGATTTGAAAGAGGAAGAGGAGAAGTAGATAAGAAAATTTAGTGTTAGGTTTGAAGAAAAAAGAGTAGAAGATAAAATTGTAATTTTTGTAAACAGAATGCAAGGTGTATTTATATTTTTTGTAAACAATTGATGGTATTTGTAATTTTTGTATGTTTTTGTCATTTTGTTAGTATGGGGTGTCTCATAATTTTCCTAGTCATTTAGGATGGAACTAGTTGTTTTGGTTTTGGTTCCAATCGTAGGAACTGACTGAACCAGTTCCATGGGATTTGGCAGGTACTCAGACCCTCCTACCCCTATGCTTAGTAGACCTACAAAATAGGCGATGGGCCGGGTTCAAGCTAGGCCCAATGGTACGAGCCCCACAGGTATGAGAACAAAATGGGTTGGTTCAAAACATATCCAATAGTTTGAACTCGGACCCTACCCTATGCAAGTACAGTGGACTAGTGGGTACCCATACTGTTCACTCAACACACCCAAATCCTGCAGTTTTCAATTTTTACAATTACACCCTCAATCAATTACCCAAATTCAATTCAATCACCACAAAGTCCACAACCAACTCAATTTCTCATCAATTTAAAACCAGCAAAATATAATCTATAAAAAAAATACATACACTAAAACACAAATAAATAACACAAATGAAAAATTACAAATACAAATACAAACATAAAATTAAGTTCGCAATGTTCAACTAAGAAATTCTTGTCTTATCATATTCATTCCACAATGTTGGTGTTAGTGGAGTCCCTTAATTCCACACTCCTAGGATTAGTTAACCACACTGAAGGAGATCATCATCACAATTAACAACTATAAATGTTAATAAATGAAAATAATAAAACATATGAAAATATTAGTTAATGTGCAAAAAGAATGGGTGAAAGTAAAGATAAGTTGCATAAGCTGAATTCAATAAAAAGTTTACTATAAACAAAAAGCATGTACGTTATGAAAGTGGGATCATTGTATCAAAAAGGAAACATTAACTCTTAAAAAACATTAACATCAGCTTGCTGTGCTTCTTCTTGCTGTATGTTTGGTTTGAGGTCATAAAAATAACATCGTAATCTATCTTTTAATCTAACAATAACCACAGTTGCGTGTTAAGTAATAATATTTGGTGATCGACCAATACCAATATGATTACTGTAGGTATATAGGGGTAATTCGTTACCATCTAAAATGGTGTTTTTTTTTTATACAGGGTAATCCACTATTCTAGCAATTTTACCCTTAATTAATAAACATGTTGGACACAAATGCCCTCATATGTCTACTAAATACATTAGCTCAAATGCAACAAATCCTTCATATATCCTTGTTTTTTATGGTTGGCGTCCTCAAATCTATGTGATAGCAATTCTACACTGTATTTTTGTTAACAATTTCATTGTCTTTTGCTTTTCAACATAAAAACATTTCAATATGTCTGCCTTAATAGTGTTTCTGGACACAACCTGAAATGGTTGAATGTGTTGCAAAATTTTCTAAATCCTAATGATCAATCATGCTAAGAGGACACTCATGTAGAATTATCATAGTCGCTAGGTCATTCCTCCCCTCCTCTTGATTAAAATGATAAGTGCCAAATGTCACTTTGGACTTTGATCCTCTTTTTGGGAATGCAAGCAACTTTTGTCCTGCATCTTGATACTTTTGTCTTGGACAAATTTATAATGATCATGCAAGTGTCTTATCCAGTTTTTATCACCACCAACAAGTTGTCTACTACAATAGTTACACTCTGCCTTATCCTTGAATTAACTTTCACTTTCTTGAAATGTTGTCATACCACTGATTTAGATCTAGACCTTACACTATCCCAGCACTGTCAGGGTGGTTCTGGAGAGGTGTTGAGAAGGCCTATTTAAATGTGTTGGTTTGCCAGTATCTGCAACTAGAATTGCACTCGATTACTGTCAATAGGATTTGGAGTTGCAAAAGTTTGAAAACTCAAACCCTCAATTTTTTGACGCCTTAGAATATTGATTAGAGGCCTAAACTAAAATTTAGAAAAAAAACCTAATCAGAGATACTGAAAAAAGTCTTGCAAATGTGAGATAGTAAGAGAATAGCATTTGACGATTCGAATTGGTAGCACCAAAGATTTGACAATTTCAACTAAGAGAGAGCAAAAGGGACACAGACGAACAACTGAATTTTTTTTTTTTTCTAGAATCCTGATTGAATTTTTTATATGACATGAAAAATTACAAAATTGCCCCACTCTTTAATGTTATTTTAGATCAGCCGTATTTCTTGGTTCCGATTCCTAACTGTAGAAACTGGAACCAGTACTGCACAGTGCCAATTCCAGATTTCTAGAGCCAAAATTGACCATATGACGATCAGTTCTAAGTGGGAATCGGAACAAAACCCTGCGTATCCACCGTTTCTAATTTTTGACTGGTTCTTTTGCACACCCATAACAAGTAGGGGGTAAATTGTAAGGATTAGAACGTTTTGGCGCTACATAATAAAGGACAAGAATGGGGTGTGAATGGATTTTTTATGCAATGATGTATTTTGGGAATGTTTCGAGTATCATGCTCATATTTACATGTTGTTGAATAGAAGAACTATAAGATACTACTACATGCATAGGCATAAGGACGTGCATGAAGTGTGAAGTGTTGAATATTCGGGTGAGTGTGTAAAGAAGTGTGAAGTGTTGAATATTCGGGTGAGTAAAGAAGTGTTTAGGTTGGAGAGTATGATTATGTTTGTTGGATTTGAAACCACTCTTCGGTAGTACCTGTCCCTCTCCAAACATCAACTAGCACTTGTATATTTGACCTATGCTGATGAGAGTTTGTCAACCCGAGGATAGACTGTGGATGGTACCACCCCGAAAATAGACTGTGGATGGGATATTATTACTTGATACCCTGAGGATAGACCTTGGGTGGGATTTGACGAGATGACACCAGGTGGGTATTGACCTTATTGGGATTTGAGTAGCCTCATACGCGTATTGAGATAGCCCGTACTACCAAATGATGATGATCTATACCATCCTATCGGGATAGGACGAGCATCTGGCGAGCTCCAGGTAGGATTACACCTCGAGGATAGACCGTGGCTGGGATGTTGATACTTGATGCCCCGAGGATAGACTATGGGTGAGATTCTTTTATACGATACCATATCATGACGCCTTGAGGATAGACTATGGGTTGAGTATGGTTATCCTATGATGATTTAGCCATCTTGAGAATAGACTATGGATGGTGTCACCCGAGGATAGATTGCAGGTGGCCTAGTTGGTTGTCTATATTAAAGACCCTAGGTACTAGTATGGTGGTAGTAGGGGTGGTTGCATTAACTAAATGAGTGGAAATTATGGATACACAGCAGGTAAAGGCTGGGGTGGAATTTGTGTATACCTAGTAGGTAGAGGATGGGGTGGAAATTATGGATACCCAACAGGTATAGACTTGGGCAAAAGATGGATTCATTTTTTAGAGGTACATATACTCAGTTTGGTGATGGGTGTATCAATTCAGGTGAATTTGATATGATGACTCATGGCATTTGGAAATTTGGTACGAGGGTGTGGATTACTTTGTCTGGCACGAGTTGTACACTTTAAGGTTCTACAGTTTTCCTCATGCATGTTTTAAGGCTATTTTCGTATAAATATACTATATTATCCACTCACTAGGCTTCCCAACTCACTGTTTTATGTTTTCTCCCCAGGATTGCATACAAGGTACATGAGGCACTTGCTAAATGCTTTCAGCTGGCCCATAGACACATGTTCATTGGCACGATGCTTGTACATCTTAGAACACTTTGATACAGTTGTTTTATGTAAACTGCTTGCTAAGATTTACGTTTTAAGTTGTACTTATGACAATAAATATTTTTATGAATGCAGTTTTATAAATTGTTTTGTTGAAAAAAATTTCACCCTCCTATTGGGATCTTGAGTCTCTCGAAGCACCATGATCCGACGGGAAAGGGACCAACCGGGAGGGGGTGTGACATTTACGACTAGCACTAGAGTAGCCATTTCTTCTCTATTAAGGCCACTATCACGATTTGAATCGAATTGTTGAAAAAATCTCTTTACCTTCTTTGATCTGCTCCCTCTTGTAGCCATTTTAATTTAAAAAAAGTTAGTGGTTATGGTTTGAAGAAGAGGAAGAGGAGAAGTGATAAGAAAATTTAGTGTTAGGGTTTGAAGAAAAAAAGATAGAAGATAAAAATTGTAATTTTTGTAAACAGAATGCAAGGTGTATTTTAAATTTGTAAACAATTGAGGTGTATTTGTATTTTTGTATGGTATATTTGTCATTTTTGTGAATAGAGGGTGTTCTCATAATTTTCCTGTCAGCCGTTCAGTGGTATGCATTAGGAAAGGAACTAGTGGTTTTGGTTTGGTTCCAAATCGTAGGAACTGAATTAACCAGTTCCATGGGATTTGGCAGGTACCAGACCTCCCACCATATGCTTAGTAGACCTAAAAATAGGCGGTGGGCCGGTTCAAGCTAGGCCAATAGGTACGAGCCCCACAGGTATGAGACAAAATGGGTTGGTTCAAAACATATCCAATAGTTTGAACTCAGACCCTACATAGCGTAAGGTGGACTAGTGGGTACCCATACGTTCACTCAAACACACAAAATCCTATAGTTTTCAATTTTTCAATACACCCGACAATCAATACTCCAAATTCAATTCAATCACCACAAAAGTCACAAACCAAATCAATTTCTCATCAATTTAAAACCAGCAAACATAAATCTATAGAAAAAATACATAAACACTAAAACACAAAACAAAATAACACAAATGAAAAATACAAATACATAAACATAAAATTAGTTCGCAATGTTCAACTAAAGAAATTCTGGCTAGTTCATATTCATTCACAATGTTGGTGTTAGTGGAGTCTTTAATTCCACACTCCTAGGATTAGTGTAACCACACTTGAAGGAGTAACATCACAATTAACAACTATAAATATTAATAAATGAAAATAATAAAACATATGAAAATATTAGGTAATGTGCAAAAAGAATGGGTGAAAGTTAAAGATAAGTTGCATAAGTAAATTCAATAAAAAGTTTACATATAAACAAAAAGAAAGCATGTAGTTAATGAAAGTGGGATCATTGTATCAAAAAGGAAACATTAACTCTTAAAAAAACATTAACACAGCTTGCTTTGCTTCTTCTTCTGTATGTTTGGTTTGAGGTCATAAAAGATAACATCGATAATCTATCTTTTAATCTAACAATAACCACATGCTGTTAAGTAATGAAATATTTTGGTGATCGACCAATACCAATAGTGATTACGTAGGTAATATAGGGGGTAATTCGATACCATCTAAAATGGTGTTATTTTTTTATTACAGGGTAATCCACTATTCATAGCAATTACCCTTAATAAAAAACATGTTGGACACAAATCCTCATATGTCTACTAAATAACAATTAGCTCAAATGCCAAAATGACTTCATATATCCTTTGTTTTTATGGTTGGGTCCTAAATCTATAGTGATAGCAATTTACACTGTATTTTGTTTAACAATTTATTGTCTTTTGCTTTTCAAATAAACATTTCAATATGTCTGCCTTAATGTTTCTGGACACACCTTGAAATGGTTGAATGGTTGCATCTTCCATCCAATGATGCAATCATGCTAAGAGGACATCATGTGATTATCATAGTTCCTAGGTCCTTCCTCCCCTCTCTTGATTAAAATGATAAGTGCCAAACGTACTCGGACTTTGAATCCTCTTTTGGGAAAAGCAAGCAACTTTGTCCTATATCTTGATCTTTGTCTCTTTTGGCAAATTTTATAATGATCAGCAAGTGTCTTACTTTTAGTTCATCACGCCAAGTGTCTACACAAAGTTACACCTCTGCCTTATCCTTGATTAACTTTCACTTTCTTGAAACGTTGTCATACCACTGATTTAGATAGACCTTACACTATCCCAAGCACTGTCAGGGTGGTTCTGGAGAGGTGTTCGAGGCCTATTTAAATGTGTTGGTGCCAGATCTGCACTAGACGATTGCACTTGGTACTGTCAATGGATTGGAGTTGCATACAAGTTGAACCTCCCCTCCCCATTTGCCGAATAACTTGATTAGAGGCCTTCGGCGAAGAAATTTAAACGATCGGCCCTCATTGTTAACAAAGAACTTCAACCTCAAGTATTCAGATTGATCACATGAACAAAAAACCCATACAATGAAGCACTCAGTTTCAATTCAAAGACCACCAAAAAAATATCCCTGTCTACTCCCCTATCGTCGGCCCATGATTCAGCTCCACTAATCTAAGGCTAATCGATATGTGACCACCTTTGTTTGTTGATCATTACAAACCCACCCCTCCGCTGTAGGCGTCTAATCATTTTATTTTTATTTTTATTACTTATAGGGGGGTTTGTTGTGTACACGTAACCCCTCATGAGCTTTAATGTGCATCTTTCATTGTTGACTATGATGTCTGATCTTCCGCCTGATATCGTTACTTTTAATTGCAGATTACAACTCCCAGGTTGTTGTCATTTCCTTGATCGTGTTGCATCGACCTTCCATATTCTCAGTCCTCTCTGAAGTACTCTTAGTGCGCGCTGAAGACCACACACCGCCCACTGACTTGTATGTCAGACTTCTTTAC
Source organism: Pistacia vera (assembly GCF_008641045.1). Lineage (NCBI taxonomy): Eukaryota > Viridiplantae > Streptophyta > Magnoliopsida > Sapindales > Anacardiaceae > Pistacia > Pistacia vera. The sequence continues at coordinate 1,879,773 of NW_022195028.1, read as the reverse complement.
CGCCATTGTAATACGTTCACCCCTCACCAATTCAATTTACAGTTGAACTACATTCACTCCTCTTTCCATGTTCGTTTGTACTTACTTGTTTCCTAACTACTGAATCACTGGGAGCATCAACCTTTGAGTAATTTGCACCCTGCACTCGAATTAGACCGTTATAGAAGCGTTTTAGAGAGGTTAGCATATCATTACCCGCTCCAAGGTCATAATCCCGTTCAGCGAATAATACTGCCTGACCCAATACCTCTGGTCCACTTCCGTACCCCCTGTCATTGTACGTAATGGGAGATTGTTTAATGCGTATTCGAGAGGCAACAACTGACCACTGAAGAGCAACTATAATAATCTTTTTGTATGATACTAACAGTGCTCTTGCACAATAGACAATTTTCTGCACACCCACAATATTGCTCCAAACGGACTAGATCACCAATATAAATCACTTTAATCAACATTTCACAACAATCCCCCCATTTATTTTAGAGGCAGTGGATCAGTAGAGTTCGCTACGTTCGAGCTCATTTATCCCTTTTCAAGCTAATCGTCTCAAGCTTTACCACGAAAAACCTAGCTTTGTTACACGAGAGTGGAAGTTTGGTTTCACGCACAGCGGCAGACCGATTCACAACAGCAAGCTAAGCGTAGTAATAAACCTATGCCGAGTATATGAGAATGCGAGAGGGCTGTCTGTCCAGCGAGGGTTGATGTCTATTCGATCGAGACCTAGCGACTTGAACTCATAGTTTGGCACCATGCCCGGTCTAGGCATAAAACACCGAAGACGTTTACTTTACCCAGTCATTACTGGCAGTTGGACCGACGGTCTACTCTACTGTAACCAACCATCGGTGCAATCCGTATTGTGTTTTTGTGTCAAACGCTTCTCGGGTAAACTTACCTCCTCCAAAATGACAATTTTTTAACATTTTCCCAAATTTTTATTCTTTTTAGCCCCTACCCATATTTGAACTCTTCATTGTCTATTCTTCATTTCTTGTTGTTTTTTGTTTCATCTCTAATCTTTTATTTCCACTTCAACGAAAACTTTGTTTCATCTCATTATTTTATTTCATGTTCGGCAAACTCCAATCACCGTCGAAGGTTTCAATTGTCATTTCATTTTCTTTTTCGATATAATTATGAGGAGAAGCATGGAGTCCAAAAGGAAGGTACTGGAGAAGAACTTCAGGAGTGATTCTCTCCTCTCAAAAGATGATGTTCCAAGTCAAACAAACAACACACATCAAAATAAAAAACACAAGAAAAAGAGCAAATACCTAGATAAGAAAAACATGAAAAAAGAAAAGACTTACTTGGATGATGAAGAGAGGGGGGGGGGGGGGGGGGGGGGGGGGGGGTGCGGGAGGTAGAGCCAAGTGGCAAGTGGAGGGAGGTAAGCCCTACTAATTCAAGTTTTTTTTTTTTTTTTTTTTTGTTTTACTTCTTTCTTTCTTTTGTGATTTTTCTGTTGTTCATTCTGCATTTGTAATTTGGAAATTTTTTTTATGTCAACATGATGACATCGGTTGAATCGACCGAGAACGATTCAACCAATCAACTTGGGACCTAGCCATTTTGCCACCGAGTTTCACCCGGGGTTTTTAAAACATTGTAAACAACATGAAGAAATTGGCATCAGTGGAAGACAATATGAAATTGGCTAAGGGACGACAACCGACAAGTTTAAACTTAGGTTAGGGTTTGGTCTTGTTCAATTATTTAAGACATTAGGACTTAGGTTTAGGGAAATTTGGAAAATATAAGTTTATATAGGCAGGATAATTATGTAATTAGGTAAAATATATAGGGGTATATATTTAATTATATATTATATACAAGGCGGTGCGAGAGAAAGGCACTCCCTGCACCATCCCCAGGGACTAGCGGTGTATACGAGCCAAGCCAAGTCGAGCCAAACACTACCCAACTCATGCTCAACTCGCATAAATTATACCGAACTCGATCTCGAGCTCCAGCCCAGTGAACCTAAGAAAAGTAGGATTGAGATCGAGATTGATAATATTTGTAAGCTCGAGTTTGATTCGTTTAGCTCATTTATTACTTGAGCTCGAGCTTAGCTTGTTTAGCTCGCTAGAAATCTAGATCGTTTTAGAGCTTGTTTAGGAGTTTCAGATACAGAATTACAAACTGAAATTGAAACCAATCAAATTACACTTTTAATTGAATTCAAGTTAAGATGTCCACAATTGCAGAATCTAGAGGAGAAATTTATTAATTAAGATTTTCAAGATTAAGGATCAAGTGCACAATACATAATACATATATAGGTTGGGACTTAGGACTTTGGATTTATCTCATGCGCATTCACAATACAATGGCCAAGCCAACTGCTTCCAAAATAACACAAACAAAATTTACAGCAGCCAAGTGTAATTCATAACAGCCAAGTGTTCATTATCTTTCACCAATTTCTTTTACCCTTCGGACCTGCAGCAACAAAATATATACATCATTAGAATATCTAAATTTCAGGACAAACACATTCTACCCAGCAATGAGCAAAAAACCTTCCAGCAAAGTCCAAAACGCCAGATTTAGAAATCCATATTCTGCCTAAAAATAAGTTGAATATCTAAATTTCAAGACAAACATGTAAGGTTAAAATCAACAAAGTCTCCAGTTTAAAACTCAATGGAACATTCAATGACACAAGAAAACTAATAATACTTATTCTTCAATCACAATTCAATTACTAGAACAATCAAAAAGGCAAATCATTAAAACATTTTCCAAAATATGACTTCATAGAAATCATCATAATCTTTATTTAATCTACTAAACTCCCAACAAAAGAATGGTTTTTAGTATCCTATCACTGATTCACTATCAGCTTAACCATCAAATCATACAAATTTATCAACTTTACCAAATGCATAAGGAGTAGGAGTTCTTCAAACATAACAAAAATTTATCAGATGGAGACCATTAAAACTTCACAAACAGAATTTTAAGGTTCGAGGATTTGAGTATGAATTAGCAAACAAATCAATACACAATAAATTAAAAATTTTTGAATATCTCAAACAAACCAATAGATACACCCAGAAACAACAAAGGAACACAGCAACAACAAGGAAACATATCTCTTCTCCACCCTTTCAAACAACATCACAAGTTCAACAACATCAAAAATTAACACTTCACAACGTCACAGGTTCACAGCAACACAGAACCCTTAACAAAACCAACCTTTATATTATGAAACATATCTCTTCTCCACCCTCTCAAACAACATCACAAATTTACACTTCACAACAACAACATCACAGGTTCACAACACAAAACCCTTAAAAAAACAACCTTTATATTATGAAACATCTTTTCTCCACCCTCTCAAACAACCAACAGATCCTTACAAAAACCAACCTTTATGTGCAAATATCAAAAGACCCTGAAAATTTAGACAAAAGATCAGTTGTAAATGAAGAATGAAAACTGTTATATTATGAAATAGAACTACATAAGCAATTGAGAGCTGATGTATTACCTCAAGATTTTGGCCAAAACAATGCATTCAAGCTTCGTAAAGTAAAAACTTCATTCGACGGGAAGCTAAATCTCCACTTCTTTTTGCTCTTCCTAAATTACATCAAGGGAAAATTTAGTTTCAATTGTAAAATGAAAGTAACTACTAACTAGTAGGTGAAAATGCATAAATACTAATCACTCATTACAATTTACACTTACTTTGTTCTTTCAATGAACTCCATTGAGATGGCGACACCAATCACCTCCATAAAGGAGCACTTGCATTATTTTCGGAGACAATGAGGCCCAATACATTTCTATTACTCTGCTGCCAACACTAAACGAGGCCTCCAAAGCTACTGTGCTTATAGGAATGGCTAGTATATCACGAGCCATCTTAGACAAGATACGGTACTTCAATGTATTAACTTTCCACTGCTCCAATGCTTCAAATTTCTTACAATCCCCTTTTGCACACATGTAACAGCCCTCTCCCAGATAACTATCTAACTTTGATTTCTTCGGTAGAATAATTTGAACCGTTTTCATATGTTTTGCAAAATTGCAAAACCAAACGCATTAAGGTCCTTTGTTCATTGCCCCGAGGAACCATTGTAACTGGTTGTTCAATGTTTGAGGATTAAGATTGATAATCATCAACCTGCTCCTGGTAAATTTCATACAACACATCTCCCAACACTTCATAAACTTGTTCCACCTTTACCCATTCCTCTATGGTTGGAAAACAATTATAATGTAGGTCTTTCTCTTTATACCTTTGAAAGACATTTTTAAACTTCAGTCAAAAGTGGAATTTGCACTATCTCTAAAAAAACAATAAGGTTGCTCTCATATTGTTTCACATAAGCCACACTATCACGAACATCATCAATAATGGACTTATTTGGGATAGACCATCTTGAACAATAAGGTTCAAGATGTGTGTGCAACACCTAACGTGGAATAATTTCCCTTCACAAAGTAGCCTATTGTTTACTACCAAATTCTCCTTTAAAATCCTGATTGTTGCATCATTACTTGATGCATTATCCACTAGGATCGTGTACACCTTCTTCTATATACCCCATTCCTTCAAACACTTCTAAATTAAATCTGTAATTTGGGAACCGATGCGAGGAGGAGCTATGTACATGAAGTTCAAAATCTGTTTCTGCAACCTCCAATTACCATTTATGAAATGCCCCGTTAATACCATTTACTCAATCCTATAGTTACCTGACTTCCATAAATATGTTTTCAATCTTATTTTATCAACATCCTTCAATAAACTCTTCAGCCTTATCTTCTTCCTTTCATACAAACTAATCATTTTTACATGTCCCACGGCTAATCTTTTCCCACTGAGGGATCGCATACCTCTGCATGTTGTTAAATCCTTCCTCCTCCATAATAGTAAAGGGATGCTCATGCATCAACACCCAATTGGCCACTAATTCCTGCATTTTCGCCATGTCAAATTTACCTCCAGTAAGAACAGGGATCACACTGTTTGTATCACATGGATATGTTGCTTGGAAAAACCTTTGTTGTTACCTTTCAAAGAGTTTTCGTCATACACAAGTCTTCAAATGCCTTGAAAGGTGAGTAGTGCTCCTGATAACCATTATCACAAGCCTCATTTTGCAATGGATACATTTTGCCATTTTTGTTCCGTTAGGTTGAACAACTTCTCTAAAATCATTCCACATTGTAGATGACTTAGCTCTCTTTGTCCTTGCAAAAGGGTTAACATCAATCTGTTCAGTCTCATCATTAACAGTGGTTGCAGTTGATGCATCACTTTCAGTGGGGGTGGACCATCTGCCTAAGTCGTCACTCTAAGTGTCACTTCCAATTGACTGTTCCATACCTAGCACCCATGAACCTGAACAAGGGAGCTTCTGTGGAGTGGGCCAAGTGGCAGAGTTGGTTGGAGTGGAACTCGATGCCATATCTATTCGCAAATAAGAAAAACACATGATTAGTTATTATTATAATATAATTTAAAAACTTGGAATAAAAAATTTGATGAGATTAATAAAACAAAGAGAAAACAAATCACATAAGTACACAATCCATTAACTTTACTAACATTAATAACCTAATATCTCCACATGGGCAAAACTAAATCCACCCAAACCTTAACCAATCCGAATTCAAATTCAGTTGAATGTTGAAATTAGAAGGTTGAACAGCGAGCATTACCTAAGGCTAAGAGACTTGTTTTTCAAGCTCATGTAAACTACCAATCTGTGACAAACTAGTTATTTACACACCAAAGCCACAAATGTATACACATTATTCACCATTCAGTACATAATAAGAGCTTGAAAATATGTGTTTAGTTACTGATTTATTTAGAGTATTTGTGTGAAAGTTAGTTTAAATTGCGAAATTTGAGTTAATTATTTCATAAATACCTTTTATGGGACCACATGTGTATTTTGAGTATTTTTAGGTTATAATGTTAGGAAACGATCAAGTCATGGCAGCGGAAAACAAAAATTATATAACACAGATCGTTCCCTTAGAATCAAGATCAGGGAACAAATTTTCAGTTCATACATGAAATCAAAATCTGCAGTAAATTCATATTAGAGTTAAGAATTCATACGCACGTTTGGAGGCTCCTTCCACCTTGTCTTTGAATAGGTTTCGCTACCGATCCAAGAGTAGGATCGAACCAGTAGTAGTCCACACGAAGATAACCCTAAGAGCTAAAGAGGGATTTGCTAGACCCTCATTAACCTTAAGAACCAAGAACAAGAATCAAATAAAAATTTGATTCACACAAATGTAAAGTGGCGTGGAGAGAAGAGGGGCTGGAGCCTTTTGTATCAAATGAATATTTAAAGACTTAATGAATAGTTATTTTAATTCATGGAACACATGCACTTATATAGTGCATGTGAAACCCTATTCCACTTAGGAATAGACTTAGGCACCAACCCAAACAGCCCTTATGTCCAAACAACCCCATTTAGATTTTTTTATTTTAATTATTATTATTTCAATTAAATTCAATTAATATATCTAAAATATATTAACATTTAACAATAACAATAATTCATTTAAATATATGCGAACACATATTTAAATATAATCTCACTTATTTAATTTTAATATCAAATTAAATAAAGGCAACAACCTTAGCAAATTTAATTGCATTGTGAGATTACCAAAATACCCTTTTGCTAGAAAGACGAAAACATCCTTCTCATAAACTGATTCTTAAATTATCTTCTATGTGTGTGACTCGTAGGCGCCTTATCATACTGGCAGTGTGTAGTATCACGATTAACACCAATTAATCGTCTTACTACACACAGACCAAGATTGGCCCCTAGCAAGACATCATGGCCACCCGATAGATTTGGATTCAATGAAGTAGCTACCTGTCAATAATATGGTTACCGTACAATTCAATCCTTTCATCATCTGTTATCTCATCCAGACCGAGGCACAGAAATAGTGTCAACCTTAGTTACTCTCGATATGTATGTATTCAATCACTAGACCAATGACCGGAATTATAAACTGGATAGAGCAACAACTCAATCCACTGTGGCCACAGTTTTAGTGTCATTGCCATTTACTGAATTGCGCCATGAGATAACTTCCCCCGTACCCAGGAGTGATTAATCCTCTATCGATCCATCATAGTCTTGATACACTTCTTGATTCAGCCAATCACAACCGTATTGACAGCTCTGAATAGAACTGCGTTAGGCTAGTGTCAAACTACACCAATCGGTGCACAAGGTGCTCCGATGATCTCAAGTCTAAGGATCACATGCACCACCATGTTAGGAAACGATCCGAGTTACGCAACGGAAAAACAAAAATTTTAAAACAATGGATCGTTCCTTAGAACCCAAAATCAGGGCACAGAAATTACAGTATATATATATTACAAGAATCTGCAGAAAAATAAACATGAGTTTAGATTCATACCCACGTTGGAGGCTCCACTAGTATTGTCTCTGAATGTGTTTGCTACCGATCCAAGTGTAGGATCGAACCATAGAAGTCCACACGAAGACAATCACAAGGAACCAATGAGGGATTGGCTAGATCCTCCTTGGCCTTAAGAAATCAAGAAGAAAAACAATGATTTTGGCACAAACCAAAGTTGACGTGGGAGAGAGAATGGGTTGTGTTGTGTTTTTTTAATCAAAAGGCCAAAATGAATTATTAACAAATCACACAAACACCTTTCCTTTTATAGGCAAACTTAGTTGCCCTATTCCCACATGGAATGGGCTTGGGCTCCAACCCAAACACCCCATGTTGCCAAACACTCCCAAATAGATATTTTAATTTAATTCATCATTATCTCAATTAAAATCAATTAATATTTAATTAACATTTAACAATAATGAGGATTTAATTAAATATGTGCGAACACACATTTAAACNAGATAGAGCAACAACTCAATCCACTGTGGCCACAGTTTTAGTGTCATTGCCATTTACTGAATTGCGCCATGAGATAACTTCCCCCGTACCCAGGAGTGATTAATCCTCTATCGATCCATCATGGTCTTGATACACTCCTTGATTCAGCCAATCACAACCGTATTGACAACTCTGAATAGAACTGCGTTGGGCTAGTGTCAAACTACACCAATCAGTGCACAAGGTGCTCTGATGATCTCAAGGCTAAGGATCACATGCACCACCATGTTAAGAAACGATCCGAGTTGCGTAGCGGAAAAACAAAAAATTTAAAATAGTGGATCATTCCTTAGAACCCAAAATCAGGGCACAGAAATTACAGTATATATATATTACAAGAATCTGCAGAAAAATAAACATGAGTTTAGATTCATACCCATGTTGGAGGCTCCACCAATATTGTCTCTGAACGTGTTTGCTACCGATCCAGTTGTAGGATCGAACCGTAGAAGTCCACACGAAGACAATCGCAAGGAACCAAGGAGGGATTTGCTAGATCCTCCTTGGCCTTAAGAAATCAAGAAAAAAAACAATGATTTTGGCACAAACCAAAGTTGGCGTGGGAAAGAGAATGGGTTGTGTTGTGTTTTTTTAATCAAAAGGCAAAAATGAATTATTAACAAATCACACAAACACCTTTCCTTTTATAGGCAAACTTAGTTGCCCTATTCCCACATGGAATGGGCTTGGGCTCCAACCCAAACACCCCATGTTGCCAAACACTCCCAATTAGATTTTTTATTTAATTCATCATTATCTCAATTAAATCAATTAATATTCAATTAACATTTAACAATAATGATGGTTTAATTAAATATGTGCAAACACACATTTAAATGTAATTTCACTTATTTAACTTTTCTAACAAATTAAATAAAGGCTACGACCCTAGCAAATTTAATTGCACCGTGAAATTGCACAGTCGAGTAGAGGATTTACTTACTGAGCATTGTTTTGTGCTCACCCCATTGTTTTCTTTGTGGTTGGAGGATCTAGGTGAGAATGCGGTCGGATGGGCATCAGCACGAGAGGAGAAATGGTTACACTGTCCATCATGTTTTTGATAACTCTTGTACATAACCCAAACTTTGTAAAAAGAATTTATATGTTTAATAAAAGAAAAATTTGGGCCCAACTCTTTTATTATCTTATATGTAATTTCATTATGTATATTTTATTAGTACTTGATTAGAAAGCAGATATTACAGGTTAGGAGAGTCTGTGTATGTGTTTAGGAAATTAGGGCTTATAGCATTATTTGGGATTTTGGGTATTTGGGTTTCGGAAGATTTTTTATTACATATGCGAACCTGTGTAGGCTCACGTGCTGGCTCAAGCTAGATAAGCTCTCGAGCCTGTGAGCCGAGTACCACTATATTTGGTACTTGGTTTGTCAACAAATTGAAGGGTTCAAAATTGGGCTCTTTGTCAGGCCGAATTCGATCTTTACTTGAGCCGAGCCCAAGCCGTACACAAATGGCTCTGCTCAAGTACACCCCTACTAGGGGCAGGGATTAAAACTCCCCCCGTCCTGGTTCCTATGTTTCATCTCATTCTTACAAGGTTTTGGCCTTGTTAGAGCCCATGGAATTGCCCAGATTGCCAACAAATGCATGTAACTCAACGCACTAAAACAATCAACAGTGGTCCAAGCTTCAAGAGTTCAAAAAGAATAACTATGTAGAAAACAGCAATGAGTTAGTGAATTATCAGGAACAAATAGTTCTAGAGCAGATAATAATAAGTGTAAATTATGGAGAATGTAAAGTTTCCAATTCTAATTGGCAGAAAATTATCCTAAAGGTAGTAACCTGATGACGTAGGACATAAAGGAAGGATGCTCCTTATCTTCTACATTTTAGGATAAAGTATTTGAGTGCTTGGTATCCTTTTCTTGATTTCTTCTCTTAACCTATTAATTTCTCTCTATATCCCTTACATGGAGTCCTATATTATCTATCTATGTTATTCTTCTCTTCCTCTATCAAGGAGCAAAAATATTATCTACTTGACACTATCACTACCAGAGTTTTGTCCAACATTTCACAACATCAAGAATCTACAGGAATATGGATAAATGGCACATCCACCAAAAAAAGGTTAAATGAACTGACAAAACATATGCCACAATGAAATCTATATAGATTTAAGAAAGATTTAGATATGAAAAACAAAAACTCATAGCTCAGTTAACAGCCTATTAACTAAGCTATAAGATAACACCGTTTGATAACCTTAGGGGTATCTTATCCGAGTTTATTTTCAAACCATGCTACTTCATAGATTTCAGCGACAATTTGAAATCCCATATTTCTATTGAAATCTCATTTTCATACCACAGTGCTTCATAGATTTCAATGGCAATAATTACAAATCTCCATGGATTATCGTTACAACAACTGCATATGTAACACTAGACCATATTTCTCTTGACTGTAATGTTGTCATGTCAACTGTTCCAAAAGGTAGATCCCACTAACCAACCCTGGCTCTACATCCATATTCTTTAAGACATTATAGTTAAAAACCTTCTCCAATGCTCTTCTTGCTTTGTCTTCATCAACTATCGTTAACAGAGCACATGCTCGTGCATAACAATATTAATGACATACCTGGTAAGTTCTAATCTTATTGGATTTGAACTAAAAATAATCGATATTAAGAAAAAGAAACATGTGAACCATTACAAATAAATCAAGATTTATCAGGCCTGGATATTTGAGAATATCAATGAATGAAGTTAATCAGTTGCAACATACCATTATCCTAGTAAACTGATCAGCTTGAATAGATGAGCTCGAGCGGCTACCATTATTGTCGTAGTTGAAGTAAGAACCATTCCACAATTTCTCATATACAACTTTTGCTTACTGAAATTTTCACCATAAATAATCCTCAAACCCTTAAGATCTACTTCATGTGCAAATGCTGACACAGTCTGGAATGCTGCCACTATATGCACTTACAACAAAGACAGATCACATATTGTATGTCTGATCAAGGAAGCCATCATTCTCAATCATCCCCATCACCATCCCTATCAAATTTGAATAGATGAACTAAACCTTCTTCTTACCCTAACCAAAGTAGAGCATTTGGGCACCCAAATGAACTTTTGTTGGATTCTGATCCGAAAAAAGTTTAATACTCACTAAAGCTTTTATCACGTAAACTTCAATTTTGCTTTTGGATCGGAAATTGAGGAAGCTAGTTCAAACATTCATGATAATTTTTGGCCTTCATTAGTAATTGCATGACTAAGGACATTGTACATTTAGTCAGCTTCATGTTTCTCTCTGCCATCCTATGAAGGATTTCAACAACCTTTGGTATCTCTTAATTTTTTAGGAAACCAAAGATAAGCGTAGTAAATGTGACCACATTTGGAGCACAACCTTTTTCTTCCATATATGAAAACAACTCAGTTGCCTTTTCTAGTTGTCCATTTTTACACAACCTATTGATCAAAATGTTATATGTTAATGTAATGCCCGCTTGAGGTACGTAACTCATATTTGCTCATTTTGCCCTTAAAGTTGTTTTGTGCCCTTAGTTAAGTGTGTGTCTGTTGAAATTGTTTGAATGCCCTAAAATCGGTGAAGTCTTGTTGAAATTTGTGAAAGGCATACTTTGCCGCGGCGAAGAAGACTCGTCGCCCTGGCGACGTAGGCCTTGGAATTTTTTGCCGAGGTGAAGAATTCCTCTTCGCCGCGGCGAAGACTCAGTTGAAAATTTTTATGAGTTTCTAGAGAATTTTTCCTTTGGGGCACAATGACCATTCTACCCCTAATTAGTAGGAAAAGTGGGGAGTGAAATGCAAGGAAATTACATGGAGAATAGTTTAAATGGGGGTGCATTTGCAAAGAATTAAAGGGCACAGTTGGAATTTCTAAGAAAGAGTAAGGGTAAAATGGGAAAGAGTGGAAAAATATGAGATATTAAGGGTTTAGCTTTAGAAACCCTTTCATTCTTTCTTTCCCACCGCCTCTTCTATTCTTCAATTCTCTCAAACTTTCATTCAATTTTCCAAGGATTTTTGGAGGGCTTTTGACTAGAAGTTGATACAAGTTGATCCTAAGCACTAAAAGGTAAGAATCCTTACTCTAGATGTGAATTTTTAGTAGTGTAAGAGTAGGATCCTTACTAAGTTTGTGTTTAAGGTATCAAGCCATTAAGAGTAGAGAGCTTAAGTGGATTCTACTTGAGTATAAGGTAAGTAAATCCACCTAAGTTGTGATTTGCATGATTTATAGAGATTTGTATATGATGCTTGAATTTTTATGTTTGAAATGAGTTGATGGATTTATGAATGAGTTCAATGTTGAGTTATGGAGAGATTTCCACCATGAGAAGGGTGGATTGTGTTGATAAAATTTGGTAGAAGTATGGATAGATTTAGAAGAATTTGAGAGGAATATTTGAAGTGTGTTTTCTTTGTAGGATGTGTGATGATTTAAAGGAGTTGAACTCCAATTTTGGATGGTTAAGAAAGAAGTAGAACTATAGTTAGAGTAGGGTTTTGTATGCACACATATTGTTTGATGAAATGCCTAAGAGAAGCATGAGCAGAAGTAGAGAACCTTACTTTATGCAACATAGTATATTTGCATTTCATGAGTGCATATAAGAAAGATTCTAGGCATGAGCCATTCATATGCATACATATGAGTAATGAAAAAGAAACACTCTAAGAATAAAGATAAAGAAAAGAACTAATTCTCTTAGAATAAAGAAAAAGAAAGAATTAGCACTAGAGAATAAAAGGAATAAAAAGTGCTAAAGAAGAGAAAAGAGAATAGGTTGTGCAATGGGGAACCCGTGAATGTAGAATTACCTATATGTAAACTGCCGTGAGAGAGTGGTCTCCGCCATGAGAGAGCGGAATAAGAATGAGAAAAAGAATTCATATAGCCCATGAGAATACATGCGGATGAGGGCTATACACGAGAGAGAGTACACTCACATGGCCAAGGGTTTTGAATCCATGCATCAACCAAGACCGATCGGCAAAGAATAAGAGAAAGAATAAGAATCAAAATGAATAAGAATCAGAAAAGAATAAGAAAATAATAGAAAGAAAAGAAAAGAGAGAAAATGCATTGCTTTGCATTATTGCATATGCATCTCATCCATGCATTTTATTATGATATCCCTCATGGGTGATGAGAATAGAGAGAAAGAAAGAGTAAAAAAAAAAGAGAAGAACAGTGAGAACTAGAAGCAGAGAAAGAACAAGAGAGATTGAATAAGAGAAAGTGACAAGAGTAAGGAAAGAATTGAAGCGTGATACACGGGGATATTGGAGTAGAGGATTTACTTACTGAGCATATTTGTGCTCACCCCGTTCTTTTCTATGTTTTTCCAGGACATAGGTGAGGACATGGTTGGATGGACGTCGGCAAGCGGGGAGACTTGGCTACATTGTCCACTATTTTGAGAGTCCTTTTGTACAAATGATATTGTACTATGTAAAGAATGTATATATTAGTAAAGAAAATTTTTGGGCCCAACTATTTTGATATGTTTACTTGTATGTTTAGTAATATATTGTATGAATATGATAGTAAAAAGAAGTCATTACAGTTACAACGTCTGACACCAGGTTTCCATGAAGAGAAAATTTCTGAAATAGGTCCCAAGCAGTTTCGAATCTCCCTAGTTTACATAATCCATCAATGAGGGAATTCAAACCTTCAAGGCTAACTGCAAACTTATTATTTACTAGTGTATTAAACATTTCCACCGCTTCCAAAACACATCCATTCTTGCAAAGTCCATCAATGAAAATGCTATATGTCCAGGAATCAGGAAAAGCACTGTTAAGTCGCATCTCACCAACTAAATTCCGTGCATCTTTTACCTTAGCTTTAAGAAAAAGACCAATTAACAAGGTGTTATACATAATCACATCAGGCCCAATTCCTTCAAAAATCATTTTTCGATAAAGATAAAGAGCTTTTTTTACTTCTTTACTCTTGCAATACCAATGGATTAAAGGATTGTAGCAAATAACATTAGGTCTATATCCCTTTCTAGTTAGAGAATCAAACAACTCCCTTGCACAACCAATTCTCTCTACCAAGCAATAACCATTCACTAAAATGTTGTAAGTATAAACGTCTGGACTAATTCCCAAACCCTTCATTTCCAAATACAATCCTCTCGCCTTCTCAATTAATCCAGCCTTACAAAGACCATCAATTATGGTACTATAAGTAACAACATCTGGCCTACAAAAAACACCAAATTCTTCATTCCCCTTAGCCATTTCTTTAAGCAACTTAATGGCAACACTTATCTTCCCTGTTTTACATAATCCATCGATCAATGTGTTGCAAGTGACCACAGTAGGCCTATAACCAACAGCACCCATTTTCGTCATCAATTCCATCGACTCCATAATCTTTTGCTCTACACACAGACCTTTAATCAAACAATTAAAAGTCACAGCATTGGCTAAAACCCTTCTTCAAAATCCCCCCCCCCCAAAAAAAAACCGCAAAACTTTCCAAAACCCTTTCAATATTACACAAGGAATTTATCAAAATGTTCAAAGACATCAAATCTGGAGACAACCCAGTTGAATCCAACAACTTATAAAGCAAAATCACTTCATAATAACGCTTCTTCTTAGCTACTGCAATAAACAAAGTCTTGAATGATGAAATTGGAGAAATGGGTTGTGAATTAATCATGTAATAAAAAAAAATACAATGCTTCATTCAGAGTAAAGTTACCTGATCGACAAATTTCTTTGACGAATTTAGCGAGTGAGGATTGTTCAAGGGGTTTTTCCAAAGAATATAGAACTTCATTTTTGGAGCTTGAAGTTGTGAGGTTGTGTAAGTGAGCTAACAAAGATGAAATATTAGCTCTCAGAGATGGGTTTTGAGAGATTGAAGATGAACGAATTGGGGATCTCAAAGCCATTTATGAAGAGTGTTTTTGTGGGTCGTTTTTCCTAGGTAAGGTCATTGCAAAATCCAAATGCAAAAAAGAGAAATGTTTTGACAAATTTCACAAACAACCTTTATGGTTTTCAAAATTGTAAACTTATGTAAGGTGTCGATCCTTCTTTTACAAACCACCTTCATGATTTGAAAATTGTTCACTTAGCACCCTGAAGGTTAAAAATGTAGATCCATGTTCAGGTGTGGATGGTTGCTTTTCAGTTTGAGGCGGTTTTCTACTAAATCCAAATTTATCCAATTGATCAAACACAATGCAACCCAAACCAACCAATTTATATAAGTGCTCAATTGGAATTCTTTTTAACTTTTTTTTTTTGGTAAAATTATAATATTTTTTTAATATTCATTAAAATGTCGTAAGTATAAAATGTTATAGTTTGAAAATATAATATCTAATTAAAGTTTCCATGTGAGATCTTCGAAAGTTTTGCAAGTGGAAGCGTGATATCCACAAAAGTATACCTTGGTAATTGTTTTGCATTTTATGATGTAGAAAATAATGATTATAATAACTTTAATCAATTACAGATCAATCTTTTATGTTCCACAATCCACACACTAAACATTAATGATTATAATATGAGAGCTACTCTAATTCATGATATGTTAAACTCTCCCTCTTACAATCCCTGATAATTTTTTTTTTTTTTTTTTTTTTAGAATTTAGAATTTAGATATTCTCTAACATTTGCTTCGCAAACCCTCTGTTAATTAATATTAGTGTTCTATCATTAATTTCGACAAGAAAGAGGTAAAATAATAAATGACTTTTATATTTTATAATTAATAACAGTTAACGAAATTATAAAGTTTGACAGAGGTAAAAAATTATTGACTATTACTAGTATCTTTGAAGATTTATGGAGAAGTTAGTGTAATTATCTTTTATGTAATTAATTTCACGTTTGATTCAATCTATATTATATAAAATAGTTATATTGACAACTTTGATGTTTAATATAATAAAAATAATCTAATTTATGAAATAATAAAAATCTCTGCTATTAAAGTAGGGCTAATATATTAGAATGGGGAAAATTTAATAAATATTTATTCATTTATAGATATATATTCTAGCGGACTAATAGTCTATTAATAATAAGGGAAATAAGAGAATTTATGTAATTATGGTAAATCTCATAGAAGTTGATTTGATGTCATTAGTTCTTTATGATACTATTGTAATGTTTCACATTAGCTTATCAACAACATATACTGTACATTAACATATATGATCAACACATATCAAGTGATTAGACAGTCACACATATACCCATTTCAATAAAGAATTCTGGTATGAATGTGCTTCCTATAACATAATCTCTGTTATGAAGATCATTGCTTGCAAAATTTGGAAACAATGGTATCTATCAAAACTAGATTTTGAAAACAGTTACAAGAATTGGATAACTAATAGTAGAACAATATAATTTACATAAGCATTTCAAATATTCTCTTATACAATACAACTCATTGCTGTACACAAAATTAGATGATAGTAATAAGTTACAAAAATCAATCAATTATGGAAACATCTTCTTGCAAGTGTAATAAAAGAGTGATTGTAAGAGATCTTCAAGTTTTTTCTCATCTGATACCTTTAGAAGGCGAGCAACTTTGTAGAATCTTGCACGATAGCTATATAGAGATTCTTCATTTACTTTTGGTTTCACCCCATTCTTATAAGGTTTTGCCCTTGTTAGAGCCCATGGAATTGCCCATATGGCCAACGAAGGCATGAACTTAGCGCTCTAAAACAATCAACGGTAGTCTAAGCTTCAAGAGTTAAAAAAGAATAACTACCCAGAAAATAGCAGTGAATCAGCGAATTATCATGAAGAAATAGTTCTAGAGCACATAATAATCAATGTAAATTATGCAGAATGTAAAGTTTCCAATTGTAATGGGCAGAAAATTATCCTAAAGGCAGTAACCTGATGGTGCAGGATGTAAAGGAATGATGCAAATGGGTATTTAGTCCCTATCTTCTATTTATCAAGAAATTGATAAAAAAACGTTGAAGGTGAAAATTTAGTAATTATCAATTTTGTTGGCTATTTTCTTATTTTTATTTTATTTATTAATAAATAAGACGACTTTTGTTATATAATTGCAAGATGTTGGATACCAAAGCATGTGGGATTTCGATATGTAATTAGTGTTCTTTGATATCTGTTTTTGCTGTAGCTTATACTGCAAACATTTTTGCTATCTATGCGGTGTTTGGTAGAGAAGTTTGGTTTTGGCAGAATTTTCCGGATTTACAGCTTGTAAGCTGCATTTTTTTCGTTGTTTCTACTGTGTGTGCTGTTGTGAAGCTCGGGCTTGCTCTATGTAGTTATAACTGGCTCAGTTCTGTACAGGTTTTCAGGGGAGGTTTTGGGACTGTTGCCGGCTTTTATGTTGTTGCAACTAGAAGCTGCACATTTGGTTTGGAATAATTGTAGTGCTTTATTTTTTTTTATTGAAATGCGGTATGGACCTGTTGAAGATACAGCAGCAGAAACGGCATTTTTTGTGCATGCAGGGACGATCTTGCGTTATGGTTTAGTTAGGAGGGGTTCTGGCTTGTTGCAGTCTACTTGAGATGCAGCCAGATTTTTTCTTTTCCTATCCAGTTTCCAGCAGAGTTGCAGTCTGTGCAGAGTTTGATGTTTTGCAAGGGAAGCCCAGGATTGTTAATGCAGTTCCATTTTGGAAATTTTGACCTAGTAGCAGTTGTAGCAGACTTAGAGCTTCTGGACATGCAGCACTTGTGTGTTTTTGTTTGTGTGACTGCAGGGATGTTTGGTATTGGCGATGAGGTTCTTGTTAAAGAAGCTAGTCTACTGCATTAGTTTATATATAATGTAAATATTTAATTTTAGTTAAAAGAGTTAGTTTAATGTTTATTATAACTTGAGTTAGTTATTAGCTTGAGTTAGTTGATGAAGTTAATTGTAATATAAAAAAAGTGGATAGTGTTACTCAATGCAAAACGAAATTTTCCCCCAAATTTCTCTCTTTACATTGGTTTTCACTCTCTTCAACATGGTATCAGAGCGACAATTCTTCTGCAATTTGATCTAAAAATTGATCAATCAAACTCCCAATTTCATTCCAATTAAGCTCGAAGCAGCTCAAAATCCTTTAGCTTCTTCAATTTTAGCTTGAATTCTTCGAAGTTTTCAGTTTCGTCGATAATGGCAAGTTCAACTGAAGAGTTTGTTATTCCTTCGAATGATTCCAATTCTACTCTCTATGTTCATCCCTAAGATACACTAGGTTTTTTTCTTGTTTCTGAATAGCTGGTAGGTACTGAAAATTATGGAATATCAAGTAGGGCAATGACTGTTTCTTTGTGTGCAAAGAAAAAATTGGGTTTTGTTAATGGAACATGCACAAAGTTGTTTGCTCACTCTAGGTTAGTACCATAGTGGGAAAGATACAATTCCTTAGTACTCACTTGGATTTTCAATTCGATGTCGAAGGAAATCTTCAATGGCATTGTCTACTCGACTGATGCTTCTCAAGTTTGGCAAGAATTGAAAGAGCAATATCATAAGGTCAATGGAACTAGAATTTTTGGTCTCCACTGAGAAATTATCAATCTCACGCAAGGAACAAACACAGTGGCTGTCTATTATAACAAGCTTAAGTCTCATTGGGATGAGTTAGATTCATTGGTAAGCTTACCTACTCCAGACACCATCTCTGCCAAGGCATTTCTCGAGCATCTTAATCAATAGAAGCTGTTACAATTTTTTATGGGCTTAAATGACTCATATTTTATGGTTAGGAGTCAAATTTTGTTAATGAATCCTTTATCAAGTGTTAAACTAGCATACTCAGTAGTAAATCATGATGAAAGTCATAAAATTCTAACTAGTATGAATGTTAATTCGGAGGTGTCAACTGCGCTCTATGCTCAGAATAATAGCAAGAGTTAGAATCAAGGCCAGAGGTATAAGGGTAAGAAGCCTTATGTTGAATGTGAGTACTGACATTTGCCTGGTCATAAATGGGAAAGTTGCTATAAATTGACTGGCTATCCTGTGGACTACCAGTTCACAAGAGGCAAGACATCTAAAGCAAAGGTTTCTGCTAATCAAGTGCAAACANTTACAAATAAATCCTAACCACCCGTCGATTCCGCCCCAGTTACCCAAACCTCAGTTCCGGCTTTAGTTTCTGGTTCCAGTTCCTAAAATGGTGGAACCGAAATCGAAATCATATAGTGTCGGTTCCACCAAATTAGAAACCAAAACTGACCCTTTAAATGCAGATTTTGGGTAGGAACCAAAACCGAAACCTTGGGTACCCACCGATTCGGATTCTACCTGGATTTTTTGCTCGCCTCCAATCAATTATATCATTTATAGAAGAGCTAATAACAATTACTTATAGGAACCAAAATCGAAACCTTGGGTACCCACCGTTTGGTTGGTTATTTAGAATAGCATTCTAGCATTTTTGGAAATTAAGATAAGATTCTGAGAAGTTTTTTGTACATTTATGAATAACATTTTCTGAAAATATTTAGATTATTTTTAATCCCATAGTTTGTTAATTTAACTAAACACCCCCAATAATAAAAGTTTATAAATTGACAAAAACACCCCATCCACGTATTGCCTGTAGCCAGCCACCACTGTCAGAATGTGGCTGGAATCTGTCGCAATGGCGCACGATCGACTAGATCTAGCCAGTCGTGCGTTGATATGGCCCTTTTCTGGTTAGATCCACTGTGGATCTGGTCAGAAAAGGCCAGATCTATAGTCACAGATTTGGTCGTCACAAGACATGGTCGTCATCAATGGCCAAGTTTGGCTGTCAACAGTCAGATCTTTGGTCATAGATCTGAAATTTTCTGACTAGATTTCCAACTAGATTTCCAGCTAAATCGATGCACGACTGGTCAGATCTAGTCGGTCGTGAGCAATTACGGTAGATTTCGGCCACCTTCTGACGGTGGTGACGGGAATATGACAATATGTGGGTAGATGAGGGTGTTTTTGTCAATTTATAAACTTTTATTTTTAGGGGTGTTTAGTTAAATTAACAAACCTAAGGGATTAAAAACAATCTAAATATTTTGAGTTAAATAGAATATGATTGAATTTTGAAAATATTAAAATAAATACATTTTTGAGTTTTTAGGATATGATAATGGAATAGGATAGGATAGGAAAAATGTGCCAAACGGACCCAAATTTTTCTAAAGTTTACAAAAAAAAAAACCTAGTGATCATACTAGTTCAATTAACAGATTTTACTAACGGATTTTAACGGTTGGTGAGAAAGTTTCATTTTGAAACTTTTTGGGTGAGAAATTGTCGTTAGGCCAAACCTTGTATGGGAAATTATTGGAAACTCTTTATAGAAAGGGCAAACCTAGTCACTGGAATACTAAACCTTGTATGGGAAATTATTGGAAACTCTTTATAGAAAGGGCAAACCTAGTCAGTGGAATACTAGGCTTGCCCTTTGACGATTCGAGACTTTTTTGGCCTAAGGTCAATGACTATTATTTCAAAAAATAGCAAATACCTCCCTACATATAATAGATTATAGAAGCAAGGATTTTGACATAAATGGAGGCCTAAGCGCGCCGGTGGCGCCTTCTTCATAAGTCATAAGGCGGTTGAGTGAGCACCACGCACACACACGTGTTTATATAACTGAGAGAGACTGTTTATTTATTTATTTTTATTATCACCCAATTTTCTATTCGGTTATTCCTTCGGCCCCAAGCCGATTTCCTCGCTCTCTGGGGGCCTATAAATACCCATTTCTTTTGTCGTTATTTTCTCCACTTTCTCCTCTTGGTTTCTTTAGAGAGAAACCGAAAAGCAAATAAATAAATCAATCTTGATCGAGACAAACGCTATTTGTTCATCAGGTATTTCTATTTTCATGCATTTTCTCTCTTTCATTTCCAGTTTTGCAAGTGATTAGATTATGTTATTTGATTTAATTCGTTTCATATTAGGGTTTTCTGTTTTATAATCTTCTTGTTTATATATATTTTGTTACAGTTCTTGAGGAATTCAAGAAAAGGGTTTTTGTGTGCGTGATTGAATTAGAAATAGTGGTTGAGTTGAGCTGTGTTGTGTTATTGAATTGAAGAAGAATTATGAGCTCTCATTCTCAAGTTCGAAATGATAGAAATGATAGAAGGGATAGGCCTAGATTTACTGCTCAAGGTGCCCGCCAAGAATGGATCCCAAGAGGAGCAACACCCACGTCTTCAGTAATAACCCCACCTCAGGCCTCGAATGTAATTGGAAATGGGATTGGTGGGCCAACAAGTTATAGCTCCATGCCGCGAGATAACCACGGCAGAGGAAGAATTGACTTCAGAGGGCAAAAGGGGCAACCTGTGAATAATCGTCGGGATAGGAATGGGAGTAAGGATAAGAAGGAGCAGGACCCGAATATGCCACAACTTGTACAAGAAATTCAGGAGAAGCTCGCGAAGGGTTCGGTTGAGTGCATGATTTGTTATGATATGGTTAGGAGGTCTGCACCAATATGGTCTTGCTCGAGTTGTTACTCAATTTTCCATTTGAATTGCATTAAGAAATGGGCTCGGGCGCCTACTTCTGTTGATTTGTCAGCTGAGAAGAGTCAGGGGTTTAACTGGCGGTGTCCGGGATGTCAATCTGTGCAGCTGCTGTCATCAAAGGAGATTCGGTATGTTTGTTTTTGTGGGAAGAGGCCTGACCCACCTTCTGATTTGTATTTGACTCCACATTCGTGTGGGGAACCATGTGGGAAGCAGCTTGAGAGCGAGATTCCAAATTCTGGTTTGAGTAAGGAGGATCTTTGCCCTCATGTTTGTGTCTTGCAGTGCCATCCAGGTCCATGCCCTCCTTGTAAGGCATTTGCTCCACCCCGTTTGTGCCCTTGTGGGAAAAAACTAATTACAACTCGATGCTCTGATCGAAAGTCTGTTCTAACCTGTGGTCAGCAGTGCAATAAGCTTCTTAGTTGCTTGCGGCACCGGTGTGAGCAGATATGCCATTTGGGTCCTTGTGATCCTTGCCAGGTTCTTGTCAATGCATCATGTTTTTGCAAGAAAAAGCTGGAGGTTGTTCTTTGTGGAGACATGGCTGTGAAGGGGGAAATTAAAGCAGAAGATGGTGTCTTTTCTTGTTGTTCAACTTGTGGAAAGGAGCTTAGTTGTGGACACCATAAATGTGGTGAAATTTGTCACCCTGGCCCTTGTGGGGATTGCGAATTGATGCCAAGTAAGATCAAGTCTTGTCATTGTGGAAAAACAAGCTTGCAGGAGCAAAGGAAGAGTTGTTTGGACCCAATTCCAACTTGCACACAAAAATGTGGCAAAGCTCTTGCTTGTGGAGTGCACCATTGTAATGAGGTGTGCCATTCTGGGGATTGTCCACCTTGTTTGGTTCATGTCACTCAAAAGTGTCGTTGTGGTTCAACATCTCGAACTGTGGAATGCTATAAAACAACAGGGGATGAGAAGTTCACATGTGAAAAGTCTTGTGGGCGGAAGAAGAATTGTGGCAGGCACCGGTGTAGTGAACGGTGTTGCCCTCTTTCCAACTCTAACAACCTTGTTTCTGGAGATTGGGATCCACACTTTTGCCAAATGTCCTGTGGGAAGAAGCTGAGGTGTGGACAGCATTCTTGTGAATCGTTGTGTCACAGTGGTCATTGCCCTCCCTGCCTTGAAACAATCTTCACTGATCTGACTTGTGCTTGTGGGAGGACTTCAATCCCTCCTCCTTTGCCTTGCGGTACACCTACTCCTTCATGTCAGCTCCCTTGTGTAGTTCCTCAGCCTTGTGGCCATTCAGCATCTCATAGTTGTCATTTTGGAGATTGCCCACCTTGTTCAGTGCCTATAGCTAAGGAGTGCATTGGTGGGCATGTGGTTCTCAGGAACATACCTTGTGGGTCAAAGGATATTAGATGTAACAAGCTCTGTGGCAAGACCAGGCAGTGTGGTATGCATGCATGTGGCCGAACTTGTCACCCAGCGCCTTGTGATACTGCTGGAGTATCTGTATCAGGCTTGAAAACTTCTTGCGGGCAGATCTGTGGTGCTCCAAGGAGAGATTGCAGGCATACATGTAAAGCATTATGCCACCCTTCTGCCATTTGTCCTGATGTAAGATGTGAATTTACTGTTACCATCAGTTGTTCTTGTGGCAGAATCACAGCCAGTGTTCCTTGCGATGCTGGAGGCAGCAATAGTGGTTTTAATGCTGATACTGTTTTAGAAGCTTCCCTTCTCCAAAAGTTACCTGTGCCACTTCAACCAGTGGAATCAACTGGCAAGAAGATTCCTCTGGGTCAGAGAAAGCTTATGTGTGATGATGAATGTGCTAAATTGGAACGTAAACGGGTTCTTGCAGATGCCTTTGATATCAACCCTCCAAATTTGGACGCACTTCATTTTGGTGAGAACTCTGCTGTGTCTGAGTTGCTTGCAGACCTGTATAGGCGAGATCCGAAATGGTTGCTTTCTGTGGAGGAGAGATGCAAGGTCTTGGTGCTCGGAAAGAACAGAGTATCTACAAATGGTCTTAAGGTTCATGTTTTCTGTCCAATGCTGAAGGATAAGAGAGATGCAGTAAGGCTAATAGCTGAGAGGTGGAAGCTTGTTGTCCAAGCTGCTGGTTGGGAGCCGAAGCGTTTCATTGTGGTTCATGTCACACCCAAATCTAAGCCCCCACCGCGGATTATGGGGATCAAGGGTGCATCCACTGTAAATGCAACTCATCCACCAGCTTTTGATCCTCTAGTGGACATGGATCCCAGGCTTGTTGTTTCTTTTCCAGATTTGCCCAGGGAAGCAGATATAAGTGCATTGGTATTAAGATTTGGAGGGGAATGTGAACTGGTTTGGTTGAACGACAAGAATGCATTGGCTGTATTTCATGATCCGGCCCGGGCAGCAACTGCCATGAGGAGGTTGGATCACGGATCAGTTTATTATGGGGCTGTTGTGGTTATGCAAAATGGTGCATCAGCAGCATCAACAGCAACCAACGCCTGGGGAGGTGCAGGGACAGTCAAGGAAGGAGTGACCCTTGCATCTCTGAAGGGCAACCCATGGAAGAAGGCTGTAGTTCAAGAGCCGGGTTTGAGAGAAAATTCATGGGGTGAAGAAGAATGGTCTGGTGATTTCGGAGATCTGCAGGCATCCGCATGGAAAAAGAAAGATGCTCCTATTGCTGCTTCAATAAACCGCTGGACTGTCCTAGACTCAGAAACATCTACGAGTTCATCTGCTGCACCTCTGAGAGCTGAAGATCCTTTAAAAAGGGCAGCAACTCAATCCAGTTCAGGATTTGAGTCAAATTCAAGTAGCTCAAATCCAGCAGGGCAGCCTGGGACAACAACTTTGAATGAAACAGATCAGTCAGAGGTGGTTGATGACTGGGAGAAGGCGTATGATTGATAGAAATGATATATTTGAACAAACTTATGATTTTGAGAGCAAAAAAAAAAAAAAAAAAAAANGGATCTAGGTGATAATGAAGTCGGAGGGGCGTCGGCAAGCGAGGAGCAATAGCTACACTGTTTCCCTTGTTTTGTCTTTTTAAATGGCATTTTGTAAATAATGCTCTTTGTGTATAAAAAACTTAGTACTTATAATAAAAAAGAAAGTTTTGGGCCCATTTTCTATTATTATTATGCATGCATTGTACTAGTTTACAGCAGTTGTTACACTTGACAAGTGAGATCAGTCACTGCCTTTTGACAGGGTTATTCAACACTATGATAGCCTTACTGTATTATCTGTGCCCTTACTTCAGAGTAATACTAGGGCTACGGACATTTCTAGAATGGCCACCATATGTGCTCATAGGGTTCTCACTGTCAAGATTTGAAACACCTGATACCCTCGTCACGGTTCTTCCATTCTAAGAACATATATCAGTACATACAATATGATTTATGCGATATAGTATAAAATGCCTTTTATTGATCAATGAACATTATTACAAAGAGTCAATTCTACAATAATTGATTGGCTCTAAGGCACTTACTCTAACATATAAATGATATGTGAATGAGGAAGGATGATATCGATGGAATTTGTTACGAGTAGGAACAAATGGATCAAGAATCGGATTTCAAACGGGGAAGTTATGATGCTTTGAAGATGAGACTCAAATCTTGGAATTTCTTCAAGATAAACATGCTTTAATGTTTTGATCATTACTTGAGCTATAGAAATCGGCATTGGGTGATTCTTGTGGGTTTGGAAGCTGATTCAAAGAGCTACAATTTTTATGTTGAGGACTTTGTCTAATTCTGAATATATCGGGCACGTTGAAGGAAAATAACTATTGCCGCAGCGTCCATTTTTGTTGCCGTGACGAGTGTGTTTTAGGGGTGAACAAGTTTCATGGTTGAGCTATTGCCGCAGCGATAGAAACTATCACTACAGCAAGCGTCCTGAAGTCCAAATATGCGAATTTTGTAAAGTATTATTCGAGTTTCATTATCCTAACTTGAATAGGATTGTCCAAACTATACTTCTACAACCCTAGCACTAAAAATAAATGTCTTTAACTATTTTTAAAGGAGATTAAGAAAGAGAGAGAGAGCGGCTACTATTTTGGAGATCAAAATTCTTGTAGTTTTTGTTCACCAATTAGAGAAGTTTTTCTATTTTAAACTTGTGTTATTGAATACAATGGTTGTTTCTAGTATTGTAATTATGAACTAAATTTCTTTTCTAGGGCTAAAGATGTAGCTCAATTCATGAATATGTGTTGACATTATTGTTGTTAATTTTAATTAGCATTAATTTTAAGTTTTATTATTGTATGCAATGCTTTCAATTCTTATGGATTTGAGAGTTGAATGATATCATGGGTTGGGTTGAGATCGAGAGATGAAATCTGATTAGTCTAAGGTAATAAAACCACAGGTTGAGTGAACATTAGACATAGGTTACCGTGATCTATGAGGCTCTAGTAAATTCCATAAAACTTAATGATCTTTTAACTTCTAAATCCAACTTAGAGATATTTTGGGTTGTTGCTTAAGAGTTAATTTGCTAATTGTTCGAGAGAAAGTTAGTGAAATACTAAGGAATTTGGCCTTTTAAATAAACTTAATTAGGTTAGTAATAATTGTCAATGCATAAGATTAAATTGGTGTGAAATCTATGCCCTAGGTTTAATCATATTGATCTTTTTACCAAAGTATTAATACAATTCAGCTCTTGTTTTAGTTTTTAGTTTGTTTTATTTTTCATTAAATCATTCATAAAATTCTATTTTATCAGATAGTAATAAAATATATTAGTTTGGTACTTGGTAAGTAGTTCTCTTAGGATTCGAACACTCGTTTACTCGAGCTTTACTACTTACACGATTTCGTACACTTGCGAATAGCCTGTCAGTACCTCAAGTTATTATGCCAACAAAAAATACCTGATGTTCAAAGCTTCAAGCTGAAATCGGCAAACGAAACCAACGCAATATAAATCGACCAAGGATTGAAGAATGAAGACTGGCGATCAACGCATCAAGCTCAAATTGGCCTCTTGCTAACGAGTGATGACAAAACATAATCTCAAGTGTCAACATTCAACAAAATCAATACAATATAAAGGAAAATTAACCCTAAATTGAACAAGGATTGAAGATTGATATGACACAAGTTATAGAACAAATACCTTTGGCTGATACTATTTGAGAATTAAGAGAGAGAGAGAGAGAGACGAAATGAGATTCGATATTCGAGCTTTGCAGGAAATCAGATTCAATGTGAGAGTTGAGAGAGGAAGCTGAGTTCTTCAATTGGTTTTGGGGTTGGGGTTAGGAGAGTCTGTGTATGTGTTTAGGAAATTAGGGCTTATAGCATTATTTGGGATTTTGGGTATTTGGGTTTTAGAAGAGTTTTTATTACATATGCGAACCTGCGTAGGCTCACGTGCTGGCTCAAGCTCAATAAGCTCTCGAGCCTGCGAGCCAAGTACCACTATATTTGGTACTCGGTTTGTCAACGAATCGAAGGGTTCAAAATTGGGCTCTTTGTCAAGCCGAATTCGATCTTTACTTGAGCTGAGCCCAAGCCGTACACAAATGGCTCTGCTCAGGTACACCCCTGCTAGGGATAGGGATTAAAACTCCCCCCGTCCTGGTTCCTATGTTTCATCTCATTCTTACAAGGTTTTGGCCTTGTTAGAGCCCATGGAATTGCCCAGATCGCCAACAAATGCATGTAACTCAACGCATTAAAACAATCAACGGTGGTCCAAGCTTCAAGAGTTCAAAAAGAATAACTACGTAGAAAACAGCAATGAGTTAGTGAATTATCAGGAACAAATAGTTCTAGAGCAGATAATAATAAGTGCAAATTATGGAGAATGTAAAGTTTCCAATTCTAATTGGCAGAAAATTATCCTAAAGGCAGTAACCTGATGACGTAGGACATAAAGGAAGGATGCTCCTTATCTTCTACATTTTAGGATAAAGTATTTGAGTTTTTGGTATCCCTTTCTTGATTTCTTCTCTTAACCTATTAATTTCTCTCTATCTCCCCTACATAGAGTCCTAAATTATCTATCTATGTTATTCTTCTCTTCCTCTATCAAGGAGCAAAAATATTATCTACTTGACACTATCACTACCAGAGTTTTGTCCAACATTTCACAGCATCAAGAATCTACAGGAATATGGATAAACGGCACATCCACCAAAAAAAGGTTAAATGAACTGACAAAACATATGCCACAATGAAATCTATATAGATTTAAGAAAGATTTAGATATGAAAAACACAAACTCATAGCTCAGTTAACAGCTTATTAACTAAGCTGTAAGATAACACCGTTTGATAACCTTAGGGGTATCTTATCCGAGTCTATTTTCAAACCATGCTACTTCATAGATTTCAGCGACAATTTGAAATTCCATATTTCTATTGAAATCTCATTTTCATACCACAGTGCTTCATAATTTCAATGGCAATAATTACAAATCTCCATGGATTATCATTACAACAACTGCATATGTAGCACTAGACCATATTTCTCTTGACTATAATGTTGTCACGTCAACTGTTCCAAAAGGTAGATCCCACTGACCAACCCCTACTCTACATCCATATTCTTTAAGACATTATAGTTAAATACCTTTTCCAATGCTCTTCTTGCTTTGTCTTCATCAACTATCGTTGAAAGAGCACATGCTCGTGCATAACAACATTAGAGACACACCTGGTAAGTTCTAATCTTATTAGATTTGAACTAAAAATAATCGATATTGAGAAAAAGAAACATGTGAAACATTACAAACAAATCAAGATTTATCAGGCCTGGATATTTGAGAATATCAATGAACGAAGTTAATTAGTTGCAACATACCATTATCCTAGTAAACTGACTAGCTTGAATAGATGAGCTCGAGCGGCTACCATTATTGTCGTAGTTGAAGTAAGAACCATTCCACAATTTCTCATATACAACTTTTGCTTACTGAAATTTGCACCAGAAATAATCCTCAAACCCTTAAGATCTACTTCATGTGCAAATGCTGACACAGTCTGGAATGCTACCACTATATGCACTTACAACAAAGATAGATCACATATCGTATGTCTGATCAAGGAAGCCATTATTCTCAATCATCCCCATCACCATCCCTATCAAATTCGAATATATGAAAGTGTTTACTAAACCTTCTTCTTACCCTAACCAAAGTAGAGCATTTGGGCACCCAAATGAACTTTTGCAGGATTCTGCTCCGAAAAAAGTTTAATACTCACTAAAGCTTTTATCACGTAAACTTCAATTTCGCTTTTGGATCGGAAATTGAGGAAGCTAGTTCAAACAGTCATGATAATTTTCGGCCTTCATTAGTAACTGCATGACTAAGGACATTGTACATTCAGTCAACTTCACGTTTCTCCCTGCCGTCCTATGAAGGAGTTCAACAACTTTTGGTATCTCATAATTTTTGAGGAAACCAAAGATAAGCGTAGTAAATGTGACCACATTTGGAGCACAACCTTTTTCTTCCATATATGAAAACAACTCAGTTGCCTTTTCTAGTTGTCCATTTTTACACAACCCATTGATCAAAATGTTATATGTTACTGTAATGCCCGCTTGAGGTACGTAACTCATATTTGCTCATTTTGCCCTTAAAGTTGTTTTGTTGCCCTAGTTAAGTGTGTGATGTGTTGAAATGTTTGATATTCCCTGAAAATGGTGAAGTCTTGTTGAAATTTGTTAAGGGAGACTTGCCGCCGAACGAAGGAGACTCGTCGACGCGGCAACGTGAGGCCCTGGATTTTTCGACGAGGGTGAGAATGCCTCTCCGCGGCGAAGACTCGGTGAAAATTTTTATGAGTTTCTAAGAATTCTTCCTTTGGGCACAATGATCATTCTACCCCTAATATAGGAAAAGTGGGAAGTGAAATGCAAGGAAATGATGGAGAATAGTTTAATAGGGGTGCATTTGCAAAGAATTAAAGGCACAGTTGGAATTTCTAAGAAAGAGTAAGGGTAAAAAGGAGAAGAGTGGAAAAATATGAGATATTAAAAGTTTAGCTTTAGAAACCTTTCATTCTTTCTTTCCCACAGCCTCTTCTATTCTTCAATTATCTAAGCTATTCAATGTTCCAAGGGTTTTTTGGGCTTTTGACTGAGTTGATACCAGTTGATCCAAGCACTAAAGGTAAGAATCCTTACTCTAGAGTGAATTTTTAGTAGTGTAAGAGTAGGATCCTTACTAAGTTTGTGGTTTAAGGTATCAAGCATCAGAGTAGAGAGCTTAAGTGGATTCTACTTGAGTATAAGGTAAGTACAATCCACCAAGTTGTGATTTGCATGATTTATAGAGATTTGATATGTGCTTGAATTTTTATGTTTGAAATGAGTTGATGGATTTATGAATGAGTTCAATGTTGAGTTATGGAGAGATTTCACATGAGAAGGTGGATTGTGTAGATAAAAATTGGTAGAAGTATGGATAGATTAGAAGAATTTGAGAGGAATATTGAATGTGTTTTCTTTGCAGGATGTGTGATGATTTAAAGGAGTTGAACACCAATTTTGGATGGTTAAGAAAGAAGTAGAAATTAAGTGTAGAGTAGAGTTTATGTATGCACACATATGTTGTGGAATGCCGAGAAGCATGAGTAGAAGTGAGAACTACTTTAGCAACATAGCATATTTGCATTTCATGAGTCATAAGAAAGATTCTAGGCATGAGCCATCCATATGCATAATATGTGTAATGAAAAGAAACACTCTAAGAATAAAGATAAAGAAAAGAACTATATCTTAGAATAAAGAAAAAAGAAGAATTTGCACTAGAGAATAAAAGGAATAAAAATGCTAAAGAAGAGAAAGAGAATAGGTTGTGATGGGAACCCGTGAGTGTAGAATTACCCCATGTAAACCGCCGTGAGAGAGCGGTCTCCATGAGAGAGCGGAATGAGAATGAGGAAAAAGAATTCGTATAGCCGTGAGAATACATGCGAGGAGGGCTATAACGGAGAGTACACTCACATGGCCAAGGGTTTGAATCCATGCATCAACCAAGACCATCGGCAAAGAATAAGAGAAAGAATAAGAATAGAAAAGAATGAGAAAACAGAGAGAAAGAAAAGAAAAGAATAGAAAGAAAAGAAAGAGAGAAAATGCATTGCTTTGCATTATTGCATAGCATCTCATCCATGCATGTTATTATGATATTCCCTCATGGTGATGAGAATAGAGGAAAGAAAGAGAAAAAAAAAAAAAAAAAAAAGCAGTGAGAACTAGAAGCAGAGAAAGAACAAGAGAGAGATTGAATAAGAGAAGTGACAAGAGGAAGGAAAGATTTGAAGAGTGATACACGGGGATATTGGATAGAGGATTTACTTACTGAATCTTTGTGCTCACCTTGTTTTCTATGTTTTTGAGGACATAGGTGAGGACTGGCGGATGGACAGCGCAAGCGGGGAGACTTGGTACATTTGTACTGTTTGAGAGTCCTTTTGTACAATGATATGTACTATGTAAAGAATGTATATATTAGAAAGAAAATTTTTTGGGCCCAAATATTCGATACGTCTATTGTAGTTTAGTAATATTGTATGAATATGATAGTAAAAAGAAGTCATTACATTCAATGTACTGGACAGGTTCCAGAAGAGAAAAAATTTTGAAATAGAGTCCAAAGCAGTTTCGAATTCCCTGGTTTACATAATCCATCAATGAGGGGATTCAAACCTTCAAGGCTAGCAAATTATTATTTACTGGAGATGTATAAACATTTCCACCGCTTCTACAAAAAACTATCCTTCTTGCAAAGTCCATAATGAAAATGCTAATAGGTCAGGAATCAGGAAAGCCACGTTCAAGTACGACATCTCACCAAACTAAATCCGTGCATCTTTTACCATTAGGCTTAAGAAAAAAAAAGACCAAATAACAAGGCGTATGACATAATCCATTAGGCCTATCCTTCAAAAATCATTTTCATAAAGAAGATTAAGAGCTCTTTTTATTCTTACTCTCTGCAATACCAATGGAGTAACGGTTGTAGCAAACAAACATATAGGTCGCATACCCCTTTCTAGTTAGAGAAAAACAACCGTGCACAACCCATTCTATCTGCCAAGCTATAACCATTCAATAAAATGTTGTAGTTATAACGTGACTGAATTCCCAAAACCTTATTCCAAATACAATCCTACTCGCTTCTTCTATAATGAAATCCAGCCTTACAATAGACCATCATTATGGTACTTAATGTAACAACATCTGGCCTACAAAAAAACACCACATTATCTTCATTCCCCTTAGCCATTTCTTGTAAAGAACTTAATGGCAAACACTTATCTTCCTTGTTTTGCATAAAATCAATCATGTGTTGCAAGTGACCACAGGGGCTACAACCAACAGCACCCATTTCGTCTAGTCAATTCATCGGACTCTTATACTCTTTCCGCTATAAACAAGACCTTTAATCAACAATTAAAAGTCACTGCATTGCTTAAAAAACCCTTCTTCAAAATCCCCCCAAAACCGCAAAAACTTTCCAAAAACACTTTCAATATTACAACAAGATGATATTATCAAATGTTCAAAGCCATAAATTAGAGACACACATTAGTTGAATTCACAAACTTATAAAGCGAAATCACTTCATATATACGTTCTTCTAGTGTGCAATAAACAAAGATTAATGATGAAATTGGAGAAAGGGTGTGCAAATTATCATGTAATAAAAAAAAGTACATGCTTCATTCAAAGTAAAGTTACCTGATCGACAAACTCTTTGATGAAGTTAGCGAGTGAGCGTGAGGTTGTTCAGGGCGTTTTTTCAAGGATATAGAACTCATTTTTAGAGCTTGAAGTTGGGAGGTGTTACGTGAATAGCTAACAAAGATGAATAGTTACCTCTCAGAGGATGGGTTTTGAGAGATTGAAAGACCAACAATTGGGGATCTCAAGACATTTAGTGAAGAGTGTTTTTGTGGGTCGTTTCTAGGTAGGTAATTGCAAAATCCAAAGGCAATAAAGAGAAATGTTTGACAATAATTCAACAAACAACCTTTATGGTTTCAAAATTGTAAACTTATGTAAGTGTCGCTACTTTCTACAAAACACCTTGCAGGATTTGAAAATGTTCCCTTAGCACCTTGAAGGTTAAAATGTCGTCCATGTTCAGGGGTGGAGGGTGCTTTTCAGTTGAGGCATGTTTCTACGTAAATCCAAATTATCCAATTGATCAAACCACAATGCAACCCAAACCAACCAATTTATATAATGCTCAATTGGAATTCTTTTTAACTTTTTTTTTTTTGGTAAAATTATAATATTTTTTTAATATTCATTCAAAGTCGTAAGTATAAACATGTTATAGTTGAAAAAATAGATTATCTAATTAAAGTTTACATGTGAGATCTTCGAAAGTTTTGCAACCCAAAGTGGAAAGCTGTGATATCCACAAAAGTATACTCTGGCAATGTTTGCTTTAGATGTAGAAAAAATATTATTGGAGTATAAGGTCCTTAATCACTAATTGACAGATCATCTTTATGTTCACAATCACACACTAAAAAAATGAATGATTATAACATGCAGAGCGACTCTAATTCATGATATGTAAACTCTCCTCTTACAAGCCCGAATTTTTTTTTTTTTTTTTAGAATTTAGAATTTAGATATTCTCTACCTTTGCTTCGCAAACCCTCTGTTAATTAATATTAGGTTCTATACATAATTTCGACAAGAAAGAGTAAAATAATAAATGACTTTTATATTTTAAATTAATAAACAGTTAACGAAATTATAAAAGTTAAAATTATGAAAGTTTGACCGGAAACAATATGACTATTACTAGTATCTTGAAGGTTTTATGGAGAAGTTAGTGAATTATCTTTAGTAATTAATTCAGGTTTGATTCAATATATTATATAAAATAGTTATATGACACTTGATGTTAATAAATAAAAATAATCTATTTATGAATAATAAAAATTCTGCTGTTAAATTAGGGCTATATATTAGAATGGGGAAAATTTAATAAAATTTGTTCATTTATAGTATATATTATTCTACGGAGCTAATATCTATTAATAATAAGGAAAGAAGAGGAAATTTATGGAATTATGGTTAAATCTCATAGAAGGATTTGATGTCCTTAGTTCTTTATGATACTATTGTAATGTTCCACATTAGCTTATCTACAACATACACTGCACATTAACATATATGATCAACACATATCAAGTGATTAGACAGTCACACATATACACATTTCAATAAAGAATTCTGGTATGAATGTGCTTCCTATAACGTTATAATCTCTGTTATGAAGATCATTGCCTGCAAAATTTGGAAACAATGGTATCTATCAAAACTAGATTTCGAAAACAGTTACAAGAATTGGATAACTAATAGTAGAACAATATAATTTACATAAGCATTTCAAATATTCTCTTATACAATACAACTCATTGCTATACACAAAATTAGATGATAGTAATAAGTTACAAAAATCAATCAATTATGGAAACATCTTCTTGCAAGTGTAATAAAAGAGTGACTGTAAGAGATCTTCAAGTTTTTTCTGATCCGATACCTTTAGAAGGCGAGTAACTTTGTAGAATCTTGCACGATAGCTATACAGAGATTCTTCATTTACTTTTGGTTTCACCCCATTCTTATAAGGTTTTGCCCTTGTTAAAGCCCATGGAATTGCCCATATGGCCAACGAATGCATGCACTTAGCGCTCTAAAACAATCAATGGTGGTCTAAGCTTCAAGAGTTAAAAAAGAATAACTACGCAGAAAATAGCAGTGAGTCAGTGAATTATCATGAAGAAATAGTTCTAAAGCAGATAATAATCAATGTAAATTATGCAGAATGTAAAGTTTCCAATTGTAATCGGCAGAAAATTATCGTAAAGGCAGTAACCTGATGGTGCCGGATGTAAAGGAAGGATGCAAATGGGTATTTAGTCCCTATTTTCTATTTATCAAGAAATTGATAAAAAAAAGTTGAAGGTGAAAATTTAGTAATTATCAATTTTGTTGACTATTTTCTTATTTTTATTTTATTTATTAATAAATAACACGACTTTTGTTATATAATTGCAAGATGTTGGATACCAAAGCATGTGGGATTTCGATATGTGATTACTGTCCTTTGATATCTGTTTTTGCTGTAGCTTGAATACTGCAAACATTTTTGCTATCTATGCGGTGTTTGGTAGAGAAGTTTGGTTTTGGCAGAATTTTCCGGATTTACAGTTTGTAAGCTGCATTTTTGTTGTGAAGCTCGGGCTTGCTCTATGTAGTTATAACTGGCTCAGTTCTGTACAGGTTTTCAGGGGAGGTTTTGGGACTGTTGCCGACTTTTATGTTGTTGCAACTAGAAGCTGCACAATTGGTTTGGAATAATTGTAGTGCTTTATTTTTTTATTGAAATGCGGTATGGACCTGTTGAAGATACAGCAGCAGAAACCGCATTTTTTGTGCATGCAAGGACGATCTTGCGTTATGGTTTAGTTAGGAGAGGTTCTGGCTTGTTGTAGTCTACTATGAGATGCAGCCAGGTTTTTTCTTTTCCTTTCCAGTTTCCAGCAGAGTTGCAGTCTGTGCAGAGTTTGATGTTTTGCAAGGGAAGCCCAGGATTGTTAATGCAGTTCCATTTTGGAAATTTTGACCTAGTAGCAGTTGTAGCAGACTCAGAGCTTCTGGACATGCAGCACTTGTGTGTTTTTGTTTGTGTGACTGCAGGGATGTTTGGTATTGGCGATGAGGTTCTTGTTAAAGTAGCTAGTCTACTGCATTAGTTTATATATAATGTAAATATTTAATTTTAGTTAAAAGAGTTAGTTTAATGTTTATTATAACTTGAGTTAGTTATTAGCTTGAGTTAGTTGATGAAGTTAATTGTAATATAAAAAAAGTGGATAGTGTTACTCAATGCAAAACGAAATTTTCCCCCAAATTTCTCTCTTTACATTGGTTTTCACTCTCTTCAACATGGTATCAGAGCGACAATTCTTCCGCAATTTGATCTAAAAATTGATCAATCAAACTCCCAATTTCATTCCAATTAAGCTCGAAGCAGCTCAAAATCCTTTAGCTTCTTCAATTTTAGCTTGAATTCTTCAAAGTTTTCAGTTTCGTCGATAATGGCAAGTTCAACTGAAGAGTTTGTTATTCCTTCGATTGATTCCAATTCTCCTCTCTATGTTCATCCCTCAGATACACTAGGTTTTTTTCTTGTTTCTGAAAAGCTGGTAGGTACTGAAAATTATGGAATATCAAGTAGGGCAATGACTGTTTCTTTGTGTACAAAGAAAAAATTGGGTTTTGTTAATGGAACATGCACAAAGTTGTCAGCTCACTCTAGGTTAGTACCATAGTGGGAAAGATACAATTCCTTAGTACTCACTTGGATTTTCAATTCGATGTCGAAGGAAATCTTCAATGGCATTGTCTACTCGACTGATGCTTCTTAAGTTTGGCAAGAATTGAAAGAGCAATATCATAAGGTCAATGGAACTAGAATTTTTTGTCTCCACTGAGAAATTATCAATCTCACGCAAGGAACAAACACAGTGGCTGTCTATTATAACAAGCTTAAGTCTCCTTGCGATGAGTTAGATTCATTAGTAAGCTTACCTACTCCAGACACCATCTCTACCAAGGCATTTCTCGAGCATCTTAATCAACAGAAGCTATTACAATTTTTTATGGGCTTAAATGACTCATATTTTATGGTTAGGAGTCAAATTTTGTTAATGAATCCTTTATCAAGTGTTAAACGAGCATACTCAGTAGTACATCATGATGAAAGTCATAAAATTCTAACTAGTATGAATGTTAATTCGGAGGTGTCAACTGCGCTCTATGCTCAGAATAATAGCAAGAGTCAGAATCAAGGCCAGAGGTATAAGGGTAAGAAGCCTTAGGTTGAATGTGAGTACTGACATTTGCCTGGTCATAAATGGGAAAGTTGCTATAAATTGACTGGCTATCCTGTGGACTACCAGTTCACAAGAGGCAAGACATCTAAAGCAAAGGTTTCTGCTAATCAAGTGCAAACACATAATTCAGCTTTAGAGTTATCAGATGCTGGAAATGTTAGTGCCTCAATTGGTCCTATTCTGACATCTAACCAATACTATCAAATTCTTCAGCTTTTGGGCAAGGAAAACACTCTTCCAACTACTAATCTTGCAAGTACTCTCCCGAGTGTTGTTAATCCTTACTTTTCTTGTTTGAATAATAATGTTTACATCATAGATACTGGAGCTACAGACCATATGACCTGCAATTATTCTATCATGAAATCCCCCATTACCATAGAGCCTTCTTCATAACCCAATGGCACCAAAACACACATTACACATATAGGTTCTGTGGATTTAGATAATGGTTTTCATCTTTCCAAAGTGTTACACATCCCAGATTTCAAACACAATTTACTTTCAGTATCAAAGTTTACTATTTCCAATAATTGTGCTATCACCTTTTATCCTGATTTTTGTCTCATTCAGGATCTTTGCAGTGGAAAGTTGAAGGAGATTGGTAAGCATAACCAAGGCCTATACCTTCTTGATCCAATTTCCAAACATGCATCAACATTACCAAATGTAGGAAAATTAAATAAAATTGTTTGCAAAGCTTCAAATATTTTGTGTTCGAAAAACATTGTACCGTTTGATTTACAATTGAATAAAAATGTTGGTTCACCTGGTTCTTTTTTGTCTACCACTTTATCTAATAATCTTGAGTATGGCATAAAAGGTTCGGTCATGTTCCCTATATAGTTTTGCAGCATATGCATCATACACTAAAATTGAATGGGTATGCACGTCCTCACTACCATGTTTGCCCTTTAGCTAAGCAAACTAGACTTCCTTTCAGTCACAGTAGCTCACAATCTAGTTGCATTTTTTACCTCTTACACATGGATGTTTGGGGTCCATATAGGACTCCAATTCATGGTAATGCCAAGTACTTTATTACTATAGTTGATGAGTATTCTAGAGTCACTTTGATATTCCTCATGTAGTATAAATCTCATTCTTTTGTTACCATCAACCATTTCTTTCAAATGGTACAAACTCAATGTCATTCTACTCCAAAGTGTATTAAAACTAATAATGGGTTTGAATTTTTCAATAAAAATTGTAATGAGTTGTTCCTTAGTAAAGGCATTGTGCATCGAAGTTCTTATGCATATTCCCCTCAACAAAATGACATTGTTGAGAGGAAACATAGACATATTCTTGAGGTAGCTAGGGACCTAAAATTTCAGGCTAATATACCAAGTCATCTTTGGGGTTATCATGTGCAAACAGCTGTGTACTTGATTAATAGATTTCCTTCTTTTGTTCTTAAAGGCTTATCCTTTTTGAATTTTTTTTTTGGTAAATCTCCTTCATTGGAACATATCACAGTATTTGGATCTTTGGCTTATACTACCATTCTTACCTCCAAGGATAAATTGTCCCCTCGGTCTATTCCCTGTGTCTTTTTGGGTTATTCTTTGACTCAGAAAGCTTATTTGCTTTATAACCTTTCCTCTCATTCTATTTCAGTCACCTGAGATGTTATTTTTTACGAGCATATCTTCCCTTTTACCTGGTCCAGACCTTCACATAATATTTTTCCTCCTGATTCTGACTTTCTTGATGTGGAGTCTATTCCTTCTTTTGTCATTCCTCTCTCTGATGATGTATTACCCACTGTCCAGTCAACAAAACCTATAGCATCTCATCCTACTTCCTTGGTTGACCAATAAGTTATAGCCCTCACTATCCCTTCACCTCATCAGCCTGTTTCATTTCCTATTAGAACCCCCGGCAGAGCCAAACGACCTCCCATTTGGACTTCAGATTTTATTTGTCCATCCGTTCCTACTTTCTCCTGAACTAATACTACTCCCTATCCCATTTTCAATTTTGTTATCTATGACCAGATTTTTACTTTTTACAAAGTCTACTTGTCCTATCTCAACCTAGTGGAACCTACCTCTTTTTCTTTAGCTTCTCAGGATTCCAATTGGAGAGTTGCAATGGAGAAAGAGATTAGAACAGAATCATACCTAGTCTCTAGTCCCTTTACCCCATGGTAAGACTCCCATAGGTTATAAATGGGTATATAAGTTGAAGTATAAGGCTGATGGCTCTTTAGAGAGGTACAAGGCTAGATTAGTGACTAAGGGATATACTCAACAAGCTGTGGTGGATTATGCGAAAACCTTTTCTCTTGTCGTCAAAATGGTGACTATCAGAACCAGTTTATCCTTAGCCTTTGTGCAAGGTTGGCCTCTTTATCAAATGGATGTAGATAATGCGTTTCTACAAGGGGATTAACAAGAGGAGATATACATGACTTTGCCTTAGGGTTTTGTTAAGTAGGGGTGGCAGAATATAGTTTGTAGGCTTCAAAAATCGCTTTATGGATTAAAGCAGACTTCTAGAGCTTGGAATTACAAGGTTACACAAGCTTTACTTGCTGGTAGTTTTTGTCAATCGAAATCAGATTACTCCTTGCTCATTAAGAAGGTTAATTCTCATATTGTGGTGTTATTAGTGTATGTGAATGATATAGTTATCACAGGGAACAATATAGAGATGATTCACCAAACTAAACAACTCCTGCATTCACTTCAAGCTGAAGGACTTGGGTTTGCTAAGGTATTTTTTTGAGTTTTGAGGTTACTAGATCTTCTAAAGGGATAAGCTTGTGTCAAAGGAAATATGCATTAGAGTTAATATTAGAATCTAGTATGTCTGGTCCCAAACCATTTGCAATTCCAATGGACTCTACTTTAAAGCTTACTTCTATTGCCTTTGATGACCTTTTCCCTACTAAAAATGATCCATTGTTTCTTGATCCAAGTACGTATCAGAGGTTGGTGGGAAAGCTGCTATATTTATGCATGACTAAACTCGAGTTTTCCTTTGAATTTGTTAAGCCAATTCATGCATAAACCCAAGTAGTGCCATATGAGTGCAACTCTTAAAGTGGTTAAATACACCAGGTTTGGGTCTCTTTTTTTCGCAGATAATAATATGGACTCATTGGCCTTTTGTAATTATGATTAGGCATCTTGTCTCATGACAAGAAAATCAGTGACTGGATATTGTGTTTTCTTTGGAAAGTCCTTAATATCCTAGAAACTTAAGAGGCAAGCAACCATTTCTAAATCATCTTCAGAGGTAGAGTATAGGGCAATGTCTTCTACTGTGTGTGAACTTCTTTGGCTGGTGCAACTCCTTATAGAACTTGATTTTTCAAAGTCAAGGATGCTACCCATTCCTCTTCATTGTGACAACCAAACTACAAACCATATTGCATCCAATCCCATATTTCATGAGAGGACAAAACACATTGATATAGACTATCACATTGTCAGAGAACCGCTCAAGCTTGGCCATATCAAAACTGCTTACATTCCTTTTGCAGAACAATCGGGTGATTTGCTTACTAAAGCACTTGGAAGCAATCTTCACTCCAAGTTATTACACAAGTTGGGGGTTTTACACCTTTATTACCTTCCAACTTGAGGGGAGTGTTAAAGTAGCTAGTCTACTGTATTAGTTTATATATAATGTAAATATGTAATTTTAGTTAAAAGAGTTGGTTTAATGTTTGTTATAGCTTGAGTTAGTTATTAACTTGAGTTAGCGGATGAAGTTAGTTGTAATATAAAAATAGTGAATAGTGTTACTCAATGCAATACGAATTTTTCCCCTAAATTTCTCTCTTAACACTAGTTTTCACTCTCTTCAATAGTTCTTCCAGGGGAGGTTGAGTTTGCTATAGTCCTCTCTATTGTTGCAGCTTGGTTACTGCATTTTCTGCTGTATTTTGCAGAATCTGTAGTGCTAGACCTATCGTAGTTAAGCGTGCAACAGAAAAAGGCACTCTTTTGTGCTAGTTGCTACATTTTTTCAGTCTGTTTCGTAGCTCCTTTGTGCAGCAGTTTGCACAACTCGTTTGCTGCTAGTAGAGCAGCGAAGTCTTATTGTTTAAGGATCTTTCATGGGAGTTTCTTAGGAAATTGCAAAATTTCATGGAGTTGTAATTCATTCGTAAGTAGATTCTGGCCTGGTCATTGTTGGACACAATCTTTGAGTATTGTTGTGTATAATAGTTTGATGAATAATGGTGGTAATGTGATAAATGCGTCAACTTTAAGTTTTTCTAGGCATAAGTAGTTTATTTAAGAAAAAGTGGTCTTGTATTGTGAATTAAAAATGTTAATATTTGTATCGGCAAAAAAATGTTTTGGCCTAACGAGGCCCAATAACGAAATAAATATGTCACGGTCCAAGGCCTTAGCCCAATCTCGGTTTGGCCTACGCTTAAAGTCACCTTGTGAACTACCCACTATATGAGTTGGGTTATCTTGCAAGTTAAGCTAAACTGGGTTTCGGCCTATTAGCCTACAACAGTCCATAAATAGGAAATCAGAATTCCATTCTATTTCCTCTTCTGCTAAGATTCCGAATCTTACTCAAACTAGTAAACTTAAATCCAATAAAGGCAAGAAATACTATCTCCCAAAGTAGGACTCAAAATCCTACTAGGATTCCAACCCCTTGGGTTCACTATATAAACAGAGGTCTGCCCTCTCATAATTCATCCAATCTCCACTACTCAAAACCACCTACTTGCTCCTAAGTGCTTGCTCGTGAGAACTTGACACCATTGCCGTAGTCTTGGTCTCCGATAATTCAGAGCGCCTATGGCAAACACTACCCTGGTGTTTTTCGTAAGCTTCACGCTTGTCTCTTCTTATGTACAGGTCCAACAGATTGTCATAGGATTAGACCTTATTTCTGTAACCATAGATTTTTTGTATCTACAGATTGGCGCCCATTGTGAGGCCCTGAAAATCATCTAGCTAGCAATGACCTGCTTCACACAGACGACTTGAGTCATGACTGGAAACTAAGAAGCCCCCTTAGCTTGTCTCCATAACTCCAATCGACTCTGCCCTCCTAGCTCCACACTTGCACCTTCGTTCGACTCGGAAACTTCCCTTTTAGGATTCACTATGTAGGCGGAAGCACCTTCATGCTCAGAGGCCTAACATCTCGGATAAATTCAAGAGCAAATGCCCAACCTTTTCCCCACTCGACTCGCACGAGTCCCTCTAAGGCAAACCTTCTAACTCTATCCAACCCCACCACCACTTAGTATACTCTTTGATCCATTCGGGCGTCCTGGCTGAATGAAAGTGATGAATGAATAGCGACCTCACGTATCTCCTTACGTTTTGCTCTGCCCAACCCACTTCATTAAGTCGAATCAAAGTGCCAAAACGAATTACAATGGTCTGAGTATTGTAGACACTTCAAAGCATGCAAAAACTGAAACATTCTCCCATAATGGGAAAAGTTGAGCCAACTTGTCCACTGGCTTTTATCAAATTGAATAAAGATCACATGAGCAGCTTCTTTTGAAGTCGTGCTACCTGATGATCACACGTGATTAATGGTCATTGATCTTTGGACTAACGGGATGACATATGGTTATTACACACCTCGACCATCCAAAGGAGAGTACCGTCTTGTCAAACTCTATTCGGCTCATCTCCATCATCCCCACACATTATGGGAGCATCCTCAGACACAGTCCTAAATCTCCACATCTTCACTCACATGGTTCAGCTCAGCATGGATAGCTAGACAGCCACGCCAGTGTGATCATGGGTTCAACTTCTGATCTCATGATATAAGGCTCTACAATCTCATACTCGTCACCATCCACCAAAACAGTTAAGAGTAAAAGAAGAAATAAGAAGAAAATCAACAC
The DNA here is from genome assembly GCF_008641045.1 of Pistacia vera. Lineage (NCBI taxonomy): Eukaryota > Viridiplantae > Streptophyta > Magnoliopsida > Sapindales > Anacardiaceae > Pistacia > Pistacia vera. The sequence continues at coordinate 1,837,582 of NW_022195028.1, read as the reverse complement.
CAAGACTATTCGGAACTTTTTCACATTCTCCTCCAAAAATACTCTAGTCTTAAAGCAAATCAACACCAGACAAGGAAAACAGCAGATTCAAAACAAAACTAGGGCAAAGAACTAAAGAAATCTTGAACCTCTATCACCAACTCGCCATGGAACAGCAACTCACCACTGAAACCCAAACAGAAAATGAGAAACTTGAATTCAAACCCAATGCCAAACGTCCAAGACACTCTTCCTTTATACTCGGCTCTGACCTACACAACAAACCTTCGCAGTCTAATCTTCATTTCTCGATCGGCTCGACTACATTAGATGAGAATAGAAGAGCCGAGCGGTCACTTTCTATATCCCAAGATTCTTTTTCAAACACCTCTCAACCTCTAAGAGAATGAAGAACCCACGGTCCTCCATCCTCTTCCCAACAGCAGATCAGAACTTATAAAAATCCACCAAACAACAGAAAATTTCCAAAGGTTTTAAAATCTTCCTCCAAAACCCAATTGAAAGCACCTCAACCTTTCCAAATTCCATAAAGGATCAAGCCTTTGAAGCAAATTCCAGACAAAAAACACAAGAAACTCAAAAACCCACTAGGTCTCTTCAAAAACCTCCTACAACTTCTTCAAAACGCCACTCAAGTCACTCATGGCTCACCAAGAAGAAAGAGAATAGCAAAGGAAAATAAAAAATTTAAAGGAGAAGCAGCCTTACTATTTTTCTTTTGGAAGTTGCCGATGAAAAAAGGAAGGAAAAAACCATCCCAGCTTTGAAACTCCAAAGAACTTTTTGAAACGAGAAATGGGTCTCCCAAAGGGATTTTCTCTTGTTAAGTAGACCCAATCCTATGAGAACCACGTGCCAACCGCTCAAAGAGTCTTGGAAGTTGTGTATATATCTCCAGCCTGTTGGAAAATTGAAACTCAGCACATCCATGGTTTTGAGTGTAAGCTATATAAAAAAGGACCTAGACGACTCGTTTGTCCCCCAATTCTTGGTGAAAGACTCCATTTGAAAAACCTTTCCTCCTCCTCGTCTCTTCCTCCTTTAAGTTTACATCTTAAGCTCTACCAATTTCTTTTATTTCTAGTTTAAGGGCTGAGGTTCTGCCACTCTAAAAACATAGCTCTAGACTAAAACATGTTGAAGACTGATGCAAAACATTTTAAGACATTGCCTCTCTTGGTGTTGCTCTAAACATCACAAGGGCCCTCCTTGCCGTTTGCAAACACTCTGTCCCCCTGCCACCAACTGTCATTTGCTTCTTCCTTCTTTGGTGCCCCTTATGGCACTCACCTACACATGCAGGAGTAGTTACTCCAGTGTATTCCCACCCGTTATGTGTTTCCATGTTTCACGACCCTATGGGTCATCCACTGAAGCTATGGATCTCATCCGCCCTTCGCTAGTTCACTGCTTCATGCACTTCTGGCAGGACATGTTCTCCATTCGCTCAGTCAACATAACCGAGAGTGAAATCCCACTCCTCTTTTAATATTTTGTGCTCCTCCAAACATCGTTTCCTGTTCTATTGTTAGTTGTCGAGATATACCAAAGGCTTTTGAGATGAAACCAGCTAGGGCTTTAATCGGTGAAGCTTCTACACTCTTACAGAGTCCTATGGCTTTATTTACTTCTCTCATGCATCAAGATGTGTCTCCTACTATTTCTTCAGTTCTTATGCCACTGACCAACCCTGGTCCGCTTTTTCAAAGTTGGCCACTACAACTTAAGTTTCTCCTTTTCTAGTTTTTTTAGCAGTTAGAGAAACTTCTAGGTCTTCTTCTTTATCTTGAATGGTTTTACGAAGATTTAGAAGCTCTCTTCTTTATCAAACAAATTAAAAAGATGAAGAGAGATTTACCTTACACCTTATTCACCCTGCGCTACTCATGCCGCCATCACGTCGAACGCCTCCGAGACATAATGTACATTCTTTGGTCAACATCAATTCCACCGTGACTAAAATTCTAGCTTCAACCAGAATCAAAAGTGTTTAGTCTAAAACAAGTACTCTCACTCAGCCATGCACAACCAGTCGGCTTCGAGCAAATTCATTCAGCCTAGGAATCCCATTCGGCCTCGTTGACTCCATGACAACACCTTCTACGGCTGCTATGCTCTTGTTTTCAAGTATGGAGCATCGACAGTTACACACCACCTCAGTCTCACCAACAGACATTGTCTGTGTTGGATTATAGAACCAAAGATCAGAGCTGGGTTGAATGGGTATATGTGCATTCTCCCTTGTAAATGTTACGTCCACACATCACTTTGACTCAATTCAATATGCCCATGGCCAACTCGAGTCAACCAAATAATCCATTAAACAGCATTCAATACTCCCAGTTGACAGAGTAGGCTGACGTGTGAACGATTGAGTTGACTAAGTTAGCCTTGTACAAATCAGTTGACTCTTGGCTCCACAGTGTATAGAGCCATCTACACGACGGTAAACTTCAAGAGCAAACTTTATTCGATCCCATTCGGCAAGCACCTCCATTTGCTAGCATTGGCTAACCAAGTAAACATATCAGCTTTTTCGTTGAAGTAAGAAACTCTCAACAGGTTGCCTTCAAAGACACACTTTTCCATCACCACCCAGGACGCACGATATCGTCACACCATCCAATGTCAAGCCACTTCCAATAGTCGATATGAAAAGACTCCACAAAAGGCACTTTCAAGGTGCATCTTGCTTGTAACCGAGCAAATCTCCAAGACCCCCTTTTCGACCCTTATACATGCTTAGACTAAATCATTTTCAGTCGGCTTGGCCAAATCATTCATTTGTAACCAATCTAATCAACTCAGCGAATGGGCTTGTTCAAGTTCACCCTCTGCAACTCTTTTGAGAATGACTGAATCAATTCGCTTTGTCCAAGGCACTAAAAAACCACTCCGCCATGAGCTAGTGGTAGTTCATACCACTTTCTCAAATGCTAGAATCAAATGATGCACTCGGCTCAACAAGCATGGTGGCAACACTTAAGGGGAAAAGGTATGTCCCATTCGACCCTTTACTTCACCTTTTAAAATAAACTTCATTTGCTTTATTCTTTCTCCATTCGGCTTATTACTTAGATGTAATGACTTCTTTTACTATCATATTCATACAAATATTACTAAACATACAATAGACGTATCAAAATAGTGGGCCAAAAAATTTCTTTACTAATATACATTCTTTACATAGTACATATCATTTGTACAAAAGACTCTCAAAACAGTGACAATGTACAGGGGCCGTCTCCAGAACATTTGTGACCCTAGGCAGATTTACTTTAGGGGCCTTCTATATATAAGCATATATTAAAAAATTATTCAAATTTATTTTTCTTGCCTTTTGAGATGCAAAATTACTAATTAAATTTTTATATTCAAGTTTAGAAACCAAATCTTTTTCAATTGATATATATCCAAATTACCTATTCTTCTTGGACATAGTTGAACGCAATAAGATTTTATTAACTTAATTTTGAAAAACTTCTTTCTGCTGAAGCTACAGTAACATGAATGTTAACAGTATTCTATAAGCTATCCATGCATTTGGAAAAAAATTCACCTTTTTTTATAAAATCTGTACATCAAGTGGTGTTTTAATTTCTACGTTTATAATTCTTCTTTAAAATTTTTAATTTCTGAATATAAATCTAAACCATCAATATCGAGAGCATGTCATGTTTTAAAAGTTTTCAAGATTTAAACAATGTTTCTGCAAACTATCATCATCAAGCATTTTAAACATTTCTATATTATAAATGAAACCAAATTATTCTATATATTTCAAATTGTTCAAACCTACTTTGAAGTGAGGAAATGGCTTGATCAACTAAATATGTGAAATAATTTATTCTAAAAAGATTCTTCAGCAGACAATTTCTTCTCTTCGTTTCATCCCATCAAATTGTTTTTTTCTCTTTATTATACGTTTTTCATGAAATTTTGGTTCTATTATTCATTTTCTCTGCAATCTCTTTAGTAGAATCATAGAGATGTAAATCCATTTTCTCTATATTTTTTAAAAAATGAACAAGACCTTTCAACTGATCCTGTTGCAACAACAATGTCCATATTTTTAGATTGTAAATATATTTACTACCGTATTAACAGCAATAACATTTCATACCAAATATTAATGCCTAATAGAAATTCAAAATTTTCAATCTCATATGTTACTAAGAAAAAGCTTCACTTTTTGTTTTAGAGTTCACTAGTTTTTCTTGTAACAGCTGCTTTCTACTCTTACTCAGAAAATACATATGATAAAATACATGTATTATAACATAAATAGATGGGCCCCAAATTTTCTTTTATTAAATATACATTACTTTACACAAATATAAAGTATTATGGATCAAAAGCTCTCAAAAACAGGTGTGGACATTGTAACTATTTCTCTTTGCTTGCCGACGCCCATCCGACTTCATCCTCACCTAGAACCTCAACCACAAAGGAAAATGACGGGGTGAGCACAGAAAGGCTCAGTAAGTAAATCCTCTACTAATCTATCCCCGTAACTCTTTCTCTTAATTCTTTTCCTTACAATACTCTCTCGTTCTTTCTGTTTCTCTTCCACATAGCTCTTTTTCTATCAACTGTTTCTTAATGTCACGGCCCCATCTTACCGAGGAACGGCCGGAACTCAAGCCCGCTCTGCGTGACTTTTACTCACTCATATGTCACGGCCCCGTCTTACCGGAGGCACGCTGGAAGATCACAAAGCTCCCACTACTCGTGACCTTTTCTCATTTCTGTTTTCTTTCTGTTTCTGTTTCCTGTTTCCGTTTCTCATACTCTTCTCTATAATGTTCTCTGATGTATGTCACGCCTCTTCTGACCGGAGGCACGGCTGGATGGCGTTCACCCAACACCATCTCACTCTTCATGACTGTCGGGTGGATTCATACAGCACCAACCCGCTCTTAGTGACTACCGAGTGGGGATCACAAAGCTCTACCCGTTTTTCATAATTACCGATGGAGACCACAAGCACCTACCCATTTCTCATGACTTTTGGGTGACGATCACAAAGCATCAACCCTTTTTTAAATAACTATCGGGTGACATCATAAAGCATCAACCCTTTCTAATGACTATCAGGTGACGATCACAAAAGATCAACCCGTCTAATAATATCGGGTGATGATCACAAAGCATTAACTCATTTCTACTAAATATTGGGTGACGATCACAAAGATCAACCCATTTCTAATGACTTTCTCTACTCTAGCACTTCTCATTCTCTCTACCCTTAGAGTAGTTGGCATTCACAAAGTTCTCTACTCGTAAAGCAAGTGCATACCAAATTTTCTACTCTTCTTAAGTCACTTCTCAATGCACAAATAATGCATATGGATTGGTTCATCTCCACTAATGCACTTAGGAAAGCCAACATACAATGTTGCAATAATTAAGGTTCATAACTCCTTCTCATGCTTCCCTTAGCATTCATCAAACAACTCAAGTGCTATATAAACGCTACTATAACAATAGCTCTATTTCTTTCTCTAACCATCCACAAATGGGAGAAAATCCCCCATAAAGCTACATTCCTATCAAGGAAAAACCTTCTAAAAAGGTTCCTCAAAACCTTCCAAACTCCATCTCAAACTACATCCCTCATCACATTTAACACTTCTCTAAATAAGTGTACCAATCACAAATTGATAAAAAAATCATAACATCTCAACTCAATTTCTCAACAAGCTTAATACATACAAACATAAAAAATCTCTACTCAAATGATTTCTTTAACTTTAGCTTGAGTTGGATTTTACTTACTTGGATGGAGTGATTCCACTAGCACTTCTCTTACCTTTGATAACTGGTCTATTCTCTTAGGATGTTTTAGATTAACTTCCCACTTCAAACTACTCAAAAAGCCTCTTGAATCCTTGAAAGATTGAGAAAACTTGAGAGGAATGGAGAATAGGAGGCAGTGGAAAAAGAATGAATGAGGTTTACTAAGCTTCAACCCTTTTTAGCTCAAAATATCCTCATTCATTCCCATAATGCCCTTGCTCTTTCTGGAAATTCCACCTATATCCTTTATTCATTACAATCACCACCCCCACACTAACAACTCTCCATGAATTTCCTTACATTTTTCTCCCCACTTTCCTACTAATTAGGGTAGAAATGGTCAATTGCCCTTAGGAAAAAAAATATCTAAAAATAACAAATTTTTCAGCCGCCTGTCGCCGCACGAAGAAGACTTCCGTCGCCGCGGTGAAGAAGCTTCCGTGCCGCGCGAAATATCCAGCACACTATTCGTGTGCGCAGAGCACCTCTTCGCCGCGGCGAAGCTTCTTCTTCGCCCTGGCGAATCCTGTAACCCCAAAATTCGCCAATTCTTCATAATTTTCAGGGCAAACACTCCCACAAACCAACTCATCAATCCAACAAGGCCAACCAACCAAAATGACAACATGAACTCCAATGAGGACAAATCAATAAACATCAAGCAGCCAATCTCAAATCTTACTATGTACCTTAGTGGGCGTTACATTTCTGCTAATTGATATAAGCATCTCTTATTTATGGAGCTTGAATTTTATTGCTTTACACTTTTCAACACGACTTTCCAACTGTTTGTGATAATGGCTTAAGTGTCAATTAGAAACATGATCTTGCAAATTTTCCATCGTTTTGTAGAAGAAGAAAATAATGAGTTTATACGTTGGTGCACTCCAAAAATGTAATACATTAGTACATGAATTAGTCATATCACAAAGAACTAAATTAAGACTGTGACAACCACAGGTGTATAAAATGCTCTAGAATTATATCTAATAATCTTTTTTACACACCTTGATGTTTACCTTCTCATATTAGACCATTATCATATCCTTTGTCTCTCACATTATTGACACAGTTCAAGATTTTTTAATATATACTTGTTAGAACATTAAAAAGGGCCTTGCACCAAAAGTATCATCCACTTTTATAAAATCTATAAAGTACTCTTCTATTTTTATTGGACTTTTAAAATATCTACACATCTTAATATAGTGCATTTGTTCTTGATGACTTGTATCTGGGGTACAATCAAGTGTAACTGAAAAATATTTTGATTCTTTGATTTTTTTAATAATGGTATTCTTATTTCTAATGCTAAAATATTTATCAACTCATTTTGTCTATTATAACCCAGATATGAGTATGAATTTCTCCATTTGAATATGTCTAAGGTGTTCTTGCATTATTGATCAAACTCAGCAATCATTTCAATTGAAACTCAAAAAATTTCCTATTTCTTGATAACTCTTCTCATTGTGACCACAAATACCAAATATTTTTTGAAAGATGTTTTCAACAACCGCTATAATGTCTTAATAGTACATTCTTCCCAATCTTTTTCTCTTTATTTATTTTCTCATTGTAATATTTATCAATTGTTTTGTAAAGCATCTCATCTCAACAATCAACCCAAAGGTTCATATTTAAGCATGTATTGCTTGTTTCGTGACTTTTACAGCTTGGCACGAAGATTTTTCCAATCCCACACCCTTCAGTTGCTAATTGAATTGTATTTGCTTTAAACTAAATATTTACAAAAAACAAATACTTTATTTAATTCTTTTGATATATTAGCCATTTTCTATCATGTTTTCTCCATTTGGTAATTTTTGAATGTAATGATATTGTAGAAAAATGTCTGAATTTTCATCTCTTGGAAATATATAACTTGCCTAATTGGCCCTTTCTCAACTAATAATCACATAAGTTTGTGTCTAAATTCTTCCAGTGTACCGGTCATAAAATATTTAATTATTGTTTCCATCTTTATCATTAATCTTTTCATTTTGTCGAATGAAATTTCTTCTTCTAAATTTTCATGAGACTCTCACTAGTATTTGATGTATTTTAAATTTTTTTAAAAATTTCTTCACATTTTCAATTGTTTCTCTTTACTCTTCATTTGGTTTTTTCTAGCATTTGGTGTTTTGTATTAATACAAATTTATCAAGGCACCTTTTGGGATTGAAATTATTCTTCTATTCTTTTTTTTTTTTTTTTTTCGTAGTTTTTCAAATCCATATTCATACCTTCTATAGACATTGATTCAGAAGAATAAATAATTTAAAGCTCTTAATATTATTTTGTTAAAATAAAAATAATTATAAAAATTAAGAAAGAACTTTGGCACCTGATTTATGCTCCTGATTTTGCTTTTTGCTGTGCTGATACTCAAAAATCTTATATTATTACCCTGCATAAAAATAATAATGTAAATCAATTATTCACTTGATCAAATATAAAGTAAAATCAGTTGAGAATGCTAAAAGTAAAATGATTTAAAACTCTTAATATTACCTTGCATAAAAATAATAATAATGTAAATCACATTCACTTGATAAATTTATGTGATAAAGTTGAGAAATGAGAGACAAGAGATGAGAAAGGAGAGACGAGAGAGATGAGAAAGGAGAGACAAGAGAGTAAACTCAGTAGAGAATAAATTGAGTAAAATGTGAGAAAACGTTTAAGTAAAATGAGGTTTATATAAGAGATTTGGGGGAGAGAGGAGATGTGATTTGACATTTGGGAGTTGGAGATTGCGAGAAATTGTATCAATTTTCAACGGAAAAATAGCCGCCAATTGTGTTTTAAGTAGGCATGGCTGATTGAACATGGTGAGATTGATAAGAATTGATAAATTACGAATATATTAAAATACTCTTAAAAAAATAATCTTTGGGTAAAGATAGATAGGCGAGTCTGGTGGGATTGATGAGAACTAAAAAATTATAAATATATTAAAAATATTTTAAAAAATAATTTGAGGCCCTCTTTTTTACCCCTTTTTTGGAGGGCCCTAGGTAGGGGCCTCACCTGCCTAGGGGTTAAGCCGGGCCTGACAATGTAGCCAAGTCTCCCCGCTTGCGGACGTCTATCCGACCACATCCTCACCTATGTCCTGAAAAAACATAGAAAACAACGGGGTGAGCACAAAGATGCTCAGTAAGTAAATCCTCTACTCTAATATCCCCATGTATCACTCTTCAATTCTTTCCTTACTCTTGTCACTTTCTCTTATTCAATCTCTTTTGTTCTTTCTCTGCTTCTAGTTCTCACTGTTCCTCTTCTTTTTTTTTTTTTTTTTCACTCTTTCTTTCTCTCTATTCTCATCACCCATGAGGGATGTCATAATAACATGCATGGATGAGATGCATATGCAATAATGCAAAGCAATGCATTCTCTCTTTTCTTTTCTTTCTATTATTTTCTTATTCTTTTCCCATTCTTATTCTTTCTGATTCTTATTCTTTCTCTTATTCTTTGCTAATCGGTCTTGGTTGATACATGGATTCGGAACCCTTGGCCATGTGAGTGTACTCTCTTTCGTGTATAGCACTCATCCGCATATATTCTCACGGGCTATACGAATTCTTTTTCTCATTCTCATTCCGCTCTCTCATGGCAGAGACTGCTCTCTCACGGCGGTTTACATGCGAGTAATTCTACACTCACGGGTTCCCTANCTTAAGAACATTGCCTCTCTTGGTGTTGCTCTAAACATCACAAGGGCCCTCCTTGCCGTTTGCAAACACTCTGTCCCCCTGCCACCAACTGTCATTTGCTTCTTCCTTCTATTGGTGCCCCTTATGGCACTCACCTAAACAATGGCAGAGGTAGTTACTCCAGTGTATTCTCCAACCCGTTATGTGTTTCCATGTGTGTCATGCGACCCTATTGGGTCATCCACTGAAGCTATGGATCTCATCCGGCCCTTCGCTAGTTCACTGCTTCATGCACTTCTGGCAGGACATGTTCTCTATTCGGCTCAGTCAACATAACCGAGAGTGAAATTTCCAACTCCTCTTTTAATATTTTTGCTCCTCCAAACAATCGTTCCTGTTCTATTGTTAGTTGTCGAGATGATACCAAAGGCTTTTGAGATGAAACCAGCTAGGGCTTTAATCGGTGGAAAGCTTCTACACTCTTACAGAGTCTTCTATGGCTTTATTTACTTCTCTCATGCATCAAGATGTGTCTCCTACTAGTTTCTTCAGTTCTTATGCCACTGACCAACTCCTGGTCCGCTTTTTCAAAGTTGGCCACTACAACTTCAAGTTTCTCCTTTTCTAGTTTTTTAGCAGTTAGAGAAACTTCTAGGTCTTCTTCTTTATCTTGAATGGTTTTACGAAGATTTAGAAGCTCTTCTTCTTTATCAAACAAATTAAAAAGACGAAGAGAAGATTTACCTTACACCTTAGCTCACCCTGCGCTACTCATGCCGCCATCACTGTCGAACGCCTCCGGAGACATAAGGTACATTCATTTTGGTCAACATCAAGTCCACCGTGACTAGAAAATTCTAGCTTCAACCAGAATCAAAAGTGTTTAGTCTAAAACAAGTACTCTCACTCAGCCATGCACAACCAGTCGGCTTCGAGCAAATTCATTCAGCCTAGGAATCCCATTCGGCCTCGTTGGACTCCATGACAACACCTTCTACGGCTGCATATGCTCTTGTTTTCAAGTATGGAGCATCGACAGTTACACCAACCTCAGTCTCACCAACAATGACATTGTCTAGTGTTGGATTCATAGAACCAAAGATCAGAGAGCTGGGTTGAATGGGTATATGTGCATTCTCCCTTGTAAATGTTTACGTCACAGCATCACTTTGACTCAAATCAATATGCACATGGCCAACTCGAGTCAACCAGAATAATCCATTAAATAACAGCATTCAATACTCCTCAGTTGACAGAGTAGGCTGACTCGTGTGAACGATTGAGTTGACTAAGTTAGCCTTGTACAAATTCAGTATGACTCTTGGCTCCACAAGGTGTATGAGAGCCATCTACACGACGGAGTAAACTTCAAAGAGCAAACTTTATTACGATCCCATTCGGCAAGCACCTCCTATTTGCTAGCATTGGCTAAGCCAAGTAAACATATCAGCTTTTTCGTTGAAGTAAGAAACTCTCAACAAGGTTGCCTTCAAAGACACACTTTTCCATCACCACCCAGGACGCACGATATCGTCACACCATCCAATGTCAAGCCACTTTCCAATAGTCGATATGAAACCAAGACTCCACAAAAGGCACTTTCAAGGTTGCATCTTGCTTGATAAACCGAGCAAATCTCCAAGACCCCCTTTTCGACCCTTTATACATGCTTAGACTAAATCAGTTTCAGTCGGCTTGGCCAAATAACATTCAGTTGTAACCAATCTAATCAACTCAGTCGAATGGGCTTGTTCAAGTTCACCCTCATGCAACTCTCGTTTGAGAATGACTGAATCAATTCGCTTTGTCCAAGGCACTAAAAAGAACAACTCGCCCATGAGCTAGTGGTATGTTCATACCACTTTCTCAAATGCTAGAATCAAATGATGCACTCGGCTCAACAAGCATGGGTGGCAACACTTAAGGGGAAAAGGTATGTCCCATTCGACCCTTTACTTCACCTTTTAAAATAAACTTCATGTGCTTTATTCTTTCTCCATTCGGCTTATTACTTAGATGTAATGACTTCTATTTACTATCATATTCATACAATATATTACTAAACATACAAGTAGACGTATCAAAATAGCTGGGCCTAAAAAATTTCTTTACTAATATATACATTCTTTACATAGTATAATATCATTTGTACAAAAGAACTCTCAAAACAGTGGACAATGTACAGGGCCGTCTCCAGAACATTTGTGACCCTAGGCAAGATTTACTTTAGGGGCCTTCTAATAATATAAGCATATATTAAAAAATTATTTCAAATTTATTTTTCTTGCCTTTTGAGATGCAAAATTACTAATTAAATTTTTATATTCAAGTTTAGAAACCAAATCTTTTTCAATTGATAATATAGCCAAATTACCTAATCTTTCTTGTGACATAGTTGAACGCAAATAAGATTTTATTAACTTTAATTTTGAAAAACTTCTTTCTGCTGAAAGCTACAGTAACATGAATAGTTAACAGTATTCTATAAGCTATCCATGCATTTGGAAAAAAATTCACCTTTTTTATAAAACTAGTATCTCAAGTGGTGTTTTAATTCTACGTTTATAATTCTTTTAAAATTTTTAATTTGAATATAAATCTAAACCATCAATATCAGAGAGCATGATGTTTAAAAAGTTTTCAAGATTAAACAATGTTTTGCAAACTATCATCATCAAGCAATTTTAACATTTATATTATAAATGAAACCAAAATTATTACTATATATTTCAAAGTCAAACCTACTTGAAGTGAGGAAATGGCATGATCAATAAATATGTGAATAATTTATTCTAAAAGATTCTCAGCAGACAATTTCTTCTCTCGTTTTCATCCTCATCAAATTGTTTTTTTTCTCTTTATTATACGTTTTTCATGAAATTTGGTTCTATATTCATTTTCTCTGCAATCTCTTAGTAGAAATCATAGAAGATGTAAATCCATTTTCTCTATATTTTAAAAATGAAACAAGACCTTTCAACTGATCTGTTGCAACAACAATGTCCATATTTTTAGATTGTAAATATTTACTAACCGTATTAACAGCAATAACATTTCATACCAAATATTAATGCCTAATAGAAATTCAAAATTTTCAATCATATGTTACTAAAGAAAAAGCTTCACTTTTGTTTTAGGATCTTCACTAGTTTCTTGTAACAGCTGCTTTCTACTCAATACTCAGAAAATACATATGATAAAATACGTATTATATACATAAATAGATGGCCCAAATTTTTCTTTATTAATATACAGTACTTTACACAATATAAAGTATTATGGATAAAAAGCTCTCAAAAACAGGGTGGACAGTGTAACTATTTCTCTTTGCTTGCCGACGCCCATCGACTTCATCCTCACCTAGAACCTGCAAACACAAAGGAAAATGACGGGGTGAGCACAGAAAGGTCAGAAGTAAATCCTCTACTAATCTATCCCCAACTCTTCTCTTAATTCTTTTCCTTACAATACTCTCGTTCTTTTGTTTCTCTTCCACATAGCTCTTTTTCTATCAACTGTTTCTTAAATGTCACGGCCCCATTTACGGAGGCACGGCCGGAACTCAAGCCCGCTCTGCGTGACTTTACTCATCATATGTCACGGCCCCGTCTTACCGGAGGCACGGCTGGAAGATCACAAAGCTCCCACTACGTGACCTTTTCTCATTTTGTTTTCTTTCTGTTTCTGTTTTGTTTCCGTTTCTCATACTCTTCTCTATAAGTTCTGATGTATGTCACGGCCTCTTCTGACCGGAGGCACGGCTGGATGGCGTTCACACAACAACCTCACTCTTCATGACTGTCGGGTGGAGTGTCATACAGCACCAACCCGCTCTTAGGACTCCGAGTGGGGATCACAAAGCATTACCCGGTTTTCATAATTATCGGATGGAGACCACAAAAGCACCTACCATTTCTCATGACTTTTGGGTGACGATCACAAAGCATCAACCTTTTTTAATAACTATCGGGTGACAATCCTAAAGCATCAACCGTTTCTAATGACTATCAGGTGACGATCACAAAAGATCAACCCGCTTCTAATAAATATCGGGTGATGATCACAAAGCATAACTCATTTCTATAATATTGGGTGACGATCACAAAGCATCAACCCATTTCTAATGACTTTCTTACTCTAGCACTTCTCATTCTCTCTACCCGTAGAGTAGTTGCATTCACAAAGTTCTCTACTCGTAAAGCAAGTCATACACAAAGTTTTCTACTCTTCTTAAGTCACTTCTCAATGCACAAATAATGCATATGGTGGGTTCATCTCCACTAATGCACTTAGGAAATGCCAACATACAATGTTGCAATAATTAAGGTTCATAAATCATTTCATGCTTCCCTTAGGCATTTCATCAAACAACTCAAATGCATATATAAACTCTACTATAACAATAGCTTATTTCTTCTCTAACCATCCAAAATGGGAGAAAACTCCCCCATAAAGCTACAATTCCTATCAAGGAAAAAACACTTCTAAAAAGTTCACTCAAAACCTTCCAAACTCCATCTCAAACTACATCCTCTCATCACATTTTAACACTTCTCTTAAATGAAGTGTACTCAATCACAACATGGATAAAAAAAATCATAAACATCTCAACTCAATTTCTCAACAAGCTTAATACATACAAACATAAAGAAATCTCTACTCAATGATTTCTTTAACTTTAGCTTGAGTTGGATTTTATACTTGTGATGGAGTGATTCCACTAGCACTTCTCTTTACCTTTGATAAACTTGTCTATTCTCTTAGGATGTTTTAGATTAACTCCCACTTCAAACTACTCAAAAAGCCTTCTTGAATCCTTGAAAGATTGAAGGAAAACTTGAGAGGAATGGAGAATGAAGGAGGCAGTGGGAAAAAGAATGAATGAAGGGTTTACTAAGCTTCAACCTTTTTAGCCAAAATATCCTCATTCATTCCCAAATGCCCTTGCTTTTTTGGAAATTCCACCATATCTTTGATTCATTACAATCACACCCCCACACTAACATACTCTCCATGAAATTTCCTTACATTTTTCTCCACTTTTCCTACTAATTAGGGGTAGAATGGTCAAATTGCCCTTAGGGAAAAAATATCTAAAAATTAACAAATTTTTCAGCCGGCCTGTCGCCGCGACGAAGAAGCTTCCGTCGCCGCGGTGAAGAAGCTTCCGTTGCCGCGGCGAAATACTCAGCAGCTACTTGTGGGCAGCAGCACCTCTTCGCCGCGGCGAAGCTTCTTCTTCGCCTGGCGATCCTGAACCCCAAAATTTCGCCAATTCTTCATAATTTTCAGGGCAAACACTCAACCAAACCAACTCATCAATCCAACTAAGGGCCACCAACAAAAATGACAACATGCAAGCTCCAATGAGGACAAATCATAAACATTCAAGCCAACATCAAATCTTACTATGTACCTTAAGTGGGGCGTATTCATTTCTGCTAATTGATATAAAGCATCTCTTATTTATGGAGCTTGAAATTTTATTGCTTTAACACTTTCAACACGACTTTCTAAAGTGTTTGTGATAATGGCTTAAGTGTCAAATTAGAAACATGATCTTGCAAAATTTTCCATCGTTTTGTAGAAGAAGAAAATAATGAGTTTATACGTTGGTCACTCCAAAAAAGTGTAATAGCATTAGTACATGAATTAGTCATATCACAAAGAAACAATTAAGACTGTGACAACCACATGGTGTATAAAATGCTCTAGAATTTATATCTAATATCTTTTTTACCACCTTGATGTTTCCTTTCATATTAGACCCATTATCATATCCTTGTCCTCTCACATTATTTACATCAAGTTCAAGATTTTTTAATATACTTGTGAGAACATTAAAAAGGCCTTGACCAAAAGTATCATCCACTTTATAAAATCTATAAAGTACTCTTCTATTTTATTGGACTTATTAAAATATCTACACATTAATATAAGTGACATTTGTTCTTGATGACTTGTATCTGGGGTACAATCAAGTGTAACTGAAAAAATATTTGATTCTTTGATTTTTTAATAATGGTATTTCTTATTTTAATGCTAAAATATTATCAACTCATTTGTATATTATAACCAAGATAATGAGTATGAATTTCTCCATTTTGAATATGTCAGGTGTTCTTGCATTATTGGATCAAACTCAGCAATCAATTCAATTAAACTCAAAAAATTTCCGTTATTTTCTTGATAAATCTCTCATTTGTACCACGAAATACCAAATTATTTTTTGAAAGATTTTTACAACCGCTATAATTCTTAATAGTACATTCTTCCAATGCTTTTTCTCTTTATTTATTTTCTCTTGTAAATATTATCAATTGTTTTGTTTTTAAGCAATCTATCTCAACATCAACCCAAAATGTTCATATTATAGCATGTTGCTTGTTTCGTGACTTTTAAGCTTGCACTAAGATTTTTCCAATCTCCACACCTTCAGTTGCTAATTGAATGTATTTGCTTTTAAACTAAATAATTTACAACAAAAACAAAATACTTATTTAATTCTTTGAATATATTAGCCATTTTCTATCATGTTTTCCATTTGGTAATTTTGAATGTAATGAATTGTAGAAAAATGTCAGAATTTTCATCTCTTGGAAATATTAACTTGTCTAATTGGACCTTTCTCAACTAATAAATCACATAAGTTTGTGTCTAAATTATTCCAGGTAAGGGTCCTAAATATTTTTAATAGTTGTTTCATCTATCATTAATATTTTCATTTTGTCGAATGAAATTTCTTCTTCTAAATTTCATGAGACTCTCATAGTATTTGATGAATTAAATTTTTATCTTTAAAAATTTCTTCACAATTTTCAATTGTTTTCTCATTAAATTTCATTGGTTTTTCTAGCATTGGTGTTTGTATTAATAACAAATTTATCAAGTGCACCTTTTTGGGATTGAATTAGTTCTTCTATTCTTTTTTTTTTTTTTTTTCTTATGTTTTCAAATCCAGATTCATACTTCTAGTAGACATCTATATTCAAAGAATAAATAATTTAAAGCTCTTAATATTATTTTGTTAAAATAAATAAATTATAAAAAATAAGAAAGAACTTTGGCACCTGATTTATGCTCCTGATTTTGCTTTTTGCTGTGGTGTACTCAAAAATCTTATATTATTACCCTGTAAAAATAAAATGTAAATCAATTATTACTTGATCAAATTAAAGTAAAACAGTTGAGAATGCTAAAAGTAAAATGATTTAAAACTCTTAATATACCTTGCATAAAATAATAATAATGTAAATCACATTCACTTGATAATTTATGTGATAAAGTTGAGAAATGAGAGACAAGAGATGAGAAAGGAGAGACGAGAGAGATGAGAAAGGAGACAAAGAGAGTAAACTCAGTAGAGAATAAATTGAGTAAAATGTGAGAAAACGTTAAGTAAAATGAGGTTTATATAAGAGATTTGGGGGAGAGAGGAGATGTGATTGACATTTGGGAGTTGGAGATTGCGAGAAATTGTATCAATTTCAACGGAAAAATAGCCGCCCATTGTGTTTTAAGTAGGCATGGCTGATTGAACATGGTGAGATTGATAAGAATTGATAAATTACGAATATATTAAAATACTCTTAAAAAAAATATCTTGGGTAAGATAGATAGGCGAGTCTGGTGGGATTGATGAGAACTAAAAAATTATAAATATATTAAAATATTTTAAAAATAATTTGAGGCCCTTTTTTACCCCTTTTTGGAGGGCCTAGGTAGGGGCCTCACTGCCTAGGGGTTAAGCCGGGCCTGACATGTAGCCAAGTTCCCGCTTGCGGACGTCTATCCGACCACATCCTCACCTATGTCCTGAAACAAAGAAAACAAGGGGTGACACAAAGATGTCAGTAAGTAAATCCTCTACTTAATATCCCCATGTATCACTCTTCAATTCTTTCCTTACTCTTGTCACTTTCTCTTATTCAATCTTTTTGTTCTTTCTCTGCTTCTAGTTCTCACGTTCTCTTCTTTTTTTTTTTTTTTTCACTCTTTCTTTCTCTCTATTCTCATCACCATGAGGGAGTCATAATAACATGCATGGATGAGATGCATATGCAATAATGCAAAGCAATGCATTCTCTCTTTCTTTTCTTTTATTATTTTCTTATCTTTTTCCCATTCTTTCTTTCTATTCTTATTCTTTCTTATTCTTGCTATCGGTCTTGGTTGATACATGGATTCGGAACCCTTGGCCATGTGAGTGTACCTCTTTCGTGTATAGCACTCATCCGCATGTATTCTCACGGGCTATACGAATTCTTTTCTCATTCTCATTCCGCTCTCTCATGGCAGAGATGCTCTCTCACGGCGGTTTACATGCAGTAATTCTACACTCAGGTTCCCTATCGCACAACCTATTCCTTTTTCTTCTTTAGCACTTTTTATTCCTTTATTCTCTAGTGCTAATTCTTTCTTTTCTTTATCTAAGAGAATTAGTTTTCTTTATCTTTATTCTTAGAGTGTTTCTTTGTCATTACTCATATTTCTTTCTTTGATGATTACACATATAAACATATGCATATGGATGGCATGCCTAGAATCTTTCTTATATGCACTCATGAAATGCAAATATGCTATGTTGCATAAAGTAAGGTTCTCTATTTACTCATGCTTCTTTAGGATTCATCAAACAATATGTGTGCAACATAAACTCTACTCTAACTCTAATTCTACTTCTTTCTTAACCATCCAAAATTGGAGTTCAACTCCTTTAAATCATCACACATCCTGCAAAGAAAACACACTTCAAATATTCCTCTCAAATTCTTCTAAATCTATCCATACTTCTACCAAATTTTATCAACACAATCCACCCTTCTCATGGTGGAAAGCTCTCCATAAATCAACATTGAACTCATTCATAAATCCATCAACTCATTTCAAACATAAAAATTCAAGCATCATATACAAATCTCTATAAATCATGCAAATCACAACTTAGGTGGATTTACTTACCTTATACTCAAGTAGAATCTACTTAAGCTCTCTACTCTTGATGGCTTGATACCTTAAAACACAAACTTAGTAAGGATCCTACTCTTACACTACTAAAAATTCACATCTAGAGTAAGGATTCTTACCTTCTAATGCTTAGGATCAACTTGTATCAACTGCTAGTCAAAAGCCCTCCAAAAATCCTTGGAACATTGAATGAAAGTTTGAGAGAATTGAAGAATAAAAGAGGCGGTGGGAAAGAAAGAATGAAAGGGTTTCTAAAGCTAAACCCTTAATATCTCATATTTTTCCACTCTTTCCCATTTTACCCTTACTCTTTCTTAGAAATTCCAACTGTGCCCTTTAATTCTTTGCAAATGCCCCCCATTTAAACTATTCTCCATGCAATTTCCTTGCATTTCACTCCCCGCTTTTCCTGCTAATTAGGGGTAGAATGGTCATTGCCCCAAAGGAAGAATTCTCTAGAAACTCATAAAAATTTTCAACCGAGTCTTCGCCGCGGTGAAAAATTCCAGGGCCTATGTCTCCGTGGCAATGAGTCTTCTTCGCCGCAGCGAAGTCTGCCTTTCACAAATTTCAACAAGACTTCACCAATTTCAGGGCATTCAAACAATTTCAACACATACACACTTAACTAAGGGCACAAAAACAACTTTAAGAATATGAGTTACGTACCTCAAGCGGGCGTTACATTAGACACATGTACCCCATGCATTTTACTTTTCCATTTGACTTATTCTTCATTTGGTCTATAACACATGAACAACATGCATATCACCTCTCCATTTAACTCGTTGCTTATCACATGCATACCATGCATGACATCTGTAGAAAGTTCTAAAATCATGTTAAGCTATCCACTCGGCCCCACTTAGTAGACCGACTGTGAGTACATGGTAATGGGATACAAGTAGCAACACCTACATGTTCACTTGGCATGGTTAGATACACTCATTGCATCACCATTTGGAAAAAACTCCAAATTCTTATCATCTGTCTTGGCCTTCCGTGTGAATCTTCCACTCGAATCGTAATGCGTCACGTGAAATGGATTTTAAGACTAGATTAAGGGGGTGTGTCTAAGTATGAAAATGGCTTATAAGCAACAAGGGCTTATAAGCTAAAATGCTTTAAGCTTTGAAATTTTAAGCAATACGTGTTTGGTTAAAATACTTATAAGTGACTAATAAGTAGTTGACGTGTTTACTAAAATGTGGCTTATAAGTTCATTTAATAAAATGACTAAAAAATGTACTACAAAATAAGGGTATACTATGGAATTTTAAAATTAAACAAGGATAATGTGGTAATATACTTGGTCAAACTAACTTCTAAGCAGAGTGCTTATAAGCAAAAAAAAAAAAAAAAAAAAAGTACCTCCCCCTCAACTTTTTTTTTTTTTTTGGCTTATAAGCTCAACCGATAAGCTCAAAAAAGTTATAAACAAACAGGTCAACTTAATTTTAGAGCTTATAAGCTAGTTTGACCAGCTTACAAGCTTAGACAAACACCCCCTAAATCCCTTTCGGCTTTAGATAAGTTCACGAATCCTCCACTCCATTCAGTCATCTCCACATGGCCTTCAACAGCCTTATATGCATAATCTCCAGCTTTGAAGAACAAGCTCCATACAAGCTCCACTCGGCATATACCATCTATTCATCAACAAGAGCCAAGCTGAGTGGGAGGTATGTATCACCATCTAGTATCTATCACCAACAAATTCCCACTCGGCTAGCATCATCCACTCATTAGCATGAGCCGAGCCGAGCCGAGTGGTAGGTACACATCAACATCTTGAAACTTTCAACTACAGTCGATCACGATGACTTGACCATAAGGCCTTATGCATTGAAAATTCGACTGCAAATCGGTCACATCGATTCGCCCATAAGGCCTAATGCCTTAATTTTCAACTACAGTTAGTCACACTAACTCGACCACAAGGCCTAATGCCTTGAATTTCAACTACAAAGTCGGTGTCGGCCACAAGACCTAATGCCTTGAAACTCCAACTACAAGTCGGTCATGCCAACTTAGTCACAAGGCCAAATCTCCATATTTCTCCCAACTCCGGTTGGTCGAGCATTCACTTCCCAACTCATGTGGGTCGAGCAAGCCTTCACATTCCTCCCAACTCAGGTTGGTCAAGCATTCACCTCCTAACTCAGGTTGGTCAAGCAAACTCCTCCCAACTCACGTTGGTCGAGTGAACATTCATATTCTAAACAACGGTCCATCCAACCTAACAAGCTGCTAGCACTAATCCACTCAGTCCACACTCATTTGATTAAAACTACTCTCTAAACTAAATACCCTTTAACTTAGAGAGTGTGGGGCTAACTGTATGGGTAAAAAATCATCTTAGGCTTGATGAGGCCATATAACGAAATAAACATGTCACAGCCTAAGGCCTGAGCCCAATCCCGGTTGGGCCTATGCTTAAAGTCACCTTGTGAACTGCTCACTCTATAAGTTGGGCTATCTTACAAGTTAAGCTAAACTGAGTTCTGACCCATTAACCTACAACAGTCCATAAATAAGAAATCAGAAACCCATTCTATTTCCTCTTCTACAAAGATTCCGAATCCTATTCAAACTAGTAAACTTAAATCTGATAAGGGCAAGAAAATTTATTTCTTTCCTAATAAGGACTATCTCCCAAAGTAGGACTCAGAATCCTACTAGGATTCCAACCCCTTGGGTTCACTATATAAACAAAGGCATGCCCTCTCATAAGTCATCCAATCTCCACTACTTAAAACAACCTACTTGTTCCTAAGTGCTTGCTCCTGAGAACCTGACGCCTTTGCCATAGTCCTATCAGTAATAAATCTCTCTAGCTAGTATACTTTGGGAAAATATATTATGAAATCACTAAATATGTTATAGAAAACATATATGTAATTTACTACATCTCATCTACTACTTGCAAAAACAGTGAAATCAACAGGGTGAGCACTAATTGCTCAATATGTAAACCCACAATACTTCTATTCTTTCTCCATTACTCAGATCTTAGATTTTCTTTCCTTACACCAAACTTCTCAATTCTTCTCTACCCTTTATAAGATTCTAGTTTCTCACTTACCAATATGTAAGCACAAATAGGAAAACTAACTTAAGATAGTATAAATGGCATGATGCATATGCACAAATGCATAAACTTTTTCTATGCATTGCATTTTCTTTTCTGTTTTTCTGTTTTCTTTCTTTTTTCTGTGTTTCTTTCTTTTTCTATTTCTCTTTTTTTCTTTTCTATTTCTCTTCTTTTTTTTCTTTTTTTTCTATTCTTTCTTTTCTGTCTCTCTTCTTTCTTTTCTGTTTCTCTTCTTTCTTTTCTCTTCTTTCTATCTTTTCTATTCTTTTCTTTATTCTTTTCTTTTCTATTCTTTCTTTCTTTTTTTTTTTTTTTTTGTTTCTTTCTTTTCTTGTTTTTTCTATTCTATTCTTTCTTTTCTTTTCTATTCTTATTTGCCAATTGGACTCAGTTGAGGCATGGATTCAGAACCCTGGCCATGTCAGTGGGTACAGTCCTCATCTACATGCACTTCTAACGGACTGTCAAAATTCTTTTTTCTTATTCTAAGGCCGCTCACTAAAGGAGGCGTGCATGTAGCTATGCTTTGTTGGGTACAATCCTCATCCACATGCACTTCTAACGGACTGTACATATTCTTCTTTCTTATTATGAGGCCGCTCACTAAAGGTAGCTTGCATATGGGCTATTCTTCTTCTTGGTCACTCACGGGTTCCCCATCGCAACAACCTTCTCTTCTCTTATATTTTTACATTTCTTTAAATAAAATTTCAGATTTGAACTTCTTTAATTATATTCTTTAGAGGATGATTCTACAATTTATTTCTTTTCTTTCTTTCTCTTTATTCTTTAATGTTCTTATACATGTGTATGTGCATGGAAATATGCTCATTCTTTGCTATTCTTTCTAAATGCAAATGTGAGAATGCATTATGGCATATAAAGATATCATTAGGGAACTAGTATTCTCTACCAACAATATTCCCATACTTGAAATCAATCATAGATTATTAGACTAAAAATAAACTAATAAATTGGAAGCACTTTCGAGGTAGTCATTCTGCACAGGTCATATTCAAGGAGACATATCTCGAGTTATACACATCGGAATGCTATGATCTTGTTCTCATTTTAAAGCTTATAGAAAGGGCTACAACTTTTCTGTTTTGGTCTCAACCCAATTCGATATGTAAGATGCTCAAAAATCACTCAGAAGGCCACGGATTTGACAAGGCAACCATGGTAACATGTTTTCTCAAGATTTTCATCAAACAATTCATATGCACATGCAAATACTAAGTTGGCTACACTTCCACATCTTTCTCAAGCCACCAAAATAGGAGTAAGAACTCCCTAAAGCCAACAATCAACCTAGCTGAAATTCATCCTCCACCTTTCCACATCCATACTTTCATTTTTCATCCAAAAGTCCATCAACTCAACACATACAAATACATCAATTCTCATCACATACTAATGAATCAATTCTCATCACATGCTAATGAATCAATTCTCATCACATACTAATGAATCAATTCTCATGGCCATGAGATTCACATATCAAACAACCTCAGTTTCAATCCATAATTCTCATCATCCAAACACACATAGAACATAAAATAAATTTCTCTACACAAGTATTTATCCCATCAAAGCTAAAGTTGGATTTACTTACCTTGAATTTAAGCAGCTCCAACACTATAATCTCTCTTTGGTAGAATTCCCTTTCCTCTTAAACCCTAAGCATATACAACCATAAGAATTCAAAAGTTTAAATTTTAATCTCACTTCTTGGTGCAAGAATCTTACCTATGGACGCTTAGGATTGAAAATCTATCAAAATCTAGCCAAAATCCTATGAATTTCCTTGCAAATTTAGTGAAGAAATTTGAGAGAATTTGGGTAGAGAAATGGCATGAATGGAGGGGTAGAGTGGCTAGGGTTTCTCCTCTTGAACTCTTATTACATAATAATATATATATATAGTTTCCCATTTTACCCTTGCACTTTCTAAAAATTCCATCTATGTCCCTTAGTCAATTACAAGAATGCCCTCATTTTTATTATCTTCTCCATGTTATTCTATTTCTTTTCACTCCCACTCTTTCATCTAAGCATGAGTGAAATGACCATTTTACCCCTAATAACCTTTTAAAGAATATTCTTCACACTTGTTCAAGATAACTTTAACAAAATTCAACTAAGGGTATTAGGGCATGAATAAAGCTACGTACCTTGATGTAGGCATTACAATTCTCTCCTTCTTGCAAGAATTTCGTCCCCGAAATTCAAACAAACAATTCGGGATAGCGGCTCTGCATATCTTGTTCTACATCCCATGTAGCTTCTTCTACTTTACGATTCCTCCATAGGACTTTTACTAATGGAATACTCTTGTTTCGGAGCTCCTTAACTTTTCTATCCAATATCTGTACTGGACGCTCATCATAAACAAGATTCTCTTCTAAGTCCACTTTTTCTACTTTGAATATATGAGAGGGATCACTAACATACCTTTGAAGAATTGAAACATGGAACACATTGTGCACTCTGCTCATATTTGGTGGTAGTGCCAACTTATAAGCTATTTTTCCTACTCATTATAACACTTCAAAGGGACCAATATATATCAGTGCTAGCTTTCCTTTTCTGCCAAAGCACATTATTTGCTTGTAGAGGAAAATTTTAATAAACACCTTGTCACCCACTTCAAATTTTACATCTTTTCTTTTTAAATCCGCATAACTCTTTTGTCTATCTTGGGCTTGTTTCATTCTATTCTTGATCAACTTGATATCTTCTATCATTTTCTAAGTGATCTCGTGCCCAAGAGCTGTTTCCAGAGCATCTTTCTCTCCTACTTCACCCCAATGCAATGGGGACCTACATCGTCGACCATACAGAGCTTCATAAAGAGTCATCTTAATTGTAGACTGGCAACTGTTATTATAAGCAAATTCCACCAAGGGTAACATCTCATGCCAAGTCATTTTATAATTCATACAACATGCTCTCAACATGTCCTCAAGTACCTGATTTGTTCTCTCAGTTTGGCCATCCGTCTGAGGGTGGTATACTATGCTAGATGTTAACCTGCTACCCAAGTTTCTCTGTAAATTGGTCCAGAAAACTAAAACAAATCTGGAATCTCTATCTGATACTATCGTTCTAGGCACCCCATGGAGTTAACTATCTCTCTGATATAAATATGGGCCAATTGATCTAGTGTGGTACTATCCTTTACTAGAAGAAATGCGCTAGTTTCATTAATCTGTCTACTATTACCCATATCGCATTATACCCTTTTTGAACTCTTGGAAGGCCTGTAATGAAATCCATTGATATATTTTTCCCATTTCCATTCAGGAATGCTGAGCGACTGAAGCAATCCTGATGGCCTCTAGTGTTCTGCCTTAACCTGTTGACAAACCAAGCATTTAGCTACATAATCTCCGATATCCCTCTTCATACTTGGCCACCAATAACTCTTCTTTAAATCTTGATACATCTTGGTTCCTCCTCAAGTACCTCTTCTTCAACTCAACATCTTGGGGAATGCATATACAATTCCTGAAACGGAGGACGCCATCTAACAGGTGAAATTCTGGTATCTTGCCCTCAAGTACTTGCTGATTTATTTTCTGACACCACTCATCGACAACTTGTTTTTCTTTAATCTCTTTCAATAAAGTAGACTGAATTTCCAACCTGGCAACCCTTCCTGGTATCAACTCAATATATTCCCTGCACAATTCTTCCAATAATTCTTTATGCATTGTGAGTCGGGACAAATAAGCTTTTCTGCTCAAAGCATCATCTACTACATTGGCTTTTCCAGGTTGATACTTATTCCATAATCATAATCTTTTACAAGCTCTAACCATCTCCTTTGTCTCATATTTAGCTCCCTTTGAGTGAAGAAGTACTTCAAACTCTTATGGTCGGTATAAATATTACTCTTAGCACCCTATAGGTAAAGCCTCCATATCTTTAATGCAAAGACTATAGCTGCCAACTCTAAATCATGTGTAGGGTAGCTCGTCTCATACTCTTTCAACTGTCGAGACGCATAAGCTATTACCCAACCCAACTGCATCAACACAACACCAAGTCCCTGAGTGAGGCATCTTTATAAATATCATAGTCTACAACCTCTTGTGGTAACACTAGGATAGAAGCTATGGTTAATCTTCTTTTTAACTCCTAAAAACTTCCATCACAAGCATCCGACCATATGAAAGGAGTTCTCTATTTGGTAAGAGCTGTAAGCGTGATGAGAATGCAAAATGTCATATTTTTCCCCCTTAATGTCTAGTCTTTTATACTTATTTGGTGCCTAAATGTACTCATTATTATTTTATTTTGATTTAGGATGCAAATGGAGGCGTTAAATGCAAAACAGAACTAATTAGGTGATTTCAGACGTTTCACACATTTGTTTTTGTAATCTAAGCATAACTCTCTCATCCGAGCTTTGATTGAGATATTCAAAATTTTTGGAACACAAGAAAGAGATATACAACTTTTGTGTTTGAGTTGGAGAGAGACTCATGCTCAAGGTTGTAATTGGGCTTCAAGTTGACGCAACTGCAGCATCTAACGTTTTAGAGCATTCGCTTTATCATGCATTCAAATATGCAGTTTACTAGTGGAAGTTTGAAGATCTGGTGCAGAGGTCAGTTAGCTGAAACTCCACTTTCTAGTTATATTAGGACTTTATTTTATTTTTAATTAATAGATTTGGATAAATGTTATTTAGGATAAAACTTAGAATATTTTTAGGAGATTGAGTAGAATTCAAAGACTTGAATTGGATATTTTAAGAGGGGGAGAGAGATCAGATTGGATATAGATTTCACACCCCTCTCCTTCTCTTCTTCTTCTTCTCCTTGAGTGTTCATGATGGCCATGAATGGCTAAATTTTCATAACCTGGTCGAAGGAAACAGAGGCCTGGAATCAATAAAACTGTGAGATTTAATCTGTTTTTAGTGTTCAATATATGCTTTGAGTATTGGATGTTCTTCTATGCCATTTTCATGATTGTCTCATTTAATTACTAGGAGGCCTACTAGTTTATTATTTGTGCAATCTATCACTAAATTAGATATCAAAATCCATAATTGTTTGATCCCTCTATTTGTAATAACTAATTTAAGAATTTGCTGCATCAGGAATTATTAAATCTTAAGAAGAACACTCAACTAAATTAAAACAACCGTTGTGTTTGTTGTTCAGCTTCATCGATCTCTCTAGTTCTAAGGCTGCTACTAGATTAAACTTTAGCGCTTGTCTTGGGTTGTTTAGTAGTAAGATTAATTAGATCGCTTGTTTCCTAATTAACTGCAACTAATGAGAGATAGGAAAATGTTCCACGGTGATATTCAAAGTATGCATGATATATACTGCATCATGATCAATTGTAAAATTTTGATGGTGGATGTTCTTAAGCCAAGGTTTGTTCTTTTGATTGATTTTGATAATTTGGTTTGAATTGTCCCATAGCTTTTTTTTTGTTTTTTTCCTGAAATTGCTTTCGTTAATCAACACCCCCCCCCCCCCCCCCCCTCCCCAATCCTTGTTCACGTAGCATAAAACTAGGCTAGACACTCTCCGTGGGAACGATCCTTGCTCGCACTACTACATGTATTCTTAGATTTTAATTTTGGTTGCATGTGACAGCATACCAAAGCGCCTTAGCCAACTGAGCAAATCCTGCTACAAACCACCGATAATAGCCTACTAGCCCCAAGAAACTTCTAATCTCCTTCACTGTCTTTGGCTTTTGCCACTCAAGAATTGTCGTCACCTTACTAGGATCCACTAATATATCTTCCTTTGAGACAGTATGGCCCAGGAAGATAACTTGATCTAGCCAAAACTCACATTTAGAAAATTTGGCAAACAACTTCTTATCTCTTAATCGCTGTAGCACAAATCTCAAATGTTCTTCATGCTTATCTCTTGACTTAGAATAAACCAGGATGTCATCAATAAACACCACTATAAATTGATCAAGACAATCATGAAACACCTGGTTCATTAAGTCCATAAAGACTACTGGGGCATTGGTTAACCTAAAAGGCATCACCACAAACTCATAATGCCCATATCTGGTCCAAAATGCAGTCTTAGCAATATCTTGCTCTGCCACTCTTACTTGATGATAACCCAACCTCAAATCAATCTTTGAAAACACTGCTGCTCCTTTAAGTTGATCAAATAAATCATATATGCGAGGTAACAGGTACTTATTCTTCACTGTCACTTTATTCAACTCTCTGTAATCTATGCACATTCGTAAGGATGCATCTTTCTTCTTCACAAATAGGATTGGAGCACCCTTCCATGGATCACTACAGACTCCCTTGGAAGCATCCTTTGAGTTACCACACTAACACCATCTAGCAATTCTATCTTAATGGGTTGTCCCACTATAATAGGTTTCAAACCTAGTCTTTCTATGATCCCATGTGTAATAAATAAATGCGTGGCTCCATAATCAATTAATGCATATAGGGGAACTTCAACAGTTCTTGACCTTTTATTCTGCCAATCTCTCATATTTTTCTTGGGCTGAAATCTTTTCTTATTTCTCACTTATCTATTACTAGGGGCATCACCCTTAAACAAAAAAACTAGTATACCGAATCTTCTCCCGATCTATTATAGGGAACAATGCCGTCGTACGCTCCACGAACCTAATCCACTCTTCTGCTACTATTGGGTCTGTCGTACCTCTGAATTCTGACAGCTGATGCTGACTGGGTAATCCATAAATAGGCTCAAAATGATTCTATACTATCGGGGGTACCGACCTTTTTCTCTCTTCTCTAGTGGTCTGTACAACAATGGGTGTCTCAACTCTCTCTGGTATAAATCTCCCATGATTCTCTACCAATACTTGTTGTACAATACTACTAATCCTCGCTTCATTGAGGACAGAGGGAGTAGGTCCTGATAGGTTGGACGGTTCACGTACACTCACTACATTCTTTTTACCTGATCAGGTCATACGTCTCATCCAAATCACATAGCACCAACACTATTAGTCAACTAAGTTAACTTATCTACTATAAGTAAGGAAAGAAATAACTTACAATGGTCGGCTACGGTACGTCAACACAGCGGGAGAAGCACATTGTCAAATCCCAAAACCATGCTCTGATAATAACTATCTCTAGCTAGTATACTTTGGGAAAATATATTATTAAATCACTAAATATGTTATAGAAAACATATATGTACATAAGTATAAGATAGTGGGCCCAAAAACAGTATTACTTTTGTATGCAAATCTTTACATCAAGGACCATAGTCACAAAAATAAACTCAAAATACAATCAGATAGTGTTGCCTTTCTCCTTCGCTACTTGACGTCCGATCCGACTATTAATGAATGACCCAGTTATGCAGCATAAAAAAAAACATAAACTACATGGATCGTTCCTTAGAACCAAGATCCAGGTACAAAAATCACAGCTTATACAAAAATAATCAAATCTGCAGAAAAATCAGTTCAAGGTTTAAGAAACATACACACATTTAGAGGCTCCTCCAAGTTGTCTCTGAATGCATTTTGCTACTGACCCAAGTGTAAGATCGAACCGACGAAGTCCACACGAAGACAATCGCAAGGAACTAAGGAGGGATTTGCTAGATCCTCCTTAGCCTTAAGAAACAAGAAGAAAAAATTAAAGAAGAAACTTTGATTCTTTGCAAAAGAAAACTAGAGTGGAGTGAGAGTGTTTGGGGCTGTGTATTCTCTTTCATATGAAAGAATGAGAATGAAAAGTTCTCTAATTTTCAACTAAAACTTTTCTTTATAGTGTTATTTAATGCCCTATCCCACATGGAATGGGCTTGGGCTCCAACCCAAACACCCCATGTTACCAACACTCCCAATTAGATATTTTTTATTTCATATTATCTTCAATTAAAATCAATTAATATATTAATCTATATAATTAACAAACAATAATGATGATTTAATTAAATATAGCAACACATTTTTAAAGTAATTTCACTTATTTAATTTTCTAATAAATTAATAAAAGGCTGTGACCTTAGTAAATTAATTGCACGTGAAATACCAAAGTACCTTTGCCTAAAAAGATGAAAAACGCCCTTTTCCTTCCTGAGTTTAAATTATCTTTCTGTGTGTGACCCATAGGCTCCTCATCATACCGGTAGTGTATAGTATCGCGGTTAACACCAATTAATCGTCTCACTAATACACAGACCAAGATTGGCCCCTAGCAAGGCATCATGGCGACCACCCGATAGATTCGGATTCAACAAAGTAGCTACCTGTCAACGATATGGTTACCACAGTTCAATCCTTTCATCATAAGTTATCTCGACAAGACGAAGGCATAGAATAGTGCCAACCTTCGGTTACTCTCGATATTATGTTTCAGTTTTCGGACCAAGACCTGTATATAATCCGGATAGAGCAACAACTCAATCCACTGTGGCAGTTTTAGTGTCATGTATATACTGATTGCGCCGTGAGATAACTTCTCTCGTACCTAGGAGTGATGAATCCTCTGTCAATCCACCATAGTCTTGATACACTCTTGATGTAGCCAATCACCAACCGTATTGACAGCTCTGAATAGAAACTGCGTTAAGCTAATGTCAAATGCACAATCTGTAACGCCCCACTTGAGGTACGTAGTTAATGTGTTGTATTGCTTGAGTTATTAATTTGTTCTCATTTGAGCTTGCATGTTGTTTTTTCATTGGTTGGCCCTTAGTGGATTGATGAGTTGATTTGGTTAAGTGTTTGCCCTGATTTGGTTAGACTGGTGAATTTTTGAAATTCAGTCTTCATCGGGGAGAAGAATAGTCTTGCCAAGGCGACGTTGGTTGAGAGTTGTGAGGTTTCTGTAAGTTTTCGCCGGGGTGACGGGAAGTCTTCACCGTGGCGACGGGTTAGTTGAAAAATTAATAAGTTTTTAGAGATTCTTTCTTTAAGGCATAATGACCATTCCCCCTAATTAGCAGGAAAAGTGGGAGTGAAATGCAAGGAAATTGCATGGAGATAGTTTAAATGGGCGTGCATTTGCGAAGAATTAAAAGGGCAAAGGTGGAATTCTAAGAAAGAGTAAGGGTAAAATGGGAAAGAGTGGAGAAATATGAGTAAATAAGGGTTAAGTCTTAGAAACCCTTTCATTCTTCTTTTCACCGCCCTACTCATTATCCTTTTCTCTCAACTTTCTATCCACTCCTTCAAGGATTCTAAAGGGCTTTTGAGTGGTTTGTGGGTAGAGAATGATCTAAGGCATCTAAGGTAAGGACCTATTATAGATATGAAATTTAGCTATAAAGGTGTTAAGGTCTTATTGTGTTATTGTTTAAAAGTGTAGAGAAAAGACATCTACCAAAGGAAAAAGAGAAGTGCCAGTGGAATCACACCATCACAAGGTAAGTAAATCCAACTCAAGCTAAAGTTTAAGAAATCCTTGAGTAGAGATTTCTTTATGCATGTATAAATGATGCTTGTTGAGAAATTGAGTAGAGATATATGTTTGTGTGTTGAGAAATTGAGTTGAGATGAGTATTTATGTTGTGGTGTTGGATATGCTCCCTTAATGGGAAGTGGTAATGTGTGATGAGTTGAGATGAATTTGGAGGAGATTGAGTAAATATTTGGAAGTGTTCTTCTATGATAGGAGTTATGTCTATAGAAGGGAATTTCTTCCCATTTTGGATGGTTACAAAGAGAAAGAGAATTGTAGTTAGAAAAGAGTTTTTGTGTGCACATGAGTTATTTGATGAAATGCCTAAAGAAGTATGAGAATGAGCTATGAACCTTAATTCTTGCAGCATTGCATAGTGGCATTTCCTAAGTGCATTAATGAGTTGAACCATCCATATGCATTAATTGTACATTAAGAAGTAGCTTGAGAAAGAGTAGAGACCTTTGTGTTTAAACTACTCTAAGAGCTAAAGAAGATAATAGAGTAGGTTGTGCGATGGGGAACCCGTGAATGATGAGTAAAGTCACGAGAATGGGTGCTTTGTGATCCCCAGCCATGCCTCCAGTCAGATGAGGTCATGACTGTCACGAAGAGTGGAACACGAGGTTCCAACCGTGCCTCCGGTAAGAAGGGGATGTGACATTCGAGAGATAGAGAGAAAGAATGTACACTCACATGGCCAAAGGTTTCGAATCCATGCATAACTGAATCCAATCGGTACAGAAATGAGTAAAAGTCACGTAGAGCGGGAGAGTTCCCAGCCGTGCCTCCGGTAAGATGAGGTCGTGACATTCCCATGAGTAGAATGGGAAAACAGAGAAATAGAAAGAACAGAAAGAGAAAATGAGTAGAGTCACGAAGAATGGGTTGAGTCCCCAGCCGTGCTTCCAGTAAGATGAGGCCGTGACATACACTAGAGAGTATATGGAAAAGAGTATGAGAAACAGAAACAGAAATGAGAAGAGAAGAGAGTAAGGAAAGAATTAAGAGAAAGAGTTACGGGGATAGACGAGTAGAGGATTTACTTACTGAGCATTATTTTGCTCACCCCGTTATTTTTCTATGTTTTTGTAGGCTCTAGATGAGGACGCGGTCCGATGGATGTCGGCGAGCGGGGAGGAGTAGTTACACTATCCACCACACTTTTTTGAACTTTTGTAAAGGATACTGACTTTTGTAAAAGATTTGTATATTAAATAAAAGAAAAATTTGGGCCTGTACCCTTTGCTTTGGCCAACAAGGTTTCGACGAACAGTGTTTATTAAAATCATGTGATGGAACTTACGTGACTTAATACTTTAATTGGGGTTTTATTAATGTCTTACCAGTTATTATCTTTTTAGAATGACTTGTTTGCCATGTTCTTCAACATTCAACCTGCATGCATTCTAAACAAAATATTAAACATGCCGGTACATGGCCCAACTAAACCGTTTCCTCGAGCCTAAGAAATCAGTGGGTCCCTAGGGTCCTTAATAAATATCTTGAGTCTTCAGTATGGTGCCTAGTCCTTTGTTCCTCTTAGAAGCATTACAAAAACATCATTCTAAATTTACAATAAAATTAATCTTAAACTAATTTTACATCAACAAATTTAGAAACCTCGATTTACATTCGAGGGAATGAGATGAGAAAGAATGTACATTAAGAGAGGAGAAAGGCAGGACAGCACCTATTTAATAAATTATAAAAGTAATTTAAAACATTCACCATAGCTCTAAGGCTCATGTACCAAGCACCATGCATATACAAACAAGTCCATAGCATACATTTCAAAGACAATCAATTTTTGAATTGGGTGGTTTTATTATTAATTACCCTCTTATATGTGCAAAATGATTATTGGCTATAGGTTTATTAAAACTGCAGATTGGGAAAGCTACAGACTTCCCGCGGTGAATATTTCCAAAATGTACTTTGCTGTGGCAAAATCTGGAAATCCCACATTTGCATAGTTCGCGTTTTTGCAGTTTTCGGTAGTAACACGAATCCAAATCAAATCGAATGCGCAAACATTCGACCAGATATCAACCAACACAATATAACATTCACCACACATTATTAAACCAATTTTCATTTGAATCATTCATCCATAAAAAGATTTTGCGATTTTGCTATTTTTCAAAAATAACATGTTATCAACCAATACTGTTATAGTTCATCCAATAAACTGTAAATTTTGATACCCAGGCTCTGATACCACGGTTAGTGTGAACCAGTTACGCAGCAAAAAACAAAAGCATAACTACATGGATCGTTCCTTAGAACCAAGATCCGGGTACAAAAATCACAACTTTTACAAAATAATCAAATCTGCAGAAAATGAGTTCAAGGTCCAAGAAACATACGACGTTGGAGGCCCTCCAAGTTGTCTCTGAACGTATTTTGCTACTGACCCAAGTGTAAATAGAACCGACGAAGTCCCCACGAAGACAACGCAAGGAACTAAGGAGGGATTTGCTAGATCCTCCTTAGCCTAAAACAAGAACAAAAAAATTAAAGAAGACTTTGATTCTTTGCAAAAGACTAAGTGAAGTGAGAGTGTTTTTGCTGTTTATTCTCCTTTTCAATAAAGAATGAATGAATGAAAGTCTTCTAATTTTCCAACTAAAACCTTTTCTTTTATATGTTGTTTTTTATGCCCTATTCCCACATGGAATGGGCTTGGGCTCCAACCCAACACCCCCATGTTACCAAACACTCCAATTGATATTTATTTTATTTCATCTTATCTTCAATTAAAATCAATTAAATTATTTAATCTTTATATTAACTTTAACCAATAATGATGATTTAATTAAAATATGCAAACACACTTTTAAAGTATTTCACTTATTTAATTTTTCAATAAATTAAATAAAGGCTGTGACCTTAGTAAATTTATTGCACTGTGAAATCCAAGTACCCTTTTGCCTAAAAAGATAAAACGCCCTTCTTGCCTTCCTGAGTCTTAAATTATCTTCTAGTGTGTGACCCCTAGGCTCCTCATCATACCGGTAGTGTATAGTACCGCGTAACACCATTAATCGTCTCACTATACACAGACCAAGATTGGCCCCTAGCAAGGCATCATGGCCACCCGATAGATTCGGATTCAACAAAGTACTACCTGTCAACGATATGGTTACCGTACATTTCAATCCTTTCATCATAAGTTATCTCGACAAGACGAAGGCATAGAATAGTGCCAACTTCGGTTCTGTTACCTCGATATTATGTATCAGTTTCTGGACCAATGACCTGTATTATAATCCGGATAGAGCAACAACTCAATCCCACTGTGGCCACAGTTTTAGTGTCATGTCATTATACTGAATTGCCCGTAGATACCTTCTCTCGTACCTAGGAGTGATGTTCCTCTGTCAATCCACCATAGTCTTGATACACTCTTTGATGTAGCCATCACCACCGTATTGACAGCTCTGAATAGAACTGCGTTAAGCTAATGTCAAACTGCACCATCTGTAACGCCCCACTTGAGGTACGTGTTTAATGTGTGTTGTATGCTTGAATGTTTATTAATTTGTTCTCATTTGAGCTTGCAGTTGTTATTTTCCATTGGTTGGCCCTTATTTGATTGATGAGTTATTTGGTTAAGTTTTTGCCCTGTTTTGTAAGACTTGGTAAATTTTTGAAATTCAGTCTCACGGGAGAAGAATAGTCTTTGCCAAGGCGACGTTGGCTGAGAGTGTGGAGTTTTTCTGTAAGTTTTCCGCCGGGGTGACGGGATTTCTTCACCGTGGCGACGGTTAGTTGAAAAATTTAATAGTTTTTAGAGAATTCTTTCTTTAAGGCATAATGACCATTCTACCCCTATTACAGAAAAGTGGGGAGTGAAATGCAAGGAAATTGCATGAGAATGTTTAAATGGGCGTGCATTTGCGAAGAATTAAAAGGGCAAAGGTGGAATTCCTAAAAGATTAAGGGTAAAATGGGAAAGAGTGGAAAATATGAGTAAATAAGTTAAGTCTTAGAAACCCTTTCATTCTTCTTCTTCCACCGCCATACTCATTCATCCTTTTCTCTCAACTTTCTATCCTCCTTCAAGGATTCTAAAGGGCTTTGAGTGGTTTGTGGGTAAGAATGATCTAAGGCATCCTAAGGTAAGGACCTTTATTTAGATATGAAATTTAGCTATAAAGGTGTTAAGGTCTTATTGTGTTATTGTTTAAAAGTGTAAGAAAAGACATCTACCAAAGGAAAAGAAGTGCCAGTGGAATCACACCATCACAAGGTAAGTAAATCCAACTCAAGCTAAGTTTAAGAATCCTTGAGTAAGATTTCTTAATGCATGTATAAATGTGCTTTTGAAATTGAGTGAGATATATGTTTGTGTGTTTGAGAAATTGAGTTGAGATGAGTATGTATGGGCCTTAGTCCATGCACATTAGTACAAATGTGAGTACCACATCCTATGTCAATGACCCAAGATGTTGAGGGAGAGAAATTAATCTCAATCATAAAAATACCTGAAGTCGTAGCCTTTGACTTCTTCTTGCTTGCGAGGAAAGCCTTGCAGTGTTTCCTCCAGTGGCCAGGCTTGCCACAAAAGAAGCAGACTACCTTGCCCTTCCCTATGCCACTCTCAGGCCCAAGAGCAACCTGTCCTTTGGGCTTAGGCTTGGGTTTGGGTTTGGCCTTGGCCTTACCCTTGCCATTGCCCTTCGCTTTACTGGTAGTAACCAGTAAAACAGGCTTGGACTTTTTCAAGTCCTGCTCTGCAGTCCTCAGCATGTTAAAAAGTTCTGACAGAGTGTTCTCCATCGTGTTCATATTGAAATTCATTGTGAACGGAGCATAAGAGTCAGGCAAGGATTGCATAATTAAATCCATTTGTAATTCTATATCCAAGCCACATCCCAAAGTCTCAAGCCTCTCTATGTGCTCGATAACTTGGGCACCCTCAGTCAGATGACTCCCAAACAGTGCTTTTGACACCTTATACCTCTCATGCTGAGCATTTGTTTCAAAAAGCTCCTTGAGGTGTAGAATAACGGAAGAAGCATCCATATTCTCATACTTCTTTTGCAGCATAGGTGTCATCGATGTTACGCTATCAACATCATCAAGGAACTTTTGATAAGGATCCTGAACTTCCTGAGTGGCATCAAGATCAAGCTCAACCATGTATGACTTTTCAAGGATATACAATTTCTTTTCTGACTTGAGTATAATCCAAAGATTACGATACCAGTCTGAGAAATTGGATCCATCCAAACTATTTTATTTCTAGATTATCGGTCAAAGGATCATAATGCTCATTTTGGTGAATCTACAATTGCAGAAAAATAAAGTCATTATAAAGTTCATTACTATTTAATATGGTCTTTTATTAAACGATGCTCCCACTATTTTACTCAAGTCAATAGCCCTCATTATTAACTTGGGAAAGCCCGTTGACTTTCCTAGTGGATTGACATCCTATCCGCCCCATTTCAAACCTTCGCTTTGACGAACAAGCCAAAATGAGTTGATTAGGTAGGCCAACAAACTAAATCCACACTAGTTGATAGCTCCTACTATCAACCTCAAATGTGAAAAAGCCAACAAGCCAATCACACAATCCAATGGCTCCAACCATTGTCCTCAAGTGTGATTCTCAGTATCAGTAGAATGGACACTACATGTCACCATGTACACACAATATGTGTACTGCTCTACTATGCCTATGACGTGTTTATCAACCTTCGCTTTGGCGAACAAGCAAAACCGTCATTTTAAGTCGACCCATCACCATTAAGGAAAACTCCAATGCATTTTAACCTCCTACTGGTAGAAGTGTACCGCTTGCTTTGGCCAACAAGGTTTCGACGAACAGTGGTTTAATTAAAATCATGGTGATGGAAGGCTTACGTGACTTAATATACTTTAATTGGGGTTTTTATTTAATGCTTACCAGATTATATCTTTGTTAGAATGACATTGTTTGCCATGTTCTTCAACATTCAACTTAGCATGCATTCTAAACAAAATATTAACATGCCGGTACATGGCCCAACTAAAAACGATTTCCTCGAGCCTAGAGAAATCAGTGGGTCACTAGGGGTCCTATAATAAATACTTGAGTCTTCAAGTATGGTGGCCTAGTCCTTTGTTCCGTCTTAAGTACATTACAAAAAAAATCATTCTAAATTTACAATAAAATTAATCTTAAACTAATTTTACATCAACAAATTTAGAAACCCGATTTACTTCGAGGGGAATGAGATGAGAGAGAATGTACATAAGAAGAGGAGAAAGGCAGGACAGCAGGCCCTATTTAATAAATTATAAAAGTAATTTAAAACATTCACCATAGCTCTAAGGCTCATGTACAGCACCATGCAATATACAAACAAGTACATGCATACATTTCAAAACAATCAATTTTTGAATTGGGTGGGTTTATTAATTAATTACCCTCTTATATGTGCCAAATGATTATGGCTATAGGTTATAAAAACTGCACGATTGGGAAAGCTACAGACTTGCCGCGGTGAATATTTCCAAAATGTACTTTGCTGGGGCAAAACTGGAAATCCCCAAATTGCATAGTTCGCGTTTTTGCAGTTTCGTGTAGAACACGAATCCAAATCAAATCGAATGCGCAAACATTCGACCAGGATACAACCAACCAATATAACACACCAACACATTATTAAACCATTATCATTGAACATTCATCCATAAAAGATTTTGCAGATTTTGCATATTTTTCAAAAATAAACATGTTATCAACCAATACATGTATAGTTCATCCAATAACTGTAAAATTTGATACCCGAGGCTCTGATACCACTGTTAGTGAATGAACCAGTTACGCCAGCAGAAAACAAAAGCATAAACTACATGGATCGTTCCTTAGAACCAAGATCGGGTACAAAAATCCAACTTATACAAAATAATCAAATCTGCAAAAATGAGTTCAAGGTCCAAGAAACATACGCACGTTTGGAGGCTCCTCCAAGTTGTCTTGAACGTATTTGCTACGACCCAAGTGTAAGATAGAACCGACGAAGTCCACACGAAGACAATCGCAAGGAAATAGGAGGGATTTGCTAGATCCTCCTAGCCTTAAGAAACAAGAAGAAAAATTAAGAAGAACTTTGATTCTTTGCAAAAGAAAACTAGAGTGAGAGTGAGAGTGTTTTGGGGCTGTGTATTCTCCTTTTCAATGAAAGAATGAATGAATGAAAAGTCTCTCTATTTTCCAACTAAAACCTTTTCTTTATAGTGTTATTTTAATGCCCTATTCCCACATGGATGGGTTGGGCTCCAACCAAACACCCCATGTTACCAAACACTCCCAATTAGATATTTATTTATTTCATCATTATCTCAATTAAAATCAATTAATATATATTAATCTATATATATTAACATTTAACAATAATGATGATTTAATTAATATATGCAAACACATTTTAAAAGTAATTCACTTATTTAATTTCTAATAAATTAAATAAAGGCTGTGCTTAGTAAATTTAATTGCAATGTGAAATTACCAAAGTAACTTTGCCTAAAAAGATGAAAACGCCCTTCTTCTTCCTGAGTTTAAATTATCTTCTATGTGTGTGACCCATAGGCTCCTCATCATACCGTAGTGTATAGTATCGCGATTAACACCAATTAATCGTCTCACTAATACACAGACAAGATTGGCCCCAGCAAGGCATCATGGCACCCGATAGATTCGATTCAACAAAGTAGCTACCTGTCAACGAATGGTTACCGTACATTCATCCTTTTATCATAAGTTATCTCGACAAGACGAAGGCATAGAAATAGTGCCAACCTTCGGTACTCTCGATATATGTATCAGTTTCTGGACCAATGACGTATTATAATCCGGATTAGCAACAACTCAATCCCACTGTGGCCACAGTTTAGTGTCATTGCTATATACTGAATTGCGCCGTGAGATAACTTCTCTCGTACCTAGGAGTGATGAATCTCTGTCAATCACCATAGTCTTGATACACTCTTTGATGTAGCCAATCACCACGTATGACAGCTCTGAATAGAAATGCGTTAAGCTAATGTCAAACTGCACCAATCTGTAACGCCCCACTTGAGTACGTAGTTTAATTGTGTTGTATGCTGAATGTTTATTAATTTGTTCTCATTTGGCTTGCATGTGTTATTTTCCATTGGTTGGCCCTTAGTTGGATTGATGAGTTGATTTGGTTAGTGTTTGCCCTGATTTGGTTAAGACTTGGTGAATTTTTGAAATTCAGTCTTCATCGGGAGAAGAATAGTCTTTGCCAAGGCGACGTTGGCTTGAGAGTTGTGAGTTGTTTCTGTAATTTCGCCGGGGTGACGGGAAGTTCTTCACCGTGGCGACGGGTTAGTTGAAAAATTTAATAAGTTTTTAGAGAATTCTTTCTTTAAGGCATAATGACCATTCTACCCCTAATTAGCAGGAAAAGTGGGGAGTGAAATGCAAGGAAATTGCATGGAGAATAGTTTAAATGGGCGTGATTGCGAAGAATTAAAAGGGCAAAGGTGGATCCTAAGAAAGAGTAAGGGTAAAATGGGAAAGAGTGGAGAAAATATGAGTAAATAAGGGTTAAGTCTTAGAAACCTCTTCATTCTTTTTTCCACCGCCCTACTCATTCATCTTTTCTCTCAACTTTCTATCCCCTTCAAGGATTCTAAAGGGTTTTGAGTGGTTGTGGGTAGAGAATGATCTAAGGCATCCTAAGTAAGGACCTTTATTATAGATATGAAATTTAGCTACTAAAGGTGTTAAGGTTTATTGTGTTATGTTTTAAAAGTGTAGAGAAAAGAAATCTACCAAAGGAAAAGAGAAGTGCCAGTGGAATCACACCATCACAAGGTAAGTAAATCCAACTCAAGCTAAAGTTTAAGAAATCCTTGAGTAGAGATTCTTTATGCATGTATAAATGATGCTTGTTGAGAAATTGAGTAGAGATATATGTTTGTGTGTGAGAAATTGGTTGAGATGAGTATTTATGTTGTGGTGTTGGATATGTCCCTTAGGGAAGTGGATGTGTGATGAGTTGAGATGAATTTGGAGGAGATTGAGTAAATATTTGGAAGTGTTTTCTATGATAGGAGTTATGTCTATAAGAGGGAATTTCTTCCATTTTGGATGGTACAAAGAGAAAGAGAATTGTAGTTAGAAAAGAGTTTTTGTGTGCACATGAGTTATTTGATGAAATGCCTAAGAAAGTATGAGAATGAGCTATGAACCTACTTTGCAGCATTGCATAGTGGCATTTCCTAAGTGCATTAATGAGGTGAACCATCCATATGCATTAATTGTACATTAAGAAGTAGCTTGAGAAAGAGTAGAGACCTTTGTGTTTAAACTACTCTAAGAGCTAAAGAAGATAATAGGTAGGTGTGCGATGGGGAACCCGTGAATGATGAGTAAAGTCACGAGAATGGGTGCTTTGTGATCCCCAGCCATGCCTCCAGTCAGATGAGGTCATGACTGTCACGAAGAGTGGAACGAGGTTCCAACCGTGCCTCCGGTAAGAAGGGGATGTGACATTAGAGAGTAGAGAGAAAGAATGTACAATCATGGCCAGGTTGAATCCATGCAAATGAATCCAATCGGTAGCAAGAAAGAGTAAAAGTCACGTAGAGCGGGAGAGTTCCCAGCGTGCCTCCGGTAAGATGAGGTGTGACATTCCCATGAGTAGAATGGGAAACAGAGAATAGAAGAACACGAAAGAGGAAAATGAGTAGAGTCAAGAAGATGGGTTGAGTCCCCAGGTGCTTCCAGTAAGATGAGGCCGTGACATCACATAGAGAGTATATGGAAAAGAGTATGAGAAAAAGAAACAGAAATGAGAAGAGAAGAGAGTAAGGAAAGAATTAAGAGAAAGAGTTACGGGATAGACGAGTAGAGGATTTACTTACTGAGCATTATTTTGCTCACCCCGTTATTTTTCTATGTTTTTGTAGGCTAGATGAGGACGCGGTCCGATGGATGTCGGCGAGCGGGGAGGAGTAGTTACACTATCCACCACACTTTTTTGAACTTTTAAAGGATATGACTTTTGTAAAAGATTGTATATTAAATAAAAGAAAAATTTGGGCCCAACTATTTTTATAATGTACTCGTATTATTATACGTATTTTTTATGAATATAGTAATATGAAGCAGTTATACAAATCGGTGCACAAGGCGCTTGGGTGACTCAAGTCTAAGGATCACATGTACCACCATTCGTTAGAGGATTTATTCCATAGACACTGGGGTTACCATCCATATGGAATCCTCTGGTGGGTCAGTCTAGTGAACTGCTGCGGTATATCCGCCTAAAGCAAGCGCCCATGTGTTCCACCAGGTTGTCACCAAACAACCTTGACAAGTGAGATCAGTCATTGTCTTTGACGGGGTCGTTAACACTATGATAGCCTTACCATATTATCTATGCCTTACTTCAGAATAACTAGAGCTATGGACGTTTCTCGAATGGCCACCATATGTGCGCATAAGGTTCTCACTATCAAGATTTGAAACACTTGATACCCTCGTCACGGTTCTACCATTCTAAGGACATATATCAATACATATTGCAATAATAATGATTTACGCGATATAAAATAAAATGCCTTTTATTATTGATTAATGAACATTATTTCAAACAGTCAATTCTACAATAATTGATTGGCTCTAGAGCATCTACTCTAACACCGACTACATCTCATCTACTACCTACAAAAATAGTGAAATCAAAGGGGTGAGCACTAATTGCTCAGTAAGTAAACCCACAATACTTCTATTCTTTCTCCGTTACTCAAATCTTAGATTTTATTTCCATACAACAAACTTCTCAATTCTTCTCTGCCCTTTATAAGATTCAAGTTTCTCACTTATCGATATGTAAGCACAAATAGGGAAACTAACTCAGGATAGTAGAAATGGCATGATGCATACGCACAAATGCATAAACTTTTTCTATGCATTGCATTTTCTTTTCCATTTTTCTGTTTTCTTTCTTTTTGTTGCGTTTCTTTCTTTTTCTGTTTCTCTTCTTTCTTTTCTGTTTCTCCTCTTTCTTTTCTGTCTCTATTCTTACTTTTCTGTTTCTATTCTTTCTTTTCTATTTCTCTTCTTTCTTTTCTATTTTTCTGTCTTTTCTATTCTTTCTGTCTTTTCTATTCTTTCTGTCTTTTCTTTCTTTTCTTTTCTTTTCTATTTTTTCTATTCTTTTCTATTCTTTCTTTTCTTTTCTATTCTATTCTTTCTTTTCTTTTCTTTTCTTTTCTATTCTTTCTTTGGATTGGACTTGGTCGAGGCATGGATTCGAAACCCTGGCCGTGTGAGTGGGTACAATCCTCATCTACATGCACTTCTAACGAATTGTACAAATTCTTCTTTCTTATTCTGAGGTCGTTCACTAAAGGCGGCATGCATGTAGATATGCTCAGCTGGGTAGAATCCTCATCCACATGTACTTCTAACGAACTGTACAAATTCTTCTTTCTTATTCTGAGGCCACTCACTGAAGGCGGCGTGCATGTGGGCTATTCTTCTTCTTGGTCACTCACGGGTTCCCCATCGCAACAACCTTCTCTTCTTTTATTTTTTTACATTTCTTTAAATAAAATTTCAGATTTGAACTTCTTTAATTATATTCTTTAGAGGATGATTCTACAATTTATTTCTTTTCTTTCTTTCTCTTTATTCTTTAATGTTCTTATACATGTGTATGTGCATGGAAATATGCTCATTCTTTGCTATTCTTTCTAAATGCAAATGTGAGAATGCATTATGGCATATAAAGATATCATTAGGGAACTAGTATTCTCTACCAACAATATTCCCATACCTGAAATCAATCATAGATTATTAGACTAAAAATAAACTAATAAATTGGAAGCACTTTTGAGGTAGTCATTCTGCATAGGTCATTTTCAAGGAGGCATATCTCGAGTTATACACATCGGATTGCTATGAGCTTGTTCTCATTTTAAAGCTTAGAGAAAGGGCTACAACTTTTCTGTTTAGGTCTCAACCCAATTCGATATGTAAGATACTCAAAAATCACTTAGAAGGCCATGGATATGACAGGGCAACCATGGTAACATGTTTTCTCTCAGGATTTTCATCAGACAATTCATATGTACATGCAAATAATAAGTTGGCTACACTTCCACATCTTTCTCAAGCCACCAAAATAGGAGTAAGAACTCCCTAAAGCCAACAATCAACCTAGCTAAAATTCATCCTCCACCTTTCCACATCCATACTTTCATTTTTCATCCAAAAGTCCATCAACTCAACACATACAAATACACCAATTCTCATCACATATTAATGAATCAATTCTCATCCCATACTAATGAATCAATTCTAATGGCCATGAGATTCACATATCAAACAACCTCAGTTTCAATCCATAATTCTCATCATCCAAACACACATAGAACATAAAATAAATTTCTCTACACAAGTATTTATCCAATCAAAGCTAAAGTTGGATTTACTTACCTTGAATTTAAGCAGCTCCAACATTATAATCTCTCTTTGGTAGAATTCCCTTTCCTCTTAAACCCTAAGCATATACAACCATAAGAATTCAAAACTTTAAAATTTAATCTCACTTCTTGGTGCTAGAATCTTACCTGTGGACGCTTAGGATTGAAAATCTATCAAAATCTAGTCAAAATCCTATTAATTTCCTTGGAAATTTAGTGAAGACATTTGAGAGAATTTGGGTAGAGAAATGGCATGAATGGAGGGGTAGAGTGGCTAGGGCTTC
Organism: Pistacia vera; assembly: GCF_008641045.1. NCBI lineage: Eukaryota > Viridiplantae > Streptophyta > Magnoliopsida > Sapindales > Anacardiaceae > Pistacia > Pistacia vera. Next base: position 1,793,914 of record NW_022195028.1, on the reverse strand, counting down.
TCCCTAGGGTTTCTTCTCTTGAACTCTTATTATATATATATATATATATATATAGATATATAATATATGTATTTAGTTTCCCATTTTACCCTTGCACTTTCTAAAAATTTCATCTATGTCCCTTAGTCAATTACAAGATGCCCTCATTTTTATTATCCTTCTCCATGTTATTCTATTTCTTTTCACTCCCCACTCTTTCATCTAAATATGAGTGAAATGACCATTTTACCCCTAATAACCTTTTAAAGACTATTCTTCACACTTGTTCAAGATAACTTTAACAAAATTCAACTAAGGGTATTAGGGCATGAATAAAGCTACGTACCTTGATGTGGGCGTTACATGGTCTCTGAAAAATCTCCTGGTAATCCTTCTTTCCCTTAACTCCTATTACATTGCCTCCTTCAACCTTGTTGACTTGAGCGTCGGAGTGCCTATAGCAAACACCACCTCGGTGTTTTTCATGAGCTTCACGCTTGTCTCTTCTTGTGTGCAGGTCCAGCGGATTTTTAGTGGCCTCAACCTCACGAGATCATACCATATTTCCGTAACCGTAGATTTTTTGCATGTACAATATTCAAAATTTGTGGAAATTTTGGGGAAAGAAATCTAGTTAATATTAAAAATGCAATCGAGATATTGGAATTGCAATTTGAAGAACGGGTTAGTAAGCTTGAGAGGATCTTTGCTCAACTAAAAGCTAAAAGATTGCTCCTAAGTAACCTGTTTTGACCTATTAGCATCACAATGAGTTCCAAGATTAACATAATATGTTATGGTCCAGCATTCAACTACATGTGTTTGTAAAAAATGTTTGTGTCAACATCTTTAGTAAGAATCCTAATATTTTGTTGCAATGAGTAGATTGATTTCATATTAGAAGTATATTCTTTATCCTTCAAAGTTATTATTTAGGGATTTATTAAATACTCTTATGCACAGCAGTTATAGTTTATCATCTGAAAATAACAGGACATTACTTTCTCTAATTTTGAATGAAAAGGTTAACAGTAAAAAAAAGAAATGCCATTCAACTCATAGCTACATTTTGTGGACTCTCAAATTGTAGCCGTAAAGCACCTGCTGTAGATTTAAATATGAGAACAAAGAGAATTTTCTTCTTCACTTACACCAAGCAGCAACAAAGTTACCAACATTAATTTCAAATGGGAAAACATAAATTCAGATCAATCCAAGCTCATTCTTGAGCAATCAACTCCGTAAGCCTTTGGAATCACAAAAACTTAATGGCCCCAAAAATTAACAACTTATATGGCAACAATATAAATACAGAAGAGGTCCAGCAACTACTTCAAAATAAACGAATTGTATCATAGTGTCATTACATATCCAAAGGATTAAATTATCAACCCTCTGCAACAAATTCTTTAGCCTCCTACAATCCACAGTCCGTCACATCTTTGGTTATATATGCATCAAACTTCTAAATTTGTTTGGGTAACAGATCACGTCCTCTTTGCTATGACGATCCAAATAAATATAACATGGGTGATTTGTACAAATATGACCTCACTTAGGAAGATTTTACAAATTACAATGGAGCGTTGCATTAATTTAATACTTTAAAAAGAAACAACATTCCTCAGAATTATTGAATCATCAAAAATCAGTCCACTACTTTTAAATTGGATAGCATTCATCACAGAGTTGTGGAACCTATGATATGATAGACGTGAAACAAACCCCTCCATAAAAAAGTTCTTTAGATTAGAGAAGCCTAACAAAACTCCATCAAAATTTTGTTCATCAAAACACATTCATAATCATCAACACCATGAACAATTAGAATCAAAGTCAACATGAATTCAATTGAAAGAGGATGTGGGATCCGCATTAAGAAACTCACACTTTTTTGGCGAAGCGCCACAACAGAGGTAATAACAAAACTTCGGAGAATCCACAACGGTCACTCTGTTCACTTCTATCTTTTGGCTCCTTCTTCAAAATTTAGAAGCTTTAAAATGATAGGCCGAACTTTCTATATTTTTAGTGGTTAGGGTTAGGGTTTCGGTGGGGAAAAGAGCGATGGAGAAGAAGAAATAAAGAAATTGAAATTTGAAATAATAAAGTAAATAAAGAAATGGAGAAGAAGAAATAGAAAATTAGAATAAAAAAATTAATCATTCATTGATAAGGCATTGTCACATCCGTTGTCATGTCACTTTGTACAACCTCTTTGTATTTACTTTTGTAAGACTAGCATTATGTAATACCCAAGATGTCAAAGGTATGTTCCTAACTCAAAATAGTCCTTTAGATGTTAATTTTATGTTAAAAAGCATAAAATCTAACTAAGGGCAAAATAGTTAATTCATTTGGAATGGTATGAATCAATTATCCATAAAGAGGTATTAAGGGCAAAATAGTCATTTTACTCATGGATAAGCATTGCAAAAAGTCAAGGATAAGTAGACTTAATTGTATTTAATGGCATTAATTAAGTAATAGTTATGTCTAGTTCCAGATGACTAAATTGCCCTTATATGAGAAATTAAGGACTTATGAGTTAAATAATTAAAATAGTTGGGCCAATAAGGTAATTACATGTTATAAGGGAGATGAAAATGAAAATTCAATAAATTTTATCCAGAAATTTCGTTCAAGGGAGGAGAAGGAACCATTTTCTTCAAGCTTTCACTGTTTTCTCTCAAATTCCACCATAACTTCTCTAATCCAAGTTTTCTCTATCTAGAGATTAAAGAAGATTGGCCTAATTTTCTTCAAGGGAGCAAGAATTGTGGGGAAATTTCTTCAAAAAGGTAAGGAGGAACCTCCCATAACTTTAGGGATTATGCTAGGGTTTGTAGATTTTAATGAAACCTTAAATTAACGATTTAAGGCATAGAATTAGTTAAGGGCAAGTGTAGTTGAACTCATTAATGTTATTTATTGCCTTGGATTTATTATACATGAAGTTATTGTCATTTATGTTTTATGATTTGTTATGTTTAATTGAAGAAGATGAAGTATTGATGTTGATTGTGGCAAAACTTGTAGTATTAGAAGCCACATGGTGTTGAATGGTTGCTATTAGAAGTGTTGATGCGTTGTTTGCATTAACTTACCATGTTATAGCAATGATGGATGATCATGGGAATGAGATTTTACATTTCCTTTAAGATGTTAAAGACTATTAAGGCAAGGTTTCACTACAAGAAAAATGACTTTCTGCGTCTAGCAAAATTAGACGCCGATAGTAAAATTTAGACTCCAAATGTATTGCACGTCTAAATTTTGTAGTTGCCACATAGTTGCAAAATCGCTATCGCAGAAAAAGTAGGTTAGACACGGAAAGTTTTGTTTTGGTGACTAGCAAATTAGTCGCTAATTGCTGGTTGAAATAGTCCCCCCACTTAGACGATAAATGTGCAAAGGTAATTTGGTAAACTTGTATAGCGACTAATCAATTAGTTGCAAAATGTGCCTTGTAGTGACTAATAATTTGTCGCGAATGCCACAAAAATTAGACGTGAAGGTGTAAGGGTAAATTCGTAAAACTTTTTTGTGACTATTTTATTAGTGAACGAATGTATCTTTTGGTAACAAAAATTTAGTGATTAATTCCAATCATTTTAGATGTTGAATGTAGAATCCAAATATGGTAAATTGTTTTTCACTACAATGAAATTATTGCAGAATGTGTTTTTTTGTGAGAAAATAATTAGTGACAAAAGCATTTCGTTTAGTGGACAAATGTATACACCCAATTTGGTTTCTTACATTTTGTAACTAATGTTTAGTCATTAAAATTAATTTTTTGCATCTAAATAATATAGTGACCGATTGTATACAAGTTTTGCAAACTAATTATTTTAGTCAGATATTATTTATTAGTCTATGCTGCTATATTATTCCTACAAGTAATAATTTAATAGCTAATTGGTTAACATTCAAGAGCATTATTTTTTGCTCTTCGTAAATGACCTAGTTTATACATTCAACATCAACAAAATAATTGACACAATATAAAAATTTGATCACTAACATCAAATATCATATTTTCATATATATATAGTCTATACATGGATTTTTATGCATGATGAGCAATAAAAATCGAAAATGCACTATTCTTAATGTGCATAACCAAAAAATAAAGCATGCACCCCACATTTTCATCTGTGGCGATCTATCTGTGCATAACTAACAAACAAAATGCCCACCCCATGTACACCATCTAAAAAGATATAAGCAAGCAATCCTAAAAAGTCCAAAAAGATGGTCATACCCCCATGTCAAAATATATGTGCCCATATAACAAAAAAACCTAACTATCAATATTGTTAGCATCTCAAGTGTCACTAGTTGAGGTTCATGAAATAGCACTAGCAGATGAGGAAGACGTTTCATCAGTTGGAGATGGCGATGGCAATCGAGTTGGAGCTCTAGCTCGTTGGAAATATGTAGCTACTATAGTGATTTGCTTTAGCATCTCCAACATTTAAAAATGTTGTTCTTCAAGCATTTTTATTTTCTGTTTTTGTTGATCAAATAAGATGAGCTGCTCCTCCAACTGTTTAATCTTATTTTGTTGTTGTTGCACTATGCACCTTAACTCTGCTTCTGTTGCAGTATCACGATTTTGAGTCTGTGAAAATGCAAAATTTTGGTTATATTCAAAAGCTTTACCTAGAACTTCCTCACATATTTCTGCTTCTATTTTTTCACTTTCCCTTGCTTGCGTTCTTATCTCCTAATTATTAACAGCTATTACGTTCTCACATTCCACTAAATACATAAGCTCATACTATTATCTTCATCTATATATAAATTCATCTACAGATGTTATAAGCATGCACATTCAGATAATTATAAATATGAAGCTTGTAGAGAAATGAGTCCAATGTTGTTCAATTTTCAAGTTATTTTAACTTTGATTATAGTTTTGTTTACAGCAAATGTTACTTCGCAGCTTCAAGTTGGGTTTTATAAAAATTCATGTAGATTTGTTGAGTTTATTGTTAAAGATGAAGTTAGAAAAGGATTCTTTAGGGATAGACGCGTGGCTGCTGGTCTCGTAAGAATGCATTTTCATGACTGCTTTGTCAAGGTAAGTAAATTTAATCGAGTTATCAATAATTTTAATATTTTCATAATACTAATTGATCATCAATCAATGGATTTGTGATATGTTTTTATAGGGTTGCGATGCATCTATAGCTAAATGGTGTATAGATCATGTGATCTTATATTCAAACAAGTTCTACATGGGCAACGGGTCTTACCCTCACTATCCAAATGTTGATTTGCAATGTCTATGAAAAAGTCAATTCCTGGAATATATTCATCACACAACCTATTAGACAACCGAATCCATCTTCTATCCATTGTGACCTTTTAGGTTCGCAAACAAAACATAAATTAAGTATCATAAATATGTTATGTCACAAACACAATACTCAACCCAATTAAACTACATTCATCCATACAAAGAATATACTACTAGTGATAATGTAAATGAGTATAAACAATCAATAAATTAATTAAATTTCAATTTACGTAACTTATACCTTATTTTTTATGGTTGTAGTAGCAATGGTGCCCGCACTTTTCTTAGCCTCGGTCTTCAAGTCAACTTTAAGATCCTCAACTTTAAGAATTAGCTTGCAGAATATGAGAAGTGGACAGGTGAATCCCCCAAAAGAAGCTCTCCCTCAAAGAGCCTTGCAGTGAACTAGGTGTTGTTTTCAAGAGTTCATTTAAATGTAAGGTTCCCTCCTCCGCTATAAGATGCTTCTTTGAAGCTAAATTTACAAAATGTATGTTTAACTTAGGCAAAATTTGACAAACAAAATCAATTGAAAAGTATATATAAATATACATAACGTTTATGATAGAAGGGAAAATGAACTTTGCAAGGCGTGTAGGAGATAATTATTGATCCTTAGAGACTCACACAAATTCTTCTAACTTGCAAGATAAGATATGAAATATGAAGCTTCACAGATAAATTCAAAATATTCTAAACCAGGTTTTAATAGATAATGCTTTAGAACTTAAAGCATTCTACACATAACTAAATCATATAGCATGTCTCGTACTATCAGTAGAAATGAACATTTTAAGAAGTCCGCAAGAAATTACATTACATGAGAGATACATGATGTTAAAACTTACTCGACTAGAACTTGAATGGTATCTGAATTGGGATCATCATTTAACTTAAGAAAAGGCTGCCAAAATTACATTAGAAAGTTAAAGATTGAAAAATCTAGCTAACAAGATCAACATGAGTAACATACTAAAAATATATTGTAATATTGCATATTCAGTTGTATGTTCAGTTCTATACATTGTACAGAAGACAATCATATCCACTCAGGCCATACCTGAAACCCTTGGGAAGAAATGTTATTCCAAGAAGCATTTGATACTTGTCCTCCCTCAATAGAAATATGTAAACCACGTCCCTGCACAATAGTGGTGACAGTCAGCATTTACAGAACAGGCATACTGAGATCCCACAAACTGCAATTGAAACAAAGTATGCCAAATTTTAATTGACCAGAAGTATCTTCACCGAATTCCAACTCTTTGTAATAATATTTTTAAAACAACATACTATGTTTCAAACCTGCTTACCGGATGGTTAGAATCAAACCAACAAAAATGAATCAACAAACTGATGTTTTTTACCATGATCTCAGAGATGAGATCCACCCAATGGATTGTCCCTTCATTATGTTTGCCAAAATCAAACTGACTTTTAGTAGCCACTACAGGAAACCCAGAGCATTTTTCAAGGAGGCGATAACATTCTTTCCATTTATCATTAACAGGATATTGATAAGCAGTAATGTAACAAAAATCAAGAAACAAAACATAACAATATTGATTTACAAAAGAGAACTGGCTTATTCCTACATGATGAAACAAAAATCAGTAACAAAACATAACAATATTAACCAAACGACGTCAAATTGAAAAAGACAAGAAACGAATCCTTACCTAAATCGAAGAGTGTGTTATGGGTTTGAGTTTAGATGGTGTCGCCGTGGTCGTGGTGCGGCGGAGCTGGGTTTTTAGCCGGGAAACAAAGTTCCTGGAGACTGGAGAGTGTGATTGCGTGATAGATTGTTTGGGTTTGGAGTCTTTAGGCCCTCGTGTGGGTCGTAAGTGAGAGAGAGAGAGAGATCTAATCAGTGGAGAGGTGTTGCAGTGGCAACTGGAGAAGTCTTGATTTCAGGGGAAAATTGGAGAAGAAGATGCGAACGGAGTGGAGAAGTGGAGAGTGTTTTGCGTTTTAGGGTAAAATTAGTTTGGGGATTTTGTATAACTGGGTTTACCAACTTTTTAATTTTTTTTAATTTTAAGTTTCTAAAATTTCTGTGCAAAATTGTTCACTTTTTTTTTTTTTTTAATTTTACCCTAAAACCGGGTTTGGGGTTTTGTTTTTCTTTAATTGTAAGGATTTAGGGACTTTTCAATTTGTCTACTTTTTAAATTTTAAGGAAAAATTGTTTACTTTTTAATTTTTTTTTTTAAAATTAGAAATTCAGTTTTTTGTATTTTTGTGGACCACAATCGAACGGTTTCCCAGATAAACGAAAAACTGGTTCGGTTCCCGGTTAGGTTCGATTTTTACATTTTTCTAAACACACCTACATTTAGGTGTTTGGGATACACCTTGCCAAAACTCACCAAAGTTAACAATCTCCGTCGAAATAGGCACGAAATAAGCACATGAGTCAGTGAGCAAGTCGTTGTCTACTGAACGAGAGTGGTAGAAATTAGAACTATTGTTCCAGTGCGGGAAGGAGGTCGACTATGAGGGTTTGTATAAATGAGTGAAATAACGGTTAAGCAAAAGTTTTAGGGAAAAAATGGCAATGTCAGATGAAACAGAAGATAAAAATAAAATCAAACACCATTCGCTTATTAGTAGCAATAAACGAATTTAAAGCACTCATTACAATTATAATAGCCATTGTAATGTTAGATGAAAGAGAAGACAAAAATAAAATCAACCATTACGAAGTTAAAGCCACCCATTTAGGAACGCCACTAACAACAGATGCTTAAACAAATTAAAGCAAATGTTATGAAGAAACGGATTGAAAATCAAACAATAAAATTGAAATACCATCCGTAAAAGAATGAGTTTTGACATAAAAATAAAAAAAATGTTACCTTCAATGGGGCAATGTAGGTGGCAAAGTAGAATCAGAGAGATGGTAATGTAGGCAGCAAAAGTAGAATCAAACAATAAAATTGATTTTGGTTACTAGTAGTATATATTATTTTTAATAAACAATATATAGTGGTTAACATTTTGGTTGCAAAAAAATCCTATTAACAACTATAACTTTAGTTGCCAAAATAACATACCGAAAATTTCAATTTATTTCAAGCGGGAACATGGGAAGCTCAAAATTTACCATACATTTAGCAACTAAAATCTTAGTTGCCAAAAGAAGATAATTTGCAACTAACTAAATAGTTACGCAACAATAATTTTAGTCACAAATTAAAATAATATTTTTTCATTTTACCGAGAAAGTTGGGGTCAAAAAAATTCATCAACTTTTAGCGACTAAATATATTTGAGTTGCCACACATGAGTTTTTACAGCTATTTGTAATATGCGCAAAATAATTAGTTGCCAAATGTACCCTGGGCCCTTTGTAATTATTGTCAGAAGCTTGGATATTTCGATAATTGTATTATTTTGTAACTAATAAAAATAGTTACAAATTAATTAATAAATATTTGCATATAATTTAGCAACTATTCAGTAGCTGCAAATAATTATTTTCTGTAACCATAATTTTAATTGCAAAATCCCTTGTTGTAGTTGCCAATTGTATTCGCGCAAGAATTGACAACCAAATAAATTAGTCGCTGATGTGATATTTTGGGCAACAAATCAAATTAGTCACAAAATATTAATTTTAGACGCCAAAGGCGAGAATAAATGGGCCCTATAATTTTATTCCCTTTGGCCGACTAATTGGAATTTAGTTACTAAATGTTGGGTATCTGCAACTATTTTTGCCTAGTTGCAAAAAAATTGGTTGCAAAAAGTACTTTTTCTTGTAGTGTTTAGTTGATCCATAAGTTGATGTATTTGTTAATTGTCAATAGAAGTTGATATGGTTGGTTTAATATGAAAAATTCNATAAAATGCCTTTTATTATTGATTAATGAACATTATTTCAAAGAGTCAATTCTACAATAATTGATTAGCTCTAGGGCATCTACTCTAACACCGACTGCATCTCATCTACTACCTGCAAAAACAGTGAAATCAAAGGGGTGAGCACTAATTGCTCAGTAAGTAAACCACAATACTTCTATTCTTTCTCGGTTACTCAAATCCTGGATTTTCTTTCCTTACACCAAACTTCTCAATTCTTCTCTGCCCTTTATAAGATTCAAGTTTCTCACTTACCGATATGTAAGCACAAATAGAAAAACTAACTCAGGATAGTAGAAATGGCATGATGCATACGCACAAATGCATAAACTTTTTCTATGCATTGCATTTTCTTTTCTGTTTTTCTGTTTTCTTTCTTTTTTCTATGTTTTTTTCTTTTTTCTACGTTTCTTTCTTTTTCTGTTTCTCCTCTTTCTTTTCTGTCCCTATTCTTTCTTTTCTGTTTCTATTCTTTCTTTTCTGTTTCTCTTCTTTCTTTTCTGTTTCTATTTTTTCTATTCTTTCTTTTCTTTTCTATTCTATTATTTCTTTTCTTTTCTATTCTTTCTTTTCAATTGGACTCAGTCGAGGCATGGATTCGGAACCCTGGCGCTGTGAGTGGGTACAGTCCTCATCTACATGCACTTCTAACAGATTGTACAAATTCTTTTTTCTTATTCTGAGGCCGTTCACTAAAGGCGGTGTGCATGTAGATATGCTCAGCTGGGTAGAATCCTCATCCACATGTACTTCTAATGGACTGTACAAATTCTTCTTTCTTATTCTAAGCCACTCACTAAAAGCGGCATGCATGTGGGCTATTCTTCTTTTTGGTCACTCACGGGTTCCCCATCGCAACAACCTTCTCTTCTCTTATCTTTTTACATTTCTTTAAATAAAATTTCAGATTTGAACTTCTTTAATTATATTCTTTAGAAGATGATTCTACAATTTTTTTCTTTTCTTTCTTTCTCTTTATTCTTTAATGTTCTTGTACATGTGTATGTGCATGGAAATATGCTCATTCTTTGCTATTCTTTCTAAATGCAAATGTGATAATGCATTATGGCATATAAAGATATCATTAGGGAACTAGTATTCTCTACCAACAATATTCCCATACTTGAAATCAATCATAGATNCTTTTTTTTTTAATTTTACCCTAAAACCGGGTTTGGGGTTTTGTTTTTCTTTAATTGTAAGGATTTAGGGACTTTTCAATTTGTCTACTTTTTAAATTTTGAGGAAAAATTGTTTACTTTTTAATTTTTTTTTAAATTGGAAATTTGGTTTTTTGTATTTTTGTGGACCACAATCGAACGGTTTCCCAGATAAACGAAAAACTAGTTCGGTTCCTGTTTTTACATTTTTCTAACAATAATGCTACGGACATCGGGATTTTTGCATCAAAATATTGTACCGGCCTACGTGTAACACGCCTCTGATTTTTTTAAAAATTTGTTTTTAGTGAACGGCCGTCCATCAAATTTGGACGGCCGTTCACTCACATGGACGCCGGTCCATATTATATGGACGGGGCTCCATATACCAGGGACGGGCGTCCCAATTAAAGGACGCCCGTCCATAAGTAAAATGGAATAAATTTTTTTTATAAAAATTAGGGACGGCCGTCCCTTCATTTTGGACGGTTGTCCCTTATTCAAAATATGAAAATAAAAAAAGAAAAAAATTTGGGGACGGCCGTCCATACATTATGGACAGCTGTCCCTTAAGTTTGGACGGGCGTCCATTAGGAATGGACGGCCGTCCATTAAGTTTGGAAGGGCGTCCACGCCCGTCCATACTTTAAAAAAAAAAAAAAAAAAAAAATTCTAAAACAGCTTTCTTCTTCAATCTTCTTCTTCTTCTTCGTCTTCATTCCCCATCTCCTCTCTTTTTCTTCGTCTTCATTCCCCCAGCCTCACCTTCCTGAACATTTGCACTCCTATATGTATTTATGTGAGCACACTATAATACAATGTATTCTTTCAATATGACACCACTGTTTCCATCTTTTCTCAACTTCTGATCACTCAACAAATGGCAGAGCCCCGTGTCACCATCACCCTCGGCCCCTCTGGCCAGGTACCTTTTACCTTCTGTTTCTTGTTTTATCTAACATTCATGTGTTGTTCTTGTGATTTGAAGTGTTTTATGTTGTTTTTGTTTCTGATTTTTAGGTGGTGAATAGAGGGGGAAGCAAACGATTTACAAGGTCTGATGGGTTTTTGTCTGTGAACAGAAGGTACTAATCTTCAGGAAGGTGAGGCTGGGGGAATGAAGACGAAGAAAAAGAGAGGAGATGGGGAATGAAGACGAAGAAGAAGATTGAAGAAGAAAGGTGTTTAGAATGTTTTTTTTTTTCTTAAGTATGGAATGGACGGTCGTCCCTAAATTTTTTTCTTTTTTTATTTTCATATTTTGAATAAGGGACGACCGTCCAAAATAAAAGGATGATCGTCCCCAATTTTTATAAAAAAAAAAAATTTATTCCATTTTACTTACGGACGGGTGTCCTTTAATTGGGGACGCCCGTCCCTGGTATATGGACCCCCGTCCATATAATATGGACGGGCGTCCATGTGAGTGAACAGTCGTCCAAATTTAATGGACGGCCGTTCACTAGAAAAAAATTGTTAAAAAAATCAGAGGCGTGTTACACGTAGGCCGGTACAATATTTCGGTGCAAAAATCCCGGTGTCTGTAGCATTATTATTTTTCTAAACACACCTACATTTAGGTGTTTGGGATACACCTCACCAAAACTCACCGAAGTTAACAATCTCCGTCGAAATAGGCACGGAATAAGCACCAGAGTCAATGAGCGAGTCGTTGTCTACTGAACGAGAGTGGTAGAAACTAGAACTGTTGTTCCAGTGCCGGAAGGAGGTCAACTATGAGGGTTTGTACAAATGAGTGAAATAGCGGTTAAGGAAAAGTTTTAGGGAAAAAATGGCAATGTTAGATGAAACAGAAGACAAAAATAAAATCAAACACCATTCGTTTATTAGTAACAATAAACGAATTTAAAGCACTCATTACAATTATAATAGCCATTGTAATGTCAGATGAAAGAGAAGACAAAAATAAAATCAACCATTACGAAGTTAAAGCCACCCATTTAGGAATGCCACTAACAACAAATGCTTAAACAAATTAAAGCAAATGTTGTGAAGAAACGGATTGAAAATCAAACAATAAAATTGAAATACCATCTGTAAAAGAATGAGTTTTGACATAAAAATAAAAAAAAGTTACCTTCAATGGGGCAATGTAGGTGGCAAAGTAGAATCAGAGAGATGGTAATGTAGGCGGCAAAAGTAGAATCAGACAATAAAATTGATTTTGGTTACTAGTAGTATATATTATTTTTAATAAACAATATTTAGTGGTTAACATTTTGGTTGCAAAAAAATCATATTAACAACTATAACTTTAGTTGCCAAAATAACATACCCAAAATTTCAATTTATTTCAAGCGGAGAACATGGGACGCTCAAAATTTGGCAACTAAAGTCTTAGTTGCCAAAAGAAGATAATTTGCAACTAACTAAGTAGTTAAGCAACAATAATTTTAGTCACAAATTAAAATAATATTTTTTCATTTTACCGGGAAAGTTGGGGTCAAAAAAATTCATCAACTTTTAGCGACTAAATATATTTGAGTTGCTACACATGAGTTTTTGCGGCTATTTGTAATATGCACAAAATAATTAGTTGCCAAATGTACCCTGGGCCCTTTGTAATTATTGTCAGAAGCTTGGATATTTCGGTAATTGTATTATTTTGTAACTAATAAAAATAGTTACAAATTAATTAATAAATATTTGCATCTAATTTAGCAACTATTCAGTAGCTGCAAATAATTGTTTTCTGTAACCATAATTTTAATTGCAGAATCCCTTGTTGTAGTTGCCAACTGTATTCGCGCAAGAATTGGCAACCAAATAAATTAGTCACTGATGTGATATTTTGGGCAACAAATCAAATTAGTCACAAAATATTAATTTTAGATGCCAAAGGCGAGAATAAATAGGCCCTAGAATTTTATTCCCTTTGGCCAACTGATTAGAATTTAGTCACTAAATGTTGGGTATCTGCAACTATTTTTGCCTAGTTGCAAAAAAATTGGTTGCAAAAAGTACTTTTTCTTGTAGTGTTTAGTTGATCCATAAGTTGATGTATTTGTTAATTGTCAATAGAAGTTGATATGGTTGGTTTAATATGAAAAATGGGATTTGGTAAGTTTAGGGGTTATGTTAAACATGCTTCAGTATTTTGACCATAACCTGAGTTATAAAAATCAAAATGAGAAGATTCTTAAAGCACTAGAAAGTTAAAACATAGCCCTAAAACTTTTGTTTAGGCCAAGAGCCAATTCGCTTGAGAAATGGATGAAAAATGGCATGAAGAATAAACCCCTGGTTGTTAAAGTTTAAGATTTAAGACAGTTAATTCTTATGATTATGAATTGATTATTAATTTATTGTTGTAAGTAAGCCATATACTAAAGTTTACCCATTAGTTAGATGATCTTTGAAAGATGGTCATGGATGCAAAAGCATGATTAATGTTATGAAATGGCATTAAGATGCAATGTAATATATGTTTTAAGATGATGAATGTGAGCAAGAGGTAATGTAAATGGATTGATAATCCATAGATGAATCAAAAGTATTAAGCTCACTAAAACATGTATTTACATGTCATAAGATGTTAGAGATGCATATGGACTGTTAGATTAAATGCCCTAGAGCCAATCAATTATTGTAGAATTGACTCTTTGTAATAATGTTCATTGATCAATAAAAGACATTTTATACTATATCGCGTAAATCATCATTGTATGTATTGATATATGTCCATAGAATGGTAGAACCGTGACGAGGGTATCAAGTGTTTCAAATCTTGATGTGAGAACCCTATGAGCACATATGGTGGCCATTCTAGAAACGTCCGTAGCCCCAGTATTATTCTGAAGTAAGGGCACAGATAATACGGTAAGGCTATCATAGTGTTGAATGACCCTGTCGAAAGGCAGTGACTGATCTCACTTGTCAAGGTTGTTTGGTGATAACCTGGTGCAACACATGGGTGCTTGCTGTAGGCAAGTTCACTGGACTGACCCACCAGAGGATTCCATATGGATGGTAACCCCAGTGTCTATGGAACAAATCCTCTAACGAATGGTGGTGCATGTGATCCTTAGACTTGAGATCACCGGAGCACCTTGTGCACCGATTGGTGCAGTTTGACACTAGCCTAACACAGTTCTATTCAGAGATGTCAGTACGGTAGTGATTGGCTATATCAAGGAGTGTATCAAGAATATGGTGGATAGACAAAGGATTCATCACTCTCGGGTACGGGAGAAGTTATCTCATGGCGCAATTCAGTAATTTGCAATGACACTAAAACTGTGGCCACAGTGGGATTGAGTTGTTGCTCTATCCAGTTTATAATACAGGTCATTGGTCTAGTAACTGAATACATAGTATTGAGAGTAACCAAAGGCTGACACTATTTCTATGCCTCGGTGTCGTCGAGATAATGGATGATGAAATGATCAAATTGTATGGTAACCATATCGTTGATAGGTAGCTACTTTGCTGAATCCGAATCTATCGAGTAGCCATGATGCCTTGTTAGGGGCTAATCTTGGTATGTGTTTAGTGAGACGATTAATTGGTGTTAATCGCGATACTATACACTGTCGGTATGATGAGGAGCCTATGGGTCACACACATAGAAGATAATTTAAGAGCGAGGAAGTCAGAAGGGCATTTTCGTCTTTTTAGACAAAAAGGTATTTTGGTAATTTCACAATGCAATTAAATTTACTGAGGTATTAGCCTTTATTTAATTTGTTAAAAAATTAACTAAGTGAAATTACGTTTAGATATGTGTTTGCATATATTTAAATAAATTATCATTATTGTTAAATGTTAATATATATTAGTTGATTTTAATTGAGATAATGATGAAATAAAATAATTATCTAATTGGGAGTGTTTGGAAACAAGGGGTGTTTGGGTTGGAGCCCAAGCCTATTCCATATGGGAATGGGGCAATTAAAATATTACTATAAAAGAAAAGTTTTAATTGTAAAAGGTAAGAGATAATTTCATTATTCATTCCTTTCATTGAAAAGAAAAACCCACAACCCCTTTTTCCTCTCTCTCGCGCCAGAATTCATGTTTGATTGAAAAATCAAATACTCTTCATTTCTTCTTGTTTCTTAAGGCTAAAGAGGATCTAGAAAATCCCCTTTTAGTCCCTTGCGATTATCTTCGTGTGGACTACGTCGATTCAATCCTACACTTGGGTTAGTAGCAAAATACGTTCAGAGACAACTTGGAGGAGCCTTCAAACATGCGTATGATTTCTTAAACTCTAGATTAATTTTCTGCGGATTCTTATTTTGATATAAACTGTAAATTTGTACTTTGATCTTGGTTCTTTGGAACGATCCGTGTTGTTATTAATTTTTGTTTTCCACTGCCTCAATGGATCATTTCCTAACATGGATGGTACAGAAAACACGTAAGCATATCCTCATATACCGGTTGAGGAAAGATGAATATATTCTTTAGATGCTAAATAACGCATAAGCATGCCTCTTGATGATATGAGCTCTAGATGAATTTGAGGCTAGATGAGAGGAAAGATAAATATATGTTTTAGATGCTAAATAACGCGTAAGCATGCCTCCAGATGATATGAGCTCTAGATGAATTTGAGGCTAGATGATATGAAGTGCTTAAGACGCTAAGAAAAGTTCGATCAGACAGATGTTGGATGATTCATATGCATTTAGTTGCATTACATGAGTTATGATGTTATTTACATTATGAGATGATTTGTACTCATGTTAGATGATATTTAGATGTTATGACCTGTGATGTGTGTACACTATGTTTACATACTTATTTGTATATGTACACTTGATGTTTTATATGACCATGGAGAATATGATGAAAAGTATATGAGTTAGTAAAGAAAAGGAACCATACTTAGATGCAAAAGATGTGTGGTATGTGAATGAATGTGTTTTAATGAATGTCAAATAACATACTTGGTATTAAATGGATCATTCTCCTACTGAGCAATTAGTGCTCCCCCTTTCATGGTTGAATGTTTTACAAGTAATCCAGAAGCAAAGGATGTTGGAGATAGCAAGGTTATGCTTGAGGGGAGATAATTTATTGTTATCCTGACATTTATCTTGATGTAAATGACAAATGTTTTTGAAACACCTTTTTGAACTTTCCACCATATGAATGAAAATGACTGGAATATGTTTTGATTGATGCCCAAATAAATTTAGGGTTTTA
Organism: Pistacia vera; assembly: GCF_008641045.1. NCBI lineage: Eukaryota > Viridiplantae > Streptophyta > Magnoliopsida > Sapindales > Anacardiaceae > Pistacia > Pistacia vera. The sequence continues at coordinate 1,777,426 of NW_022195028.1, read as the reverse complement.
TTTTTATTTTTGATGGTACAAATTTTGATCCTGTGGTACATTTTATAGTAATGTTTCAGAACATTATTATTATTCTTGTATAGGTTTTCTAAATATAACTCGTTCTCCAAACATAAATTCTCTGGATTCTCATTGAGGGATATTTAGAGGGTACTTGACTGGGGAGGGGTTTTACACATTACATATGTTATTTGTAAGAGAGTTTGTAGAAATTGACATGGCTGCCACGTGGCATGTGGGCCACATCACTTAATGCTAAAATTTAAAAAAGAAAGTTTTTTCTTTTTTTTTTTTTTCAAATCAAAATTTTCCAATTTATCATATACAATAAATCAAATTCCCTCCCAAATTGTTCAATCCCTAAATCATATTCTCCCCAAAATTTTACAAACCCTAACCATCAAAATCTCTCTTTGTCAAAGACTATTAAACCCTAACCACCACATCAGCCACACCTTCCAGCGGACGACCACCACCAGCTAGCCGTGCATTCCAACGGATGACATCACTAGCCAGCTGTGCCTTCCAAACAATGACCATCGCCAACCGAGCCTTCAAAACGACGACCACCTCCATTGCACCTTCCAAAAGGGTATTTGTTTTTTGTTTTTTGTTTGGTGTTATGCTGATTTCTTATTATCAAAAGCTGTTTACTTTGTGTTTTGCATATCTATTGGGTGATGGGATCTCACTGTAGATGGAGTTGTCATGTTAGGGTTGTAAAAGAAAGTTTGTGAGATTGGGTTCTAAGTGCGTTATTACTCTTTAATAATAAAGTTTAGCTCACAATCTAATCTTACAAACTCTTTCTCACAATCCTGATGTGATAGCTCGCAATTGGTCAGATGGGAAAATTTATTAGAAACCTATTATGAACTGTCACATCGGGGTTGTGAGAAAAAAGTTTTTGAGATTGGGTTGGAAGTGTAGTATGCCTATAACTTAATATATCATTATGATAAGGGGATTTGTACTTGAGTAATGCTATAGACACCGAATTTGTGCACTAAAATTTTTTACCGAACGACGTGACATCCACTAAGATGCAACCACGTTGGACAAAAAATACTGATTCTGTAAATGGACGACCGTCCATCTTACATGGACGACTGTCCATACGTTATGGACGATCGTTCATCACGAATAGACAATCGTCTATGACAATATCAATGGACTCTCGTCCATATAATAAGAACGGATGCCCATTTACTTTGGACGGGCGTCCATATAAGATAGACGCCTGTCTAGAAAAGTTTAAAAACAAATAATGGATGTGCGTCCATATACAATAGACAACCGTCCGTGTACGATGGACAACTGTCCATACCCAAATTCTAGTTTAATAAAAAAATTTCTTTAAAAATTTCTACATTGTGAGTACTTTTTATCTATCTCTCTTGCTTTGCATTTTTTTATAAATGAAAAAAAAAAATTATCAATTTTAAAAAAATAAATTTATTTGAGTATGGACCCCGTCCATCTCATTTGAATGGCCGTCTATTGTATATGGACGACCATCCTCATTAGATGGACTGGCGTCATACTTTGTACTTTAAAAATCAATTTTTTTTCCTTTATTTCATCTAAATGTTTTATGATTTAAAAATGAATATTTCATCTAAAAATTTTGACTTAGACAAGTCATAGTTTTTTATAAATGAAAAAGAAATTGTAAATTTAAGAAAAAAATTATTTGAGATGGATTGACATCCAATACTTTGTGCTTTAAAATTATAAGACGAATACTTTGTACATATAATATGGACAATCATCCATAGTAAAGGGATTCTTGTCCATAATATATGAACGAGAGTCTATTGATATTTTTTAGACTCTCGTCTATTTTTGATAAATAATTATCTATAATTATTGGACGACTATTTATTCACTTAATATCTATACTGTACCCTACGTGACCACGCCCAAGTCAAATACCAAACAGATCGGTGTAAAATTTCGGTACTAGTATTAGTATTGTCTGTAGCATTTTTGTTTGTACTTTTATCATCTCAGTAGTATTTAATTTCTGACAAAGGACGGTTTGCTCAACTGTGTACAGCCCCAAAACAGCACACGTTTCATCTCCTAAGAGGCTAAAACCCCTTACAAAACCCTAGGACACTCCACTCCTTATTCTCTTTCCCAGCTCACTACTCAAGACAGTCACCGACGAAACTGCACCCATGGCTCACTCCGCCCTCCGCCTCCGCCGCTCCCTCCCGCTTCCTGCCGCTCTCCGCCGTTCCCTCTCTTCACTCGTACCTGCACTCTCTTCTCCCCCTCTCCTCAAACCCTCAATTTCTTCATATTCGCCATCGTTGCAGCAACAGTCATCTTCTTTTCTGGCCTCTAGTGTTCAATCTCGGCCGTTCAGATCGTATCCGACGGTCTCACTTTCGTCGAATAAAACGTACCACTTGTACAAGGAAGGTGATGAGATAACGCCCGACACGATCCTGTTCGAGGGTTGCGATTACAATCACTGGCTTATTGTTATGGAGTTTCCGAAAGATCCTAAGCCTACGCCTGAAGAGATGGTTAGAACTTACGAGGAAACTTGTGCTAAAGGACTCAACATTAGGTATTTTCTTTTTCTAATTTTAAAATTTTAATTTTGGATGAATTTTTTTTTTTTTTTTGAATTTAGGGTTTTATTGTAATTTGAACTTGAGAAATATGTGCTAATATTGGGTCAGTCTATTTTTTATTTTTAATATTGAATATATATTCTTATTTTTGAATTTGTTTTTATGGTATTTGAACTGAAAAATTGTGCTAAATATTGGGTCAGGTCATTTTTACTCGTGAAGTGGTTTCGAGTATGAGTTGAAATGCTTTAATTGTATGATTCTGTGCTCTGTGTTCTTATTTTGTCTGAGAATTGTTTTGAATATAAGTGTTTTTTTTTTTGTAAGAAAAGCCGTAGTCCATTCCATTCTAGCTATTTTGGGTCCGACCTGTGTTCTGGTCAGCTTACTTCATGGCCGGATTAATTGCTTTAAGAGCATTCCTTGGTCGGGCATTGTGCGTCATTTCTCCAGTGGAATGGTTATTTATTGTGAAACTTTGATGTGACTCAGCTGTTTTTTACCTTTGAGTATTGTATTGATGGTTATGTAGTTGAGCATCTTTTTGTTATGCTATGCATATGTTTTATTCAGATAGTTTCAAATAGGGCTGACAGTCGGGCCGAGCTTGAGTTGAGCGGCTCGGGCTCAGCTTGCATTTTGTCGAGCTGTTGGCTTGACTACAGTGTCAAGCCGAGCTGGAACATGACATCGGGGTCCCTGTGAATTTTGGAAAGTAAAAGGGGTGATGAAAATTTTACAGATTCAAAATGACAAATCCACCCTTATGGAAAATCTAAAAATCAAATGGGGATTAATTAAACTCAAATTGAAAAACCCTAACATCTAAAAGCTCTCTTCTCTGCGTGTGTTCCTGATCTGCCCCTTTCGCGTTTGCTGTTCCCGATCTGTCGACGTCATCTCAGTCTTGTGTTGAAGTGTGTTGTCTTCTGTTGTCTTGACGCGTGCGGGCGTCTTCTTCATCTTCTAATTTTATTTGGAGGTAAATTTTTTTGATGTTTTGTTATTTGTTTACGTCTGAACCAATTCCTCTGTTTATTAGTTCAATCCCCAGAACTTCAGTGAATCATCCTCTCGCAACAAAGGGTGCCATCAGCTGAAGCAGCCGCCTCAGCTTTGCAAACAGAAGGTCTCTCCTTGAGACAAATAACTTGTGGTTTTGACACAAGCCACAAACTTGCGAAACCCCATTTGAAGATAACGAAAACCAAAGGGCTTTGGTTTAACAGCTAAAATTCTCTGCTTTAACCTATTAGATGGTTGCAAAGTTCTAATTTTGGGATTCAATGGTAAAGAAAGAAGCCCTCTTGTTTGCAAAACAGCTTCCATATCTCTGTCTTCTCCCTTCCCACTCTTAGCTTTGTTTGTGATTTTGGTGTTAAAATTTGTTAATAAGAAGATAAAGTTGGTTTGGTGGAAGAGATTTAAAAGAGAACAGGTGGAAGTGAAGCAGTGAAAAGTTGAAGAGTAAGATACAATCAAGGGCAAAGAAAGAAAAAACAAAAAAGTATTGCAGAAGGATCTTATAATTTTCAATACTCAGAGCTCAAGTATCCCTATCTGCACTCAAGTTCGAGCTCGAACTCAAAACTTCAGGCTCGACCAAGCTCAAGCTCGAGCTCAAGTAGCCAGATTCTCCGCTTAGCTCGAAGCCACTCCTAGTTTCAAACTATAGGGAAGGAATTTGCCGGCACAATTATGTGTGTACTTAGCTTAGCTAGTCTAGGGCTTCTGTTGTATATGGCTAATTTTAGGAGAACGACATGGGAAAGCTAAAGATGTTCAACCGATGCTTTTTTATGACTTGAAACACTTTCTCTTCTAAAGCACCTAACAAAACCTATCAAGTGATTCTTGGAAACTTCTTTTTGATACATCTATGAGCTGATTTGTTTTCCCCAAAAATCACATCAAATATTTTTCTTGCACCAAAGCGCTTTTCAGAGAAGCTGATATACAGAAGTTATTCTTGGAAAAATCTCTAATTTTTCTTTTGCTATTCTGGTTGAGACTGCAAAACGGGCACAATCTAAGAATGTTTGTGCTTTGCCTTGTTTTTCTGTTTTTCAATATTTGGTTGTTGGATAAAGTTATTTTCATCTTATGCTCAGTGGTTCTGTTTTTTCCATTTTCATCTTTCTTTGAATGTTCAACATATTTCACCTTTTTTTTTTTTTTTTTTTTCATTGAACACACTTTCTTGATTTTCTATTGTGCGACTGCTATGCCATTGTCATTAACTATATCTTCAAAACAAGAATGTGCAGTATAATGTTCTGTTGGCAGCTTCTGTGTAGCTGTCTCTTATATCTTCAATTTCTGGATAGCATGTATGTCTACAAGACACTTTAAAGTTATCAAGTTGTTTTACTGATGTTACAGGGAATGAGCATTTGTAATTGTTTATGTGCTTTCTTTTTGTTTAAGCTTTTTCCTATTTTGTTGGATCATTTCTCAATATCCGAAATGTGGCTTCCATGTTTATTGAATTGTGTTTTTGTTGATAGGAATGACATATAATGATTGATGTTTGGCATCTTTGTTGGAATGCTTCTATGTTCCCTCATTATCAATATGATTTAATAACAATTATTTATTTATTTATTTTGCACTTTCATGGTTAGAATCCTGTAACATTTATGAGAATGTCTTTATTTCTTGAGGTGTAAAGACAATTGTTCAAAGAAGACATGCCTGAAACAGCGACTAGTTTGGCTTACAGGAACTTATGGATTTTTCTCTTTCTTATTTACCCCTCTCCCTGGTTAATCTAAAACGGTTTGTTGGTTAGAATATAGATGTGGTTCCCATTAGTATTTATCTTTAGCATGAAAAGCTGACATTGTATTCTGAAAAAAATAATGTCTTTTTCTTTGTGCACCGATTTTCTGTTATGCTTGTAAATTATTCATATGATTCAAAGTATGGTATTTTGAGACGTAACTTTTCTAATTCCTTGGTTAATGNTTTCCCTCATTATGAATATGATTTAATAACATTTTTGTTTTTGTTTTTTGCACTTACATGGTTAGAATCCTGTCACATTTAAAAGAATGTCTTTATTTCTTGAGATGTAAAGAAAATCATTCAAAGAAGACATGCCTGAGAAACAGCGGTTAATTTGGCTTACGGGAATTTATGGATTTTTTCCGTTTCTTATTTATCCCTCTCCCTGGTTAATCCAAAATGGCTTGTTGGTTAGAATATAAATGTGGTTCCCATTAGTATTTATCTTTAGCATGAAAAGCTGACATTGTATTCTGATAAAATAATTGCTTTCTCTTTGTGCACTAATCTTTTTGTTCTGCTTGTAAATTATTCATATGATTCAAAGTAAGGTATTTTGAGACGTAACTTTTCTAATTCCTTGGTTAATGGTTGGGTTCATGCAAGTGAATTTTTGCTTGCTAGACTCCCTTTACTTTTGGTGCTCAATATTTTGTGATTTTTGTTGCGTATGTTGAGTTTTCTTGTATAAAATTGTCTATGCTGATTTCGAATCATTTTTCGTGGTGCTAGTTTGGAGGAGGCAAAACAAAAAATCTATGCTTGTAGCACAAGTACTTATCAAGGCTTTCAGGCAGTAATGACTGAACAAGAGTCAGAGAAGTTTGATGGCAAGTGTTTGTAGCATTTTCTCAATATCAAATAACATATATGGTATGGATGCTGAATTTTCTATTATTATAAACAGGTCTCCCTGGAGTTATTTTTGTGTTGCCAGATTCTTACATTGATCCACAGAACAAGGAATATGGAGGTGTGATTATTATACTGATAAGCTTTCAAGCTGCTTTTTTTATTTTCCTTTTTTCGGTCTAGCATAGGACATTGCCTCACCAATATATAATTTAGCAATTTTGTACATGAACTTATAATATTTGTACTTATCAGGAGACAAATACATTAATGGAACAATTATACCAAGACCACCTCCTATTCAACGCAATACAGGGGGAAGATTCCATGACCGAAATAGGAGTTCTGACCGACCGCCAAGATACAACCAGCAAGGAGGTCCAATGCAAAATCAGCAAAATTATCCTCAAAACAATTCATGGCAAGGCGATGGCAGGAACCATGGAGCTCCACAAAATTATCCACCACAACAGAACTACCCACCTCAACAAAATTATCCACCTCAACAAAATTATCCACCTCAACAGAATTTTGGCACTCCTGGTCAAGGAGAAAGGGGAGGTCCCATGCCAATGATCCCAAGTGGAAGGGAATCACTTCAAGGGAATAGAAAAGGTTCAATACCTCCGTATCCGGGAAATTACAGTCAAGGGGAGCGAAGAAACTATTATCCTCCACAAGGAGACCAGAGCAGTTATGGGGAAAGGAATTTTGTAGGAAATAATTCAAATTATGCTCCTCCTTCACACGGTGGAACTTATGGGCAAGGAAAAAGTTCTAACCATGGACAGAGTTATGGGGGGCAAGGAGAAAACCAACGATTTTCACCAATGGAACAGGGAAATGTACAAGGAGAGCAATGGAACTATGCACCTGTGGGACAAACAGGGACAAATCAAGTAAGGAATTTTCCCATATTAAATTAATTGTCTTGATATGATAGAATTGTCTTTTAGAGCTTTTAAGTTATCTTTTTTTCTTATGAAATTGTAAGATGAATATCATACAGCAGCTGAAATATTAACTTTTCCATCTCCTTGATACAAATCTTAATCAGATAGTCAATAGCATACTGGTCAAACGGAAGCTATCATACAGGGTCTTGTGAGCATAATTCTTTATCATTCTAGGGAGCTGTTTCATTCTTGAATTTTAAAAGTTTGTTAGTGAAATACCTTTTTGTGCAACTTATGTGAAAATGAGCAATTCTATCAATGCAAGTTAGTTCCTTTCCATCTTGCCTTTTCTAGTAAGAAGGGGTTCAGTGCATGTTTACTGACCAAGTTTTTGGCATCTGCAGGGACGGTATTGAGAGAGGATTATAAGTGGTTCTTTGGGACGTCGAGTAAGAAGGGACCCGAGAAGGATTTATGAAATTGCTTCTCCTCTGATTACTAGTTCACAAAGTAATAGGATAAAACTCTTTGGAGTCGGCTATGGTAAATATGCTGTAATTTTTTCTATATTAATCTCTATTTCACCTGCGAAGCTGGAGCTAGTTACTTTCTTACACTGTTTATCGGTTTTAATGGATTCAACTCAGATTTTTACTACCACCTTGTTACATATATGCTCTTATAAATGTGAATCTTATGTTGGGATCCTGTTTTTGGAAGGAATATATTTCAACCATAATTTGTTTGGTTGTTAATTGAATGTTTTGTTTGTTCACCAAGTTATAATGTTAACCCCGTATGAGAATCTTTGGTGGTTGTGATTTGCATGATGAGCCAAAATCAAAGGCATAAGATAAGGTCTTAATGACAAAAAAAGTTTATTCAGAATAATGATGTGCTTTTGTCTAAGAACCCCTACTTTTATTTGGGTTTGGAATATTGTTTTCATATATAGGGGTTTAGAAAGATTATTCGAAGAAATTATTTAAAAAAAAAAAATAATAATTCAATTTGATTGTAATGGAGTTTTAAGTTATCATAAATAAAAAGATAAAGACATGAATTAAAAAAAAAAAAAAAAAATCTTGAGTGCATACAAGTAGCTTCACTCTTCATCATAATCGCCATGCCAATTTTATGGATTGTATTAAGTTATTGGTAAAGATAAATTGGAAATCAATTAACATATTATTTCAAAATGTTGTAATAAAATGTTGTTATTTTTTACTCATTAAAATATATAAACAAATTTTAATTATAATTCATCAAAATATTTCTTTGAAATTACTAATTTGTGTAAACATTCCTTAAAATTGTCGGGAATTTAGTTTCTTTTTATTTTTAACCCCATTTAAAGAAATGTTTTCTTTTTTGAAGTAGCCAAGAATAAAAAAACGTGTGAATCTAATCACTTTCTTGATATGATGTTTGAACAAAATAACCGTGAATAAAAAAGGGTTGGTTATAATCATACTAATATTACAGAATTTCTCGCCAATTGCGCATGTAATATTTCAATTCCTTCTCTCTTTCTCTCTCTCTCTCTCTCTCTCTCTCAATGAAGAAACAAGAAATCGAAGGAAATCATTTTCTCTTTTCTTCTGATCCTTAAGAGTCTTCTTCTTCTTCTTCTTCTTCTTGTTCAGGTGATCCTCATGATATTACATTTTCTATATCCTTCATTTAAGCCCTTCACTTTGCCTCATGTATACTTTTAAACTCAAATAATGAAAATAAAGATAAGGAATAAAATGGATTTGTTCTTAGTTCAGCTGGTTGGATCTCTCAAGGTTGTATGAAAGTTACAGAAGTCAAATCCCACTTGGTATATCCACCTTCTGTCTTCCTTGCTTTCTATCTTGTCTAAGCTTGTTGGATTTTCCTCATCCGCTGTATTGAATCTATCCAGCTTACGAGATGTAACATAATCCCCAGAGGACCCAAGGAAGGAAACTAATCCAACGGCTTATAAAGCGCTTAGAAAATGGAGTGGATTAGGGCTTAGGTTACAGGGGCAGACATCCCGAGAGAGTGAATGATGCATTCAGCCTCTGAATCAGACTAGCCCATGGCCCCTGCATTCTGTTAGAAATTGGCTTTCTATGTTGCAACTCACAGGATAAATTTGCAGAGTAAGAAAATAGAGAATAAAACAAGATTAAAAAGTAGAAGAGAGGAAATTCGACACAGTACTTATATTGAATTGAAGTATAAGTTTTACTTTTGACATATAACAGAGACCCAAACTTGCTCTTTAAATAGGAAATAAAACTCCTTGTGTTCAATTTTTTAAGCCTAAAGAATGGAAGTAATTCCACTACATATTTTATGACTCCATAACTTACTATACCATAACTCCACTAACATAAAAATAGGAATTAATTAAGCAACACATTTCATCATTCCCCCTTGATGCGAAACCAGATATGCCAAGTAGATTCCTGAATTTCAAGAACTTGGAGTAAGAGAGAGCTTTGGTAAAACCATCAGCAGCTNAAAGAAAGCCCTTATTCTGAATTATCCTGGAAAGTTTCACTAGATACTATAATTCTTCCTAAAATCAATTGCAGGTCCTTTCCTGTTCGCTATTGAATAAGGCTACCTTTTTTAGTTGTTAATTGTTGTTAATAGGAATGATAGATGGTGCTCTGTGTAAAATTGTTAGTCATTTTTGCAGAAAGCTTGAATTTCACTCGCTTTGAAGTGCCTTTTTTATTCTGTGTGAGTTTCATGTAATCTAATTACTTTCTCTATTCTGGTCTCAGAGAGGGACGATTCTTGGATCATGTTATGGAGATTACAGCTATTTGTAATGGCTTTGTGCAGATACATTTAGGAATTTATGTCTCCTTTTGCTCAACTGTGTTTTGGTGATGTTTTAATATATATATGCACCTGTAAGATCAGAGGATTTCGTTCAATCAATGAAGTTCACAAGCTTTATGATATAGATATCGGTCAGGTCACATTGAATTTGAAATTGACTTTGAGATTCTTCACAACTTGACGTTTGGTATTGATGGATGCATTTACGACCATATCTTTAGAAAAATGAGATGCATTTAGAATCTGGTTTTCCCTCAGTTTAGAAGTTAGAATGGCTAGTGATGGGGCTGCCACCCCAAGGGCATCTGAGGAACCAGTTTTCTTATATGGCGATTTGGATTTATGGATTTTAGAAGCGAAATATCTTCCCAATATGGATTTAGTTTCAGAAAGATTGAGAAGATGTTGTAATATGTTTGGTCAATGCTCATTTCCCTGTGGGCAACAACCAGCAGGGCTTTCAGCTCAACATTCAATCATTACAAGCGACCCTTATGTGTCTGTTTGTCTAGCCGGGGCTACAGTAGCACAAACTAGAGTAATAGCCAACTGTGAAAATCCTTTGTGGGATGAGCATTTTCGCGTGCCTGTTGCCCACCCTGTTGTAAAAGTAGAATTTCATGTCAAGGATAATGATGTTCTCGGAGCTGAACTTATTGGGACAGTGGAGATATCAGTTGACAAAATCCTTTCCGGAAATGGTCTTAATGATTGGTTCCCTATCAGTGGACAGGGCAGAAAAGGTATGGAGCTTTCTCCTGAATTGCATATATCTATGCAGTTTTGGCCTGTTGAACAAAACCCCCTTTATAAAGATGGAGTAGGAGCAGGGCCAGATTACATAGGAGTTCCCGGTACATATTTTCCCCTCCGAACGGGAGGGAATGTGACGCTTTACCAAGATGCTCATGTACCTGATGGTAAGCTGCCGGAAATTGCACTTGATGGTGGGAAAGTTTTTCGGCACAGTAAATGTTGGGAAGATATATGCCATGCTATTCTGGAAGCCCGCAACATGATATACATGATTGGCTGGTCCATATATCACCCCGTAAAGCTTGTGAGGGAGCCGACAAGGCCATTACCTTCAGAAGGACAGCTTTCATTAGGAGACTTGTTGAAGCATAAATCCCAAGAAGGGGTCCATGTGATCCTACTGATTTGGGATGATAAGACTTCGCATGACAAATTCCTAATAAAAACGGTAGGTCTTTTGACGCAAAACTGACAATAAATGAATGATAGATTCAGTACTGATGTTTATGCGAGATACATATGAACTTTGATCAATGACAGGCTTGAATGTGCAGGAAGGTGTCATGCAGACTCACGATGAAGAAACTAGGAAGTTTTTCAAACACTCGAGTGTCCAATGCGTGCTTGCTCCTCGCTATGCAAGCAATAAACTCAGTATATTTAAGCAGCAGGTGTGGAACTTTTCTATTTGGATTTGGAATAATGCTGCAATTAAGATACTACTTGTAATGTTATTTCTCACATAGTAGCTTTTTCATTCATGAGAGATGTTTACTTCATTATTGGTCATATCTGAGTTAGACTATAGTAGTTCGATTTGTTATCTTATTCCTTGTTTTGAATGGATCCTTCTAGTCCAGGTTGTGGGAACCCTATTTACACATCATCAGAAGTGTGTGCTTCTTGACACCGAAGCATCAGCAAATCACCGGAAAGTAACTGCTTTTATTGGTGGTCTGGATCTATGTGACGGAAGATATGACACCCCTGAGCACAGGCTCTTTGACGATCTTGACACCATCTTTGCTGATGATTATCATAATCCTACATTTCCGGTAGGTGATTATCGTTAATTCCCACAACTTCTTCCTTTTATAAAAACTGTTGCAATTTATCGACTATGATGTTTTGATAGTTGAAATCTTGTTGACATGTACAGTCTTATGCTAAAAATCCAAGGCAACCATGGCATGACTTGCATTGTAAAGTTGAAGGCCCTGCTGCATATGATATATTAACAAATTTTGAGCAAAGATGGACAAAGGTCAGAAAATGGGGTGAATTCAGCCTCAAAAAGGTCACTAGCTGGCATGATGATGGTTTGTTAAATCTACAGCGTACTGTTGTAATGACACCCTCTCCAGGTCCTGATGGTTATAGAAATCTACGTGTGACAGAGGAAAATGATAGCGAAAGTTGGCATGTTCAGGTGGGTAAAAATTTTCATTGAAGTTCATGTTTATGCATTATTGATTCTGATGACATCATACATTAATCGTGCTTTTGATAGGTATTTCGGTCCATTGATTCAGGGTCTGTGAAAGGATTTCCAAAGGATGTTCAGGAAGCTTCAGCTCAGGTTAGAACTGAGCTTAGCCATGCTTAATAGGCTAGACAATGTTTCGTATTTTCTATATTTGATGTACCAGGGTTATGAATTTGCTCTATGTTACCTTTTTCCTGCAGAATCTGGTCTGTGGAAAGAACTTGAAAGTAGATAAGAGCATCCATACAGCATACGTAAAATCAATAAGATCAGCACAACACTTTGTATACATAGAGAATCAGTATTTCATTGGATCTTCATTTTATTGGCCATCATACAAAAATGCAGGTATACTAAGCACAAGGTTATTTAATGTAATTTTATGGTGACCTCTGAAAAATGTACTGATTGCTGCTTAACTTTGACCGAAGGAGTCTGTGGTGTTTTCCATTTCTATCTCTTTTTATCTTGATAATTTCACCGTCAAATTTGTGTACATATTTCTATCTAGCTGAATCTTGAGGATGCCAAATCTGAATGCCCTTCTTTTGAATTTCTTTACAAACAGGTGCTGATAACTTAATCCCCATGGAACTGGCAATGAAAATTGTCAGCAAAATCGATGCAAATGAGTATTTTTCTGTGTATATAGTAATACCGATGTGGCCAGAGGGTGTCCCCTCAAGTGCTCCTGTTCAGGAAATTTTATATTGGCAGGTTAGAAGAATCTCTTTCTTTTGACGAACAATTAAATTCAGCATATAGATCTCTGATCGTTGCTCAAAGATGGAAATAGAACTCAAATTGTTTGGACCTGGGACATAGCAAATCTTTTGCAGGGGCAAAACATTTGAACTTCTTCCTTCTCCTAGTATTAATGAAACTAAACATTTGTGTGAGAGAATTTTTTATGATATCTTGGAGCATTAGGCATATAATTGTGACATCTAATGATTATATGAGGTTTAACTGACTGCAGAGACAAACAATGGCCATGATGTACAAGATTATTGCACAGGCACTCGAGAGAAATGGCCTTTTGGAGATTTACCATCCACGAGATTATTTGAGCTTCTATTGCCTCGGTAAGCGTGAATGGCCATCTCAGGATAGTCGATCTCATTCTGGTCAGCAAACAGAAAGTCGTTTACTGGTATGATAGTTATTACAGTTCATATTAACATATAAATTGATTGGTTCTTCTGATATTGATGTTGTATCTTGAATGACTCTTTGATTTTTGTTCTTGTAACAGGCTGCAGCTCAAAAATACCGCAGATTTATGATTTATGTTCATGCCAAAGGAATGATAGTTGATGATGAGTATGTAATGATGGGATCGGCAAACATCAACCAGAGATCCATGGAGGGCTCAAGAGATACAGAAATTTCAATGGGTGCTTACCAACCTACTTACACATGGGCAGCAAAGAAATCTCATCCTCGTGGCCAAGTCTGAAACATGATTAGTCTTTTTTTAACAAATCTCATTCATTTAGCTCATGAAGAATGTTGTTTTACATTTCATCAACTGCATAAGTCTTGTTGCAGGTGTATGGTTATCGAATGTCTCTATGGGCAGAGCACCTTGCCACAATCGAGGACATTTTTCTCAAACCAGAGACACTCGAATGCATGAGGCATGTGAACAAGATTGCCAAAAACAACTGGGAAGCATTTGTGTCTGACAATCACGAGGAAATGAGAGGAAACTTGATGCAGTATCCAGTTCATATCACCCGCAGCGGGAAAGTCACTGCAATGCCAGGTTATGAAACATTCCCTGATGTTGGTGGCAAAATTCTTGGAGCACCTTCCAGTCTTCCTGATGCTCTAACCACATAACAGTTATTTGATAACTTGTAAATAAGATTATTTACACACTAATACACAGCTTGAAGTTTATTTAACAATGGAGTTGTGTGAGTTAGCAGTGAGGACACAAGTAATGTTTGATGAACATATATATATAGTTTGTAAGAAGAGAGTGTACATTACAATAACCTGAAATCATTTGGTTAGCTGCATTTTTTAAAACCCATTGAAATGAATGATACTACCGGTCATCAAATTGTGAAAACAAGGAAGGAATGTCAATGGAATGTTAATTTTATTGGTTCTTAAGAAATATTATACGTGAGTCAAATGACGGACCTATGATCAAGCTAGGGAGTGGGGGCTGGTGACATTATTATGTAATTTCATTTTAATGCAAGTTTTACGCTTTCAGGAAGGCGATTAAACAAGAATTTTGTATTCTTACATAAAGTTACATGTTGTGTACTTAATAATTCTTCAAGAATAGCATTATTATTTATGTTGTTAAGCCAATTAAAGAACAATTCTTGTTTTTAATTGGCTTTTGTTTTTCCCTTAAATTTCATGTATTTTGAAAGAAAAAGAATGGATATATTCCTTAAATTGTTTTAAATTCTACAATGGTGTTAACAAAATTGTGTAAAAAATAACATATGGCCTTTCATAATAAATTATTGAGTGGTATTATTGAAACCCTACTAATTTATTAACAAAGTTATAATTACATATATCAACTTTAAATTTATTTATATTTTCTTTTAATAAACCTTTTCTACACTCAAGAATCATAAACCTAACTCTAGTTTATAATATTTTTAAAACACTAAATTAAAAAAAAACAAATAAGAGGGCACTTATCCAACTCATATATATTTGTCAATTATTACCATCAAAATCCTTCGTCAAGCACTTTGCTTCTAGACGGTATAGAGAAAACAGATTTTTTGTTGACCAAATGTTAAATTATTTAATAGAAATCGTTGCTTAAGCACAATGCAGAGAAATTCTATTGCTCTGATAGTGGTTTTGAATTAAGAGTTTGTTGATAAAGCTTGAGATTACAAAGTTAACTATAACAATTTGACAAAGATTTAAGTAATTTCAATTCACAAAAATTCGTAATTAACAAATATTAAATTAATAAAATGATACTTATAAATTAGTAGGGCTTAAATAACAAGCTCTATATTCTTTGTTGGTATGAATAAAAAGGTTACGCTATCGTAAAACAAATTTTTTATACAAATTTGTGGCATAAATTCACCGTCAATGATTTATGCTAATCCAATGGACTTGAATGAGAAATTAGAGTTACTAATTTTTAATGTCATTTAAACAAATTCTATAAAAAAACATGGGTAAAGGGTTCCTCAAATTTTTTTAAGGAATCCTAATTCTTGAGATTGGGAATCCTGTAAATTTACTTTTTTGACCCCCTTTTGAATTTAAATTTTCTATATATAGATTTTTATTTAAATTTTTATTATTTTATAATTTAGTGATTAAATACGATTTTGTAAATGTTGACATTAGTTAAACAGTTGATTGGAATATTTGCATGGCAACAATCATTTTAAGGCGATAAATCATACCTAGCCAACATCAATCATTCATAGCTCTCTTCGAAGAGTGTGAAACTCGTCCTTATCAAGAGACTTAACAAAAACATCAGCCGATTGGTGATTATTATTAACAAATTCAAGCACAGTATCATCATTGCTAACATGATCACGTAGAAAATGATATCTAATATCTATATGCTTTGTACTAGAATAATGTACTAGACTTTTAGACAAATTAATAGCACTTGTATTATCACAATCGATAAGAATGTTATGCATTTTAACACCAAAATCTTCATGTTGCTACTTCATCCATAGAAGTTGTGCACAACAACTAGTTGTCAATACATATTCAGTTTCTGTAGTAAAAGTAGCAATTGAATTTTGTATCTTTGAAAAACCATGACACTAGCATGCTTCCTAAGAATTGACATGTTCCATTAGTGCTTTTTCTATCTATCCTACATCCTTCATAGTCAACATATGAATATCCTGTAAGACTAAAGGATGATCCTCTAGGATACCATAAACCAATGTTTGATATTCCTTTCAAGTACCTTAGAAGTCTTTTCACAACATTCAAATGAGAATATTCTTTAGGACTTGATTGGAAACATGCACACATGCACACACTAAATAATATGTCATGCCTAGATGCAATCAAATACAATAAAGCGTCTATCATGCTTCTATAAAGCCTTATATCAACACTTTTTCCTCCTTCATTAGCTTCTAATTTGAGTGAAGTGCTCATGGGAGTAGGTTGATCTTTTGCTTCATTCATCTTGAATAGCTTGAGGAGATCATTTATGTACTTGGATTGATTTAGCAAGATCCCATCATTTTGTTGCTTGATTTGTAATATGAGACAGTAATTTAATTCTCCCATCATGCTTATCTCGAATCCACCCACATCATCTTAGAAAATTGTTTGATAAGATTTTCATTAGTAGCACCAAAGATGATGTCATCAACATATATTTGAACTACCAAAATGTCATGCTCATGCTTTTTTGTAAATAAGGTAGTATTCACCTTTCCCTTTGTAAAACCATCTTGAATAAGAAAACTACTCTATCTTTCATACCAATCTCTAGGAGCTTGTCTTAAACTATAAAAAGCTTTTTGAGAGTTTAAGAACATGTTCATGAAATTTGGGGTTTTCAAATCACGGTGGTTGTTTGACATAAACCTCTTCTTGAATAAATCCATTTAAAAATGCTCTTTTAACATCCATTTGAAAAAGTTTGAAATTTAAATGGCATGCATAAGCAAATAACATTCTAATTTCTTCTAATTGAGCAATGAGGGGAAGGGCATAGCTAGGTTTCATCAAAATCAATACCTTCCTCTTGAGAGTAGCCTTGGGAAACTAAACTTGCTTTGTTTCTTACCACTATACCTTGTTCATCCATCGTGTTTTGGAATAACCATTTGGTGCTGATGATAGGATGATCTTTTGGTCTTGGTACAAGCTCCCAAACTTTGCTTCTCTCAAATTGATTCAACTCCTCTTGCAATGCAAGAACCCAACTTTCATCACTCAATACTTCATCCACTTTCTTTGGTTCCACTTGAGACAAGAATGCTATGAAATGACATGTGTTCCTTATTGAAGCTCTTGTTCTTACTCCTTGAGTGGGATCACAAATGATTTGTGCATCTTTCACTTCATCTCTCACTCTTGAAAATGAGACCTCCCTTGTTTTTTCTTGCGGTTCCATGAATGTATCATTTTCATCATTGACCTCTTCTTGATGTTCTTCTTTATTGATGGTTGATGGTGATGTTTCATCATTGATCTGTAAATTTTTCATCAACTCGTCAATCTCTTCTTTATTTTTATTTCCTACATCCTTAGAAGAAGATTCATCAAATAACACATCTATAAATTCTTGAACTAAGAGTTCTTTGTTGAAAACTCTATACGCTTTTGAATGTGGAGAATAACCAAGGAAAATTGCTTCATCCAATTTGACATTGAATTTTCCAAGGTTGTCCTTGCCATTGTTAAGCACAAAACACTTTCAACCAAAAGGATGAAAATATGCAATGTTTGGCCTTTTCCCTTTGAATGACTAATATGGAGTTTTCTAAAGGATTGGTCTAATGATAGCCCTATTGATGATTGTAACGCCCCGCTTGAGGTACGTTGTTATTGTTTCCTCTTTTGCCCTTAATCGAGTTGGATTTTGTTATTATTGTTTGATTGAGTGTTGTGTTGAATGTTTGCCCTGAAAATTGGTTGAAAACAGAAGAAGTTCAGTCTGCCGTGCTTCGCCGGGGCGAAGAAGAAGCTTCGCCGCGGCGAAGATGTGTTGAAACCAAAGGGAACTCCCTGGACAGTTTCACCGCGGCGACAGAGGTTTCTTCGCCGCGGCGACAGGCCGAATAAAGGGTTGATTGAGTTTTAGATATTTTCTTCCTTAAGGACAATTTGACCATTCTACCCCTAATTAGCAGGAAAAGTGGGGAGTTAATTGTAAGGATATTTCATGGAGAATAGGTTGAATTAGGGGTGAGTTTTGTAATGATCAAAGGATATGGATGATTCCCAAAGTAGAACAAGGGCAAAATGGGAATGAGTGTGTTTTTATTTCATTAAAAGGAATTAGAATCAAAGAACCCCTCATTTTCTTCTTCTCAACTTGACTCTTCATTCTTTCTCCTCTTAACTTCTCTTTTCTTTGATCAAGGATTTTCAAGGGGTTTTTGAAGTGATTTGGAGTAGAAAAGCAACCTAGGGCTTCCTAAGGTAGACTTCTCCTTAATTGTTGTTGTTGTGAGTTTTAGTCTCATATTGAAGTAAAGGGTTTTCATTTCTTTGGTTAAGATTAGAGAAAATCAAGCTAAACAAGTGAAGAAGAGTTGGTGAAGTCTCTCCATAACAAGGTAAGTAAAACCCAACCCAAGTTGAGATTTATGAATTTTCTTGATTAGGGTTTTGATAGAAGATGTATGTATGTGATGTGCATGAATATGGCATGTATGAGGATTAAATAGAGATTTCTATGCTTTGTGATTGTTTATACTTTGCAAATTTGAGAAATGGGTTTGTGGTTTGGCAAGGTAGTTGAGATGGTTTAGGGGTTTATGGGATCCCCTTTTGAAGTGTTTTTATGGCGTTTTGTGGCTTTGTGAAGGGGTTTTCCCCATTTTGGATGGTTAAGAAAAGTTTTAGAAGCATGGCTATGATAGAGTTTTGTAGTGCACATGAGTTGTTTGATGAAATGCCTAATGAGGTTTGAGTGTGAGTAGAAACCTTAATTCTTGCAACATTGCATGTTGGCATCTCATAAGTGCTTGGTGAGAATGACCATCCATAGGCACTAGTTGTACATGGAAAAGTGACCTAAAAAGTGTAAGGAAATGGTTATGCATTACCCTATGAGTAGAGAGCTTAGTGGGTAAAATTACTCTAGGTAGAGAGCATTGAAAAATGCACAATAGAATGATTAGAAGAGTAGTATAGTTGGATGATGCTTTGTGATCATTACCCACCGTTATGGGAATCGGATTGATGCTTGGTGATCATCATCCAATAGCCCTTAGGGGATGGGTCGTGCTTTGTGATCGTCCACCCGATGAGTATAGAATGGGTAGATGCGTTGTGACCGCTACCCGGTTAGTTGATAGATAATGTAGTTGATGCTTTGGATCATCATCCACATTAGTAGAAACGGGTTGATGCTTTGGACCATCACCCGATAGTGACTGAGACGGGTAAATGCTTGGTGATCGTGACCCAAAATTTATGAGGAACAGTAGGCCTAGGTGATCTCCACCCGATAGTTAGAAAGAACCGAGTGGTGCTTTGTGATCCATCTGTAGTCACTAAGAACGGGTTGGTACTGTTTGAATTCCACCCGATAGCCCATAGAAGTGAGATGGTGCTGTGTGAACCCATCCGGCCGTCCCCCCTCCGTCAAGAAATGAGCCATGATGTTATTAGACAAAATAGATCAGAATAGTATAAGGAAAGAATTAAGCGTTATTCTACGGGGACAGACATAAGAGTTTTTACTTACTGGCATTATTTGTGCTCACCCCGTTATTTTTCTTTGTGTATGCGAGGTTCGATGTGATTGTCTGCGTCCGGAGGGGGCTCGGCAAGCAATGAGGATAGCTACAAACTGTTTCCTCCCTGTTTTGTCTTTTAAATACATTTTTTGTAAAACAGATACTGCTTATGTATAAACAGACCTGAATTGGTAATGAAGAAAACATTTTGGGCCCACCTTATTCTATTGTATTATGCATGCATGGTACAGTTTTTGTAAATGTACTGTATAGCATGAAGTATAGACCGCTTCGGCCAAAAAATATTAGGTAGGTCATGCTCACATAACATGCTTTAGCCATTTATATTCTCCTCTCAACAACTCCATTTTGTTGAGGAGTCCAGGTGCAGAAAAATTATGCTCAATGTCATGCTCATTGCATATGATTCAAATCCTGTTCTCAAATTCTTTTCATGATCACTTTAATGCATGCAATTGCGCAACCTACTTGGTTTTAATTTCCAAATTAATGGCAAGAATGATGGAAATCATCATTTTTAGTGCAAAAATAACACCCATGTAACATGAGAAATCATCAATAATCTCAAAACAATATTGTTACCTCCTAGACTAGTTGTCCTTTGGGAGATACAAATCCATTGCAAAATTTTAAAGGTCTAGAAGTTGAAACAACTTTTTTGTGTTAAGCACACTCGAGTTTGTTTGCCTTTTGCACTGCATCACAAATATGATCTCTTTTGAAAATAGCTAGGCAAACCATTTACTAAATTCTTTTTAGAAGATTTTGCAATAACATCCATGCTCCATGTCCTAACCTTCTATGCCATAACCAAGTATCTTCCATCTTGTGTAGAGAAAAGACAAAGATCTTTGGATACAAGATCATTTAGGTCAACAATCTACACATTTGAATGCCTACATCCAATGAATGCAATCCTATTTGTGCTCGACTCAATGACTTCACAACACATGGATTGAAAAACAATTTTAAAGCCCTTGTCACTCAATTGACTAATGCTCAACAAGTTATGCTTTCATCCATCAACAAGCAACACATCATTTATAGTTAGAGACTTGTTACCAATGGAGCCAATATCGATGACTTTTCCTTTTAAGTTGTCACCGAAAGTAACATTTCCTCCATCTTTTGGCTTTAATGTGGTGAACAAGTTCTTGTCTCACATCATATGTCTTGAGCATCTACTATCAAGAAACCACTTGTTTGATCCAAACTTCTTTGCTTCAAGACATACCTACACAATAAAAACATTTATGTACTTTTTGGTACCCAAATGGTCTTGGGTCCATGGGAGTTAGTCTTAATCAATCCTTTAGGAATCCAAACCCTTTTGATCACAAAAGGTTTGCCCTTCCTAATAGGACATGTGTGTGTGCTATGACCAATGTATTTGCAATAACCACATTTCCTATGAAGTGCTTTTGAATTAAAGGAAGGTTTATGCCATTTGTTAAAAGGTTTTTCATTTGAAAACATGTTGTAACCCAACCTTCTTTGTTAAAAGCACATCTTTGTAAAACAAGCATTCCATTAAGTCTCTTGCTTCCCAAAGTGAGTTTGTTTAAAATTTCCTTTATGTTGATAAGCTTATTTTTCAAATCGATATTTTCTTTTTGCAATGTTTCACATGATAATCTTAAAGCTTCAATCTCTTTGGTCAAAACAATTTTATCACATGACACACAATCAAAATCTTCCTTGAGTTCTTCAAGTTCACTCAATAGGTTTTCATGTTCTTCTTTTAACATGCATGCTTGATTTTTCAAAGTGTGATTTCTTGAAGAAACTGTTAGTGTTTTTTGTCACTTTATGGTCTTGTTTTTTAGTCCTGCATCATTTTTTCCTTTCTGTCATTGTGCGCACACTTGCAAAAGGTGAACACCTTCGCAAGTGTGTGCACTTTAGCATGTGTGTGCTCACAATGCGTCTGACAGATATTTTTCCTCAAATCACACTTCCCTCACTTGTTTTACTTTTTGGACAATATTATTCCTTGTTGATATTCTGTTTTGTTCTTTTACACTTGTCCACTTTTTATTTGTTGTGTAAGAAAAGGAATATTGCTTTTGTCTGTAGTCCCAAATTTCTAGTGCAAAAAGAAAAACACAAAAGTTAATATTTAACTTTTTTGTCTGCAACCCTTGTCACATTGATCTCTTTATATTCACTCATTTCTGGCGTTTTTCTTTAAGGAATCTGATCACATCTATTTTCCTCTTTGAATATTCTCTAAGTTTCTTATTTTGGTTAAGGTTTCTTACTATGCTTTGGTAGGCTTATAATTACCTTCTCCACTTGTCCTTGTGTGAGATCTTTGGATGTTGTTTCCATTATGACGAAAGCATGTGTGTAAGCTACTGTCTTGTCTTCATTATTGAATCTTGAGAGGAGCTCTTCTTTAACATGATGTTGTTTTGTTCATGAAGCTTGCTGTGAGGACTTGAAGTTCAACCAAAAACAGGGAGTGTTTTACAACTTTGGTTATCTTGCTTTGTATTTGAACTCATGAGTATTTCATAGTGAATTTGCTTCCCTTGGATGTGGTCCCATGGATGTAGGCTTGATGCCGAACTATGTAAAAATGAGCGTGTTCTTTACTTGCTTTGATTTATGTTTTAATTATGTTTTTCACAACTCATTTGCACTAAAAATTGAACAAGCAACCCATTCTGCATAAGTTTTAAATACTTGGTAATACCTTAAAACTTTTAGAAACCTTTTTAAACTCTTCCATTAATGACTTAAATTCACCTTGTAAATCCTCAAAGGAATAGTGTTAAGAATCATTTACCTCAAATTCGAAGTCCTCTTCTGAATGACCCTTTTTAGCCGTGAGGCAAATGTTGACTTGCTCCTGATTTGAGTTGTTTTCATCACTACCACTCGATGTGGCGGCAAAAACCTTCTTCTTATATTTTTTGTCCTTCTTCTTCCATTTAAGTTTAAGACAATCTTCTCAAATATGGCCCAGTTTCTTACATTCATGGCAAATTATCTCCAATTTGCCCTTGTCATCATCATTTCTTGCTTTGAATTTTTAGAAGTTCTTTCCTTTGATCATTTTGTTTCTTCTAAGGAATATTGTGAATCTTTTAGCCAAGATATTGATTTCATCTTCTTCCATGCAGGATTTATCATCGTCTTCTTCATTGATCGTCTTGAGGAAAATTTCCCTTTTTCGTTTGCTTTCTTCTTCTTTTGGTTTTCACTTCATTTCGAAAGTTAGCAAACTTCCAATGAGCTCATCCATTTTCAGCTTAGTGAGGTATTTGGATTCTTCAATGGCAGTGACCTTCATTGTCTAGCTCTGTAATGCTTTCTCTCTCTCTAGCTAGTATACTCGTAAAATAAACAGTAATATAAGAAAATATATAAATATAAATAATGAAATAATGGGCCCATATCTAATTTTTCTTTATATACAAATCTTTACATAATGTAATAAAGTCACAAAATATCAACTCGACAGTGTTGCCAAACCCTTTCGCTTCATGACGTTCCAAGCGACCGCAATCTCATCTACTACCTGCAAAAAAACATTGAAAAAAATGGGGTGAGCACTAATTGCTCAGTAAGTAAACCCGCTATGCTACTTTTCTCTCTCCGTTGCTTATATTTTGAATTTCTTTCCTTACATCAAACTTTTCTACTCTTCTCTGTTCTCTCTTTGCTCTTTCTCAATTTCTAATTTCCCACTACTCATGATAGTAGGCATGGAATCATGCATAAGTATGATGCAAATGCACAAATGCATAGGATGCGCATTTTCTTTTCTGTTTTTCTGTTTCAATTTTCTCTTCTTTCTTTCTTTTCTTTCTTTTTATTCTTTCTTTCTTTCTATTCTTTCTTTTCCTTTTATTCTTTCTTTTCTTTTCTTTCTTTCTTGCCGATCGGACTCGATTGAGGCATGGATTCGGAACCCTGGTCGTGTGAGTGTATTCTCTAATTCTGGGTATAGTCCTCATCTACATGCACTTCCAACGGACTGTACAATTATTCTTTCTGATTCTGAGGCCGCTCACTAAAGGCAGCGTGCATGCGGGGCTAGGTCACTCATGGGTTCCCTATTGCAACAGCCTTCTCTTCTCTTCTTTAAAAATGTTCTTTAATATTTCTCATTTCTTTCTATTTGTTCTTTAATGTTCTTTAATGCTCTTATGAGTATGTATGCATGTAGATGGGCTCATGCTTATTATTCTTTCTAAATTCACATGTTTGGATGCAATAATGCAATATGGAATGTTAACATGTCATTCTCTACCATCTACAAACTCATCTCAAGATAACAAATAATCATACTCATGCATGCACTTCTCTTTGATATTTCATCAAACAATTTATATGCACACACAAACTCTAAATTGGCTACACTTCTACATCTCTTCTAAGCCACCAAAATTTGGAACAAAACTCACCAAAATCAACGTCAAACTTGGCCAGGATTTACACTTCATAAATTCTACTCCAATTCTTCCATAATTCATCCAAACTCTCATCAAACATCAAGTACACAAACACTACTTCTCATGGATAAATTCTAACCATCATCCAACATCCATTCCATCAATAATTCTTCATATATAAGCACACACATGCATAAAAGAAGTTCTCTACACAATATTGCTCCAATCATGACTAGGGTTGGATTTACTTACCTTAGATGTGAGCAATCCAACACTTTAATAGTCTTCCTTGATCCAACTCTCTTTCTCTTAAACCCTATGAACACAAATCATAAGAATTCAACACTTTAAAACTTAAATCTCACATCTTAGTACAAGGATCTTACCTAAGGATGCTTGGGATTGAAATTCCACTAAAAATAAACCAAGATCTATGAATTTCCTTGAAAAATGATTGAAGAAATTTGAGAGAACTTGGGTGGAAAGTGGCGTGAATGGAAGGGGAAGAATGGCTAGGGTTTCATTCTTGAACTCTTAATATAACAAAATATTACTTATTAGTTTCCCATTTTACCCTTGCATATTCTATGAAATTCCATCTATGTCCCTTAGTCAATTACCATAATGCCCTCATTTTTATCAACTTCTCCATGTTATTCTACTTCTCTTCACTCCCCACTTTTTCAACTAATTATGAGTGAAAAGACCATTTTACCCCTCATGAAGTTTTAAGGAATTTTCTTCACACTTTTTCAAGATAACTTTAACAAAATTCAACTAAGCATATTAGGGCGTAAATAAAGCTACGTACCTCGATGTGGGCGTTACAAGCTCTCCGGTAAGAATCGTAAGATCTTCTTCACCATTTCAAGAGTCTAAAAATTCTTTCCAAGGTCCTTGAGATCATTCACCAAATTTGAGAATTTGTTGTACATGTTGGTGACGTTTTCTCCCACTTTCATTTCAAATAATTCGTGTTCTCGAAAAAAAGCATCTCTATTTTTTATTCCCTCGGTTGATTTGTTCCCTTGTGAGTTTTTTTTGGAGAATTTCTCATGCATCTTTTGCCTATTCACAAGCCGAAACTCTTCCAAATTCTGTAGCATCAAGAGAACAAAACAAAATATTAAGTGCTTTATCATTTAAACTCAATTTTTTTCATCATCAGTTGTATAATAAGCTTCTTCTTTAGGAAGGCTTGTACTAGGGTTCATGGGAACAAAATTCCCTTGCTCTACTATCTTCCAAAAGTTGTAATTCGTGACCTAATGAGTAATCTCATTCTAATCTTCTATTTTGTGTAGTTTACACCACAAAACAATGGCGGTCTAGTAGTGCAATAAACCTCATTAAAGAGAGGTGATGATGTGTTTGCCATGTGTAGATCGATTAACTCCTAAAATCATTTGATCTCCTATACTATAACCCAAGCTCTCATACCAATTATAAAACACTAATATGACAAATACTTCTAAGGGGTGAATAGGAGATTAAAAAATTAATACGAAATAACTAAATCTCCAACTACCCAAATGCTATGGACACTTAATAAACACAAGAATCAACAATAAATAAGCAATAAATGAACTCTCTTAGTGAGAAATAAACTATGATAAATAAATGTGTCTTATATGCATGAGACAAATATAAGCATTCAATAAGCAATAAATAAGAGAGATAAAAGGAAGAGAAATGCTCAGAGATTTATAGTGGTTTGGAGCTATATCCACAAGTCTCCTACATCCACTTCTTCAAGGCAACCTCCTTGAAGTTCCATTAGAATCAGATTGTGCCTTTACACTAGTTTGACAAGGTTTCGCCTCTACAATAGTTTGACAAGATTTCGCCCCTAGTTTTATAAGATTTTGCCCACAATATTGATAATAAAAAGTTTTTGACCAATTGCCTCTAAGCTAGGCTTAAACACAATATATGTTTCAAGGTACACTCTAAAGGATTTTCAAGAATGAGTACAAATGAGAGTTAATGATTTGGATATAGAGCTCAAGGTGTTATGTGAGAATGTTCTTGATGTTTAGTCTATGCAACATCTCTTGTCTGTCTATATTTGTGCAATAAATCGTTGAATTTATATCTCACCAACCCCTTTGAAAAATAGAGTTATTGTTGCATTTAATGCACTTTTGCAAAGCTGCAGAATCTTGAGGAACGGGTGTTACACCATCGCGAACGGTCATTCCTAATACCAATAGAGACTTTTTTGTTGACTTCGAGGTCTTGGAATGGTTGTTCCCTTTATTGAATGTGATGTTCCACCATCATGAATGGACGTCCCTTATTTGGAACGATCATTCGTCCTGGGGTCTTCAAAGTCCAGAAACTTCCATAAGCATGAATGGCTTCCTGGAACGATGTCATTCCTTCATGGAACTATCTTTGATATATTTTGGAATATGAATTCGTTTAGGTCATTTGGATCTAACACTTTGACTTCCAAAACTTGAGTTGAGCTCAATCCTTCTAACTTCAAAATATTGGCTTTGACTGGAACGAGCATTCTACCATGTGGAACAGGCATTCAATCTTTGATTGCAAATTTGTGTCAAGATTCCATAAGCTTGAACGATGAATGGAACAATGTTGTTCTCTGATCGTTCCTTCTCCAGATGTGTGTTCTAGCCTTTTTGCTTAGGTCTTCAGATATGCTTGGAACAGGAGTTTGATTTGGAACGGCTTATGAACGTTTGGCAAGAATTTTGGTATGGGAATGAGGAACAATGTCATTCCACATTGAACGACTTTTTGGGAAATTAAATAGGCTAGGAACAATAGTTCGACTGAGTTGAACGAGCGTTCCATCTAGAAAATCTGCATTTTTGTTTTGGTTATGACTTAAGTCATACCTTTGCATTCTTGTTAGATTTCAATCAATCTTTTGATTAGTTTTGGTACATCAAAACACATGAAAGCTTAACAATTCCTATTTCATTAGTGAGGATTTTTTAAATCCTATAATATTTATCAGAAAAAAAGGTTAAATTAATAATTGATACTTGATGAATGAACCAAATATTATTTTTCAACCAAATGTAAATTTTCATTTTTAATTTCTATGGCATTGATTAAAGGGGTGTTAAGTGAACAATTTTCAAAACTGTGAGATTAGAATTAAAGAAAAGCAAGATACTACAAAATTTAAGGGTTATTTGTGAAATTCATCCAAGCATTCATCTTTTTAACGTATTTGCAATAGCATTTTTCATTGTCCTTACTTGAAAGAAACACTACCAAAACCCCTCCAAAAAAAGGCACTTCATATAGGGGCATTTTATTAAAAGACCAAATGAAGTTCAAATTTAATTATAAGGCTATGTAGTTTTAAAGTGTTAAGTAAATAGCCTTATTATTGATTAAGGTTAATTAAACATGCTTAATGGTTAATTAGGATTAATGAAGTATTGTGCAATCTTTTAAAAATTATAATACGTCCCTAAAAAGTGAAAATTCTTTCAAACAAACCCAAACGCCTTCTTCTTCTCCCTCCTGCCATTAACACATCCCTCCGATGGTTGCTATTTCTTCTAAGCTTCGTCTACATCTTCTTTTTCGTCTACATCTTCTTTTTCCTCCGCCATTAACATCTTCTCCACTAAAGTTCTGCCTTCCCCTCCTCTTAACATTTTGTCCAGGTATGTGTATCTTTTCTTTGCATTTTAAATTTTGATTTACAAAGATTTAATGATGGATTAGGTTTGGGTTATGATTTTGATTTAGTTGTTAAGGTTGTTGGGTTGTTTTTGATGTAATGCAAGTTGAAAGGTGTGAAATTTGTTGAATATTTTCTTGCATTATGCGAAGCTAGAGGTGGTAGCACCGATTATAGGTAGAGATGACTGAAAATGTGTTCTAGATCTGATGGATCGCTTAAGCAATCTAGCATGTCTGATTTAATCCTAAGCATTCAAAGGTAAGAATTCTTGCATTAGATATGAGATTAATTTTTGAAAGTGTTGAATTCTTATAGTTTATATGCTTAGGGTTTTAGAGAAAGAGGAAGTTTACCAAAGAGAGAGAGAGAGGTTCTAGTGGAATTAGTCAAGTACAAGGTAAGTAAATCCAACCCTAACCCTTGATTAAGCAATAAAAGTGTAGAGATTTTCTTATATGCTTGAGATTTGTTGATGGAGTTGTTGTTGATCCATGATTTGATTTCCACCATGATAAGGGTTGGTTGTGGTGATAGAAATTGATGGAAGTATAGTTGAATTTAGAAAGAGTTTGAGCAGAATTTATGGAGTATTTTTTGTGGCCAGGTTTAATATTGTTCTAAGGGAGTTTTGCTCCAAATATTGGTGGTATGAGAAAGAAGTAGAAGTATAGCTAAAATAGAATTTGAGTATGCATGCATTTGATGAAATGTCCAAGAGAAGTGTATGCATGAGTGTATTTATTCATGACCTTGATATGAGCTTGTAGATGATAGAGAAAGACTTATTTTTATGCTACATGGCATTCTTGCATTACATATTCGCATTTAGAAAGAATATTTAGCATGAATCATCTACATGCAAACATATGCATATGTATGAGAACTTAAAGAATAAAGAGAAAGAAAGAAAAAGCTAGAATGCTTTAAAAGAAGAAAAGAACAGGTTGTTTCGATGGGGAACCTGTGAGTCACAAGAAGAAGAAGAAGATTCCCACATGCACGCCGCCTTTAGTGAGTGGCCTAAGAATAAGAAGAAGAATTTGTACGGCCCGTAAGAGTGCATGTGGATGAGGGCTGTACCCAGAAGAAAATACCTACATGCACACCACCTTAAATGAGTGGCCTAAGAAGAAAATAATTTGTACAGTCTGTAAGAGTGCAAGTAGATAAGGACTGTACTCACTCACACGGCCAAGGTTCCGAATCCATGCTTCAACTGAGTCCGATCGACAAAGAATAAGAAAGAATAAGAATAAAAACAAGAAAGGAAAGAAAGAAAGAAAGAAGAGAAATAGAGAAAAGAAAGAAATACAGAATAAGAATAGAAAACAAAAAAGAAAATGTGCACTTTTTGCATTTGTGCATTTGCGTTACACTTATGCATAACATTTTTCCTACTACCATGAGTAGTGAGAAATTAGAAAGAAAAGAAGAAACAGTAAGAAAGTAGAAAGAAAGAAAGAACAAAGAGACTAGAGAGAAAGAAAGAACATAGAAGAGTAATGTAAGGAAAGAAATCAGAATGTGAGCAATGGAGAGAGAAGGCTAGTATAGGGGATTTACTTACTGAGCAATTAGTGCTCACTCCGTTGATTTCTTTGTTTTTGCAGGGAATAGGTGAGAAGTGGTCGGAAGAATGTCGAGAAGCGGAGGGAAATGGCACCACTGTCCGCTATTTTTGAGTCTATGTATATGATATTTTGTTATTCTAAAGAATTTGTTATATAAAGTAAAGAATTTTTTTTTGGGCCCAATATCTTTTACTTGAATGTTTATGTGTTTTATCGTATTATATTTCCCAAGTATATAAGCTAGAAAGAATCATTACTGGTAATTTTGAGTTCATCACCAAAAAGTCTAATTCATCGGTAGTGACGGTTGCATGTTGTGACCGAAAGCACAAGTGGCGGGTTTATTATAGAAGGTTGGTGGAGTCCGAAAAATTCATTGTTAGCACATATACCCATGAGCACACATATGGGTTAGGACATATTTCAGGTGAGCATCGGCAAGCCTCCACTAATGTTATTGAACAATTTGTCAAAACTCAGTTTGTTGAAGGGAAAGGTCCATCTCCTAAGGACATCCAGAGACTTGTACGCACAGAGTTGGGATGAGATGTTAGTTACTAGAAATGTTAGAAAGGGAGACAACATGCACAAGATTTTGTGAGAGGCCTGCCAGAGCATGGGTATGCAGTATTAGAGGCGTACCGTTATATGCTTGAGTTGACAAACCAAGGTAGCAAGACGGCTTTGAAGTGGGACAAGAATACGAGGTTTAAATATTTTTTTGTTGCTTACGGTGCTGCTATAAGGGGTTTTATAAACATGAGAAAGGTGTTGGCTATTGATGGTTGCTTTTTGACAGGAAAGTACGGAGGTACATTGCTGGTGGCCACTACACAGGACAACAAGAATCAAAAATATTTTGTTGCATAGTGTGTGGTTGCCTCAGAGAACGACAAGTTGTGGACTTGGTTTTTTTCAGCAATTACTTACGTGACAGTGACGAGTTGTGCATAATATCCGATAGGCACAACTCTATAAAGAAGGGGATTGCGACTATTTACCCTCTAGCACATCAAAAATTCTGTATGAGGCACCTTGGCGAGAACATAAAACAAAAGTTTAAGTGTGCTAGCCTCCTACAAAAATACTACATGGCAGTAAAAGCTTATTGAGTTGATGAGTTTAGGGAGCACGTCCGGAAAATCCGAATCAAGGATGATATTGTGAGCATGATGTTGGTTTTGAGCAATGGAGTAGAGCTTACTTCCTTGGAAGAAGGTTCGATGTCATGACCACAAACATAGCTGAGTCCATAAATTTGAAGTTGTTAATAAAAATGGAGTTTCCAATTGTTGCCCTTTTTGATGCAATCCAAAGGACATTGTTACGGAGGTTCCATGAGCGTTGTACCAAGTTAGATAATTTTACCACAACCCTTGTTCTGTCGGCTGAAAAATTATTGCGAGAATGTATGGAATTGTTAAATTGATTGTTTGCCTATCCTCTCAACGCTCAAGAGTTCATCATGCATGACTATGGTCCAGATGCCCTAGTTAACCTTCATAGTAAAAGTTACAGTTGTAAAGTGCTTGACATTCAATGTTTACCTTGTTTGTATGCACTAGCAGTACTGAAACACCAACACAAGCTGGATCTTGGCTTAAGAATTTACATGGAACTTTACTGCACTCTCTATATGGCAAACCACTATATTTTGGCTTATTTAGAAATGATATATCCAATTCCTCTAGAAGAGCAGTGGGTGGTGCCGCCAGAGTTGGTTGACATTATCATTCATCCCCCATTCAAGAAGATAGAAAAAGAGAGAAAAAGAGTTAAGCATACTCCATTAGCCTATGAGGTTCCTCGGAGGATGAATAAGTGCTCAATTTGCAAGCAACCTGGCCATAAGAAAAGCCGTTGCCAAAATCGATCACATGCAGATCAAGAAAATTAGGTTCAAATCGATCATAAGGCAAGCAAGTAAGCAACCTGCCACTGCAAATAAGACCAGATCACTTATTATCTACAGATGTGAATAGTAGATCGCTTAAACGATCTTCGGTCGCTTGAGCGATCTGCTCATATTTGTAGCTCTAGACAGCAAATCACTTAAGCGACATAAGATCGCTTAAGCGATCTTCTGCTCAAATTAGATCTGGTGAACACCTGATCGCTATGTACAAGTAAATTTGGCCTTGGTCGCTTAAGCGATCAAGGCTTATTTGTTCAGTATCGCTTAAGCGATCATGAATTTTAGAAGGAAATGCTACGTACAAGTAAATTTGACCGTGGTCACTTAAGCGACGTAGTCTACCGCTTAAGTGATCAAGGCTTATCTGTACAAGATCGCTTAAGCGATCATGAATTTTAGAAGGAAATGCTAAATAAATTTTGCCTTGGTCACTTAAGCAACGTAGTCTATCGCTTAGTGTTCAAGGCTTATTTGTATAGTATTGCTTAAGCGAGATATTGCATCGCTTAAGTGATCATGAGTTTTAGAAGGAAATGCTAAGTACAAATAAATTTGGCCTTGGTCGCTTAAGCGACATAGTCTATCGCTTAAGCGATCAAGGCTTATCTATACAGGATCACTTAAGCGAGATACTGCATTGCTTAAACGATCATGAATTTTAGAAGGAAATGCTAAGTACAAGTAAATTTGGCCTAAGTCGCTTAAGCAACGTAGTCTATCGCTTAAGCGATCAAGACTTATCTATACATGATCACTTAAATGAGACACTGCATCGCTTAAGCGATCATGAATTTTAGAAGGAAATGCTATGTAAATTTGGCCTTGGTTGCTTAAGCGACATAGTCTATTGCTTAAGCGATCAAGGCTTATCTGTATAGGATTGCTTAATCAAGATATTGCATCGCTTAAGCGATCGTGAATTTCAGAAGGAAATGCTAAGTAAATTTGGCCTTGGTCACTTAAGCAACATAGTCTATCACTTAAGTGATCAAGGCTTACCTGTATAGTATTGCTTAAACGAGATATTGCATTGCTTAAACGATCATGAATTTTAGAAGGAAATGCTAAATACAAATAAATTTGGCCTCGATCTCTTAAGCGATGTAGTCTATCACTTAAACGACGTAGTGTATCGCTTAAGCGATCAAGACTTATTTGTACAGGATCACTTAAGCGAGATATTGCATTGCTTAAGCGATCATGAATTTTAGAAGGAAATGCTAAGTACAAGTAAATTTGGCCTCGGTCACTTAAACGACGTAGTCTATCACTTGAGCGATCAAGGCTTATCTGTGTAGGATCGCTTAAGTGAGATATTGCATTGGTTATGCGATCATGAATTTTAGAAGGAAATGCTAAGTAAATTTGGCCTCGGTCACTTAAACGACGTAGTCTATCACTTGAGCGATCAAGGCTTATCTGTGTAGGATCGCTTAAGTGAGATATTGCATTGGTTATGCGATCATGAATTTTAGAAGGAAATGCTAAGTATAAATAAATTTGGCCTCGGTTATGTCACTTAAGCGATTAAGGCTTATATGTACAGGATTGCTTAAGCGACATATTGCATTGCTTAAACGATCACGAATTTTAAAAGGAAATGCTAAGTGCAAATAAATTTTGCCTCAGTCGCTTAAGCGATCAAGGCTTATTTGTACAGGATTGCTTAAGCAAGATATTGCATCACTTAAGCAATCATGGATTTTAGAAGGAAAGGCCAAGTACAAAAAATTTTGCCTTGGTTGCTTAAACGACATAGTCTATTGCTTAATCGATCACGACTTCTCTGTTAAGAATTGCCTAAGCAAGAGCTTTCATCGCTTAAGCGATCAAGGCTAATTTCCTTTTGTACTTGGAATAATCATTCTCAAATACACAATCACTTGAGTGACGTAGTCTATTGCTTAAGCGATCCAGTTTAGATTAGCTGTGATCGTTTAAGCGATATCCTACATTGCTTACGCGATCATGGCCAATTTGCTTATTTTCTCCTCAATCTTTTGATATTGTGCATGTTTAATTGAGAAATTATATTTCGTATTGTGGGTTAGCTCTGTATTCAATCATAACAATCCATATTTGTGAAATGAGTTACGTTTCTACAAACGTGTCATACTATTGTGCTATGACATCCATCCATGATATCCATGTACGTCACATATCTTAGCTGTTATATTTTGATGTTGTGAATGCATGAGGCTTAAATTATCGTTAATAACCTTCTTACATGGCCTTAATATGTGTTGATGGAATTAAGTTGT
Organism: Pistacia vera; assembly: GCF_008641045.1. NCBI lineage: Eukaryota > Viridiplantae > Streptophyta > Magnoliopsida > Sapindales > Anacardiaceae > Pistacia > Pistacia vera. The sequence continues at coordinate 1,743,994 of NW_022195028.1, read as the reverse complement.
CAAATAATCCTTCTTAATTGGCCTTAATATGTGTTAATAACCGATGTCGCTTAAGTGATCAAAGCTAATTTGCTTCTTTTCTCCTGAATCTTTTGATGTTGTAAATGTCCCAAGTTAACATTAACGTTACTTAATATGGGGTTGTCAAATATTCCCAAAAAAAAAAAAAAAAAAAATTGTATCTCTTAAGCAATGAATCTATCGCTTAGGCAATCCAGTATATATAAGCTTTCGTCTTTGAAGCGATACAGTAAATCACTTAAGCGACCAAGGCCAATTGTCAAAATCAAGTGAACGATCGCTTAAGCAATATAACGGATCGCTTAAGTGATTCAGAATACATAAGCCTTCGTTGCTTAAGCGATAACATACATCACTTAATCGATCATGTACAAGGCAGTAACAAGATCATTCTCCAAGTGCATGATCGCTTAAGTGATATAATGAATCGCTTAAGCGATATAAATGAATCGCCTAAGTGATTCAGTGTAATATTCTATCTAGCTAGTATTTCTTTGGAAAAATATAAGTAAAACTCACTAACATGTTATAGAATATATATATATATATAAGAATGTAATAGTGGGCCCAAAATAAATTTAACTTTATATACAAATCTCTACATCAAGTAATAAAGTCACAAAAAAATACAAAGTAGTCTCAGACAGTAGTGCCATTCTCCTCCACTACTTGACGTTCCTTCCAACCGCATCTCATCTATTACCTACAAAAATAGTGAAATCAATGGAGTGAGCACTAATTGCTCAGTAAGTAAACCCATAATACTTCTATTCCTTTCTTCGTTACTCAGATCCTGGATTTTCTTTCCTTACATCAAACTTCTCAATTCTTCTCTGCTCTTTCTAAGATTCTAATTTCTCACTTACCGATATGTAAGCACAAATAGGGAAACGAACTCGGGGTAGTAGAAATGGCATGATGCATATGCACAAATGAATAAACTTTTTCTATGCAATGCATTTTCTTTTCTGTTTTTGTGTTTCTCTTATTTTCTATTCTTTCTTGCTTTTCTATGCTTTCTTTCTTTTCTTTTCTATTCTTTCTTTTCTTTTCTTTTCTATTCTTTCTTTTCTTTTCTATTCTTTCTTTCTTTCATTTTCTATTCTTTCTTTGCCGATCGGACTCGGTTGAGGCATGGATTCGGAACCCTGGCCATTTGAGAGTATTCTCAAATTCTTTCTTGGGTACAGTCCTCATCCACATGCACTTCTTACGGACAGTACAAATTCTTCTTTCTTATTCTTAGGCCGCTCACTAAAGGCGGCGTGCATGTGAGGATATTCTTCTTCTCTGTCACTCATGGGTTCCCCATCGCAGCAACCTTCTCTTCTCTTATCTTTTTATATTTCTTTAAATAAAATTTCAGATTTGAGGTATTCTTTAATTATGTTCTTTAGATGATGATTCTACAATTAATTTCTTTTCTTTCTTTCTCTTTATTCCTTAATGTTCTCATACATGTATTGTTAGTGAATGACCCACTTACACAGCGGAAAACAAAAACATAAATGACATAGATCGTTCCTTAGAACCAAGATCCGGGTATAATATCACACTTTATACAATATATATAAATTAAATCTGCAGAAAATCATATTCAAGGTGCAATAATCTTACGCACGTTTGGAGGCTCCTCTAACTTTGTCCTTGAACGTTTTTGCTACCGACCCAAGTGTAGGATCGAACCGACATAGTCCACACGAAGATAATCGCAAGGAACTAAGGAGGGATTTGCTAGATCCTCCTTAGCCTTAAGAAACAAGAAGAAAAATCAAAGAAGAACTTTGATTCTTTGCAAAAACAAAAGTGGCGTGAGAGTGAGAGTGTTTTGGGGTTATGTGTTTTCTTTCTCAATCAAAGAATGAATCAATTAATTAAAAACACACACACCTTTTTCTTTTATAGTGTTATTTTACTTGCCTTATTCCCATATGGAATGGGCTTATGCTCTAACCCAAACACCCCATGTTTCCAAACACCCCCTAATTATATATTTATTTTAATTGATCATTATCTTCAATTAATATATATATTAACATTTAACAATAATGATAATTTATTTAAATATATGCGAACACATATTTAAACGTAATTTCACTTATTTAATTTTTCTAATAAATTAAATAAAGGCTACGACCTCAGCAAATTTAATTGCACTATGAAATTACCAAAATACCCTTTTGCTCTAAAAGATGAAAACGTCCTTCTTTCTTCCTGGCTCTTAAATTATCTTCTATGTGTGTGACCCATAGGCTCCTCATCATACCGGCAGTGTATAGTATCACGATTAACACCAATTAATCGTCTCACTAATACATAGACCAAGATTGGCCCCTAGCAAGGCATCATGGCCACCCGATAGATTCGGATTCAGCAAAGCAACTACCTGTCAACGATATGGTTACCGTACAATTCGATCCTTTCATCATACGTTATCCCGATGAGACGAAGGCATAGAAATAGTGTCAACCTCCGGTTACTCTTGATATAATGCATTCAGTTTCTAGACCAATGACTTGTATTATAAACCGGATTAGAGCAACAACTTGATCCCACTGTGGCCACAGTTTTAGTGTCATTGCCATATACTGAATTGCGCCATGAGATAACTTCTCCCGTACCTGGGAGTGATGAATCCTCTGTCAATCCACCATAGTCTTGATACACTCCTTGATGTAGCCAGTCACCACCGTATTGACAGCTTTGAATAGAACTGCGTTAGGCTAGTGTCAAACTGCACCAATCGGTGCACAAGGCGCTCCAGTGATCTCAAGTCTAAGGATCACATGTACCACCATTCGTTAAAGGATTTGTTCCATAGACACTGGGGTTACCATCCATATCGAATCCTCTGGTAGGTCAGTACAGTGAACTTGCTGCGATATATCCGCATACAGCAAACACCCATGTGTTGCACCAGGTTGTCACCAAACAACCTTGACAAGTGAGATCAGTCACTGCCTCTCGACAGGGTCGTTCAACACTATGATAGCCTTACTGTATTATCTGTGCCCTTACTTCAGAATAATACTGGGGCTACGAACATTTCTAGAATGGCCACCTTATGTTCAAATAGGGTTCTCACTATCAAGATTTGAAACACTTGATACCCTTGTCACGGTTCTACCATTCTAAGGACATATATCAATACATATTGCAATAATAATGATTTATGCGATATAGAATAAAATGCCTTTTATTGATTAACGAACATTATTACAAAGAGTCAATTCTACAATAATTGATTGGCTCTAGGGCATATACTCTAACAATCTCCCACTTGCACTATAACCAATCATTCATGTATTTAATACCAAATGATCTCAAGTGCCTTTCATGCTTCTGCTACGACAGAGGCTTTGTCAGTGGATCTGCGAGATTGTCGTCAGTATGCACTTTACTAATTTGCACGTCTTTCCTCTTAATTATCTCTCTGATGAGATGAAATTGTCTAAGTATGTGTCTGGACTTCTGATGAGACTGTGGTTCCCTGGCTTGAGCAATTGCTATATTGTTGTCACAATACATGTCTATAGGATCAACAATCGTGGGAACCATACCAAGTTCAGTAATGAACTTCTTAATCCAGACTGCCTCCTTGGCCGCATCTGACAATGCAATATACTTAGCCTCCATTGTAGAGTCCGCTACAGTGCTTTGCTTTGAGCTCTTCCAGATCACTGCACTGCCATTGAGACAAAATACAAACCCTGATTGCGATTGATAATCATCTTTGTCCGTTTGGAAACTGGCATCATTGTATCCTCTTACAGTGAGCTCATCTTCCCTTCCATAAACCAAGAACATATCCTTCGTCCTCTTTAGGTACTTAAGAATATTCTTGACAGCCATCCAGTGATGCTCACCTAGATCCGATTGATATCTACTACAAGTGCTTAAAGCACATGAGACATCAATCCGAGTACATAACATGGCATACATGACGGATCCAATTGCTGATGCATATGGGATCCTCTTCATCCTATCTCTCTTATCTTATGTTTTAGGACATAATTCCTTAGAGAGATAAACACCATGAGACATCGGAAGAAATCCCTTCTTGGATTCTTCCATACTGAATTTTTCAGTACCTTGTCAATATACGCACTCTGACTTAGGCCAAGCAACCTACGCGGTCTATCACGATAGATCTTTATACCAAGGATGTAGGCTGCTTCTCCTAAGTCCTTCATGGAGAAGCACTTGGATAACCAAGTCTTTACCGACTGCAAGTTCGGTATATCATTCCTGATCAGAAGTATGTCATCGACATACAACACTAGGAATGCTACTGCGCTCCCACTCACTTTCTTGTAAACACAAGGCTCATCTTCGTTCTTGACAAAATCGAATTCTTTTACGGTTTCATCAAAATGAATGTTCCAGCTCCTTGAAGCTTGCTTGAGTCCATAAATGGATCTCTGCAACATGCATACCTTATTAGCTTGACTATCAAGAATGAAACCATCAGGTTGTGTCATATACACATCCTTCTCAAGGTTTCCGTTCAGGAAAGCGGTTTTGACATCCATTTGCCAAATCTCATAGTCATGATATGCTGCAATCGCAAGCATAATCCAGATGGATTTAATCATGGCAACTGGCGAAAAGGTTTCTTCATAGTTAATGCCATGAATTTGTTTGAAACCTTTGGCAACTAGTCATGCTTTATAAGTATGCACGTTGCCATCCATGTCAGTCTTCTTCTTGAAGACCCATTTACACCATATGAGTTTTACCCCTTCAAGTGGTTCCACTAGAGACCACACTTGGTTTTGGTACATGGAGTCCATCTCAGATTTCATAGCTTCAAGCCATTTAACAGAATCTGGATCCGATGTAGCGTCTTCGTAGGTTTTAGGTATATCGTCTTGGTAGACTAGTACGTCACCATGCTGAGTCACAAGATAACCGTATCTCTCGGGCTCATGTATCTCTCGGGCTCATAGCATACTCTCCCAGATCTACGTAGTTCCTGTGCTACCTGAGGTGGTTCACTTTGATCCACAAGTTGTGGAGTAACCTCCTCATGATGCTCAACCACTTCCTGTGGCACATCATTCCGTCCTTCGTCTAGTATATCTTGTGGTTCTAGAACTTCAAAGAGTTCTACTTTTCTCCCACTAGTACTTCTTAGAAAATATTCCTTTTCTAGGAAGACACCAGATCAAGCAACAAAAATTTTGCGCTCTTCTGGGTGGTAGAAATAGTATCCTTTGGTCTCCTTTGGATACCGCACAAATATACATTTACAGAATTTTGGGCCCAGCTTGTTCGAAGTCAATTTCTTAACATAAGCTTCGTAACCCCAAATCCTTAGATAAGACAAGTTGGGCTTTCGCCCACTCCATAGCTCATATGGAGTCTTATCTACAGACTTTGATGGCACACGGTTCAAAACGTGAGTCGCAGTCTCTAGGGCATAGCCCCAAAACGATGTAGGTAAATCACTAAAACTCATCATGGACCTAACCATGTCAAGTAAGGTCATGTTCCTCCTTTCTGACACTCCATTGTGTTGGGGTGTATAAGGAGGGGTGAGTTGTGATACTATCCCACATTCCTTCAGGTACTCTGAAAACCCAGAGCTTAAGTATTCTCCTCTTTGATCCGACTAAAAAGCTTTAATACTTTTGCCCAACATATTATGTACTTCATTCCTGAATTCCTTGAATTTATCAAAGGCTTCAGATTTATGTCTCATAAGGTAGTCATAACCATATCTACTGAAATCATTAGTAAATGTGATGAAGTATGAATATCCACCTCTGGCTTCAACTGTTTGTGGACCACATACATCACTATGGATGATGCCTAACAGCTCAGTAGCCCTTTCACCTTGTCCTGTGAAAGGAGACTTGGTCATCTTGCCTAACAGGCATGACTTGCATACCTCAATAACTGAACGTCAAAAGGTCCAAACTCACCTTTGAAGTTTGCAATGCGAGTCTTATTAACATGACACAATCGACAGTGCCAGAGATATGTTGTTGTTTGATTGCTATGTTTAGCTTTCTTGGTTTCAATGTTGAGATATCTTTATTGTTTAAATCAAGAACTATATCCATTATATAACCTTGCAATTCCAAATAGAATACCATTCAAACTAAAGGACACAATCCATTAGATATCTCAAAATGATCCCCTATATTACCAAAAGAATCTGAAATATATTTCTAGAAATAGAAGCACGTGATAATAGTTATGTAGTTCCAATAACAACCCGTAGGCAAAGATAAACATAAGTCTCTACAGCTAATGCAGCCACATATGCTCCATTTCCAACTCGTAGGTCCACCTCTCCCTTGGCAAGCACTCTACTCTGCCTTGGTCCCTGTACATTAGTACAAGTTGAGTACCACATCCTGTGTCAATGACCCAAGATGTTGAGGAGAGAAATTAATCTCAATCATAAAAACCTGAAGTCATAGCCTCTGACTTCTTCTTGCTTGCGAGGAACCTGCAGTGTTTCCTCCAGTGGCCAAGCTTTCCACCAAAGAAGCAGACTAACCTTTCCCTTCCCTATGCCACTCTTAGCCCAAGAGTAACTTGTCCTTTGGGCTTGGGTTTGGGTTTCGCCTTGGCCTTACCCTTATCGTTACCCTTTGCTTTACTGGCAGCAACCAGTAAAACAGGCTTGGACTTTTCCAAGTCCTACTCTGCAATCCTCAGCATGTTCAAAAGTTCTGATAGGGTTTTCTCCATCATGTTTCATATTGAAATTCATTATGAACGGAGCATAAAAGTCAGCAAGGATTGCAGAATTAGATCCATTTGTATTCTGCATCCAAGCCATATCCCAAGTCTCTCAAACCTCTTTATGTGCTCGATCATCTTAAGCACATGAGGACCAATTTGGGCCCCTTAGTCAATGACTCCCAAACAGTGCTTTCGACACCTTGTACCTCTCATGTCGAGCATTTGTTTCAAATAGCTCCTTGAGGTGTGGAATAAGGAAGAAGCATCCTATTCTCATGCTGCTTTTGCAGCATAGGTGTCATCGATGCTAACATCAAGCATTGAACTCTATCAGCATCATCAAGGAACTTTTGATAGCATCCTTAACTTCCTAAGTGGCATCAGATCAGCTTAGCCATGTATGGCTTTTCTAGGATATACAATTTCTTTTCTGACTTGAGTATAATCCGAAGATTATGGGTACCGTCTGAGAAATTGGATCCATCCAAACTTTTTTGTTTCTCGATTATCGTCACAGGTTCATAATGGCATTTTGGTGAATCTACAATTGTAGAAAAGATAAAGTTATTATAAAGTTCATTATTATTTATATGGTCTTTTATTAAACGATGCTCCCACTATTTTACTCAAGCCAATAGCCCTCACTATAACTCGGAAAGCCGTTGACTTTCCTAGTGGACTGAGATCCCATCCGGCCCATTTCAACCTTCGCTTTGGCGAACAAGCCAAAATGAGTTGATTAGTAGGCCAACAAACTTAATCCATACCATTGATAGCTCCCACTATCAACCTCAATGTGAAAAAGCTAACAAGCCAATCACACAATCCAATGGCTCCAACCATTGTCCCTCAAGTGTGATTCTCAGTATTAGTAGAGTGGACACTACATGTAACCACGTACACACAATATATGTACTACTCTACTATGCTTATGACACGTTTATCAACCTTCGCTTTGGCGAACAAGCAAAACTGTCATTTTAAGTCGACCCATCACTATTAGGAAAACTCCAATGCATTTTAACCTCCCATTGGTAGAAGTGACCCTTCGCTTTGGCGAACAAGGTTTCGACGAACAGTGGTTTGATTAAAACCATGGTGATGGAAGGCTTACGTGACTTAATATACTTTATTGAGGTTTGTTATTTAATGTCTCATCAGATTATTATCTTTGTTAGAATGACATTGTTTGGCATTGTAACGCCCACATGGAGGTACGTTAATTTAATTTATGCTCTTATACCTTTAGTTGATTTTTGCTAAAGTTATTTTGAGAAAATGTGAAAAAATGCTTTAAATTTGCATTAAGGGTAAAATGGTCTTTTCACTCAAAATTAGTTGAAATTGTGGGAGTGAAAAGAATAGAATTTCATGGAGATGCCAATAAAATGAGGGCATTATGGTAATTGACTAAGGGACATAGATGGAATTTTAGAGAAAGTGCAAGGGCAAAATGGGAACACATGCTTATATTAATTGATATAAGGCTTTATTTGAAGAAACCCTAACCCCATATCCAGCCCTTGTTTCATAGCCACTCACACCCCATTTTTCTCTCAATTTTCTTCACTAACTTCAAAGGAAAATCATAGGATTTGGTCTAGATTTTGGAGATTTTCAATCTTCAAGCATCCTAAGATAAAATTCTAGCAAAAGGTGTTGATTAAACTTTAAAGCTTTAAATCTTATGGTTTTATATGATTTAGGTCCAGAGGAAGATTTGGAGAAAAAGGGAAGTGATCTCACATATTCAAGGTAAGTAAACCTACTTTGAAACTTAATTTGAGCAAACATGTGTTGAATGAATTTTTGCATGTTTTATATGTGATGGTATGAGAGAATTATGGGCTGTTTTTTTTATGTTTCTTGATGTATTAATTCTAGCCATGAGAAGTAGTTTAGGTATGTGATGATCTTGGTGAAGTTGTGGAAGATTTTGTGTTGAAATTTTGAAGTGTAGAGAATTGTGAAAATGGACAGGTTTGATGCTATAATTAGTGAGTTTTTGGCTCACATTTGGTTGAATTAGAGAGTTGTGGAAGGTATCAACAAGGTAGTTGCATGTGCATATGAAGTGCTTGATGAAAATCCAAAAAGAAATTGCATGCATTAGTTGGCTAAACCCTAATGAGGAAAGGGTTAGAGAAAGGCAAGGCTTGAAGTTTGAATGTATTTTATTGATCTTTCACCTGTTTGTCGCAGGGTAGAATGGCTAGAAAGGTTAGGAGTAAGTGGAGGTAAATAGGTATGGAAAGCCTTAAAGTAGCATGTTACCAAGGTTGCCCTATCAAACCTGTGACCTTCTGAGTGATTTTTGGGTACTTATCTTTCGAACTGGATTGAGTCGTAACATAAAGGTTGTAGCCCTTTCTCTAAGCTTTAAAAGAGACCAAGATCCATAGCATCCAATATGTTAACTGGAGCTATGCCTTCTTGAATTGACATGTGGCAGAATGACTATCTCCAAGAGTGCTTCCACTTTATTAGGTTATTTGTGTCTAATAATCTAATTGATCCAAGTATGAAAATGATGCTAAAGGGTTGTGAGCTGTTTGAATGAGTGGTCTTTGTGATTATTTAATGATTGTATGAACATATATGTTTGATGTAATGAATGACCCATGGAGGCTATGTTCATATGGAAGTGTATGTTTTTTTTTTAGAGAATTCAAGTGTAGATTTCCATAGCTTGGAAATTCATGTTGAAAGTGTATATATCTATTTCTATTCTCTTTCTATATTTACCTATGGTATAAGGTTTTTACGATGGGAACCCGTGAGTGATAGAGATGCCCACATACACGCCGCCACAAGCGACCGGCGTCAGCAGCGAGATATAGTATTTGTACAGTCCCGTGAGTAATGTATGTGGATGAGGCTGTACCTATATGTGTATCCAGACTGCCTCCTTGGCCGCATCAGCTAATGCAATATACTTACCCTCCATTGTCGAGTCCACTCACAATCTTTACTTGGGAGCTTTTCTAACTCACCTGCAACCCCATTGAGACAAATACAAACCCTGATTGCGATTGATAATCATCTTTGTCCATTTGGGAACTAGCATCATTGTATCCTCTTACATGAGCTCATCTTCCCCCTCCTAAACCAAGAACATATCCTTAACCTCTTCAAGTACTTAAGAATATTCTTGACAGCCATCCAGTGATGCTCACCTGATTCCGATTGATATCTTACTACAAATGCTCAAAAGCACATGAGACATCAATCCGAGTATATAGCATGGTATGCATGAGGATCCATTGCTGATGCATATCAGATCCTCTTCATCCTATCTCTCTCATCTTGTGTTCTAGAGACACAATTCCTTAGAGAGATAAACACCATGTGACATCGGAAGAAATCCCTTCTTGAATTCTTCCATACTGAATCTTTTCAGTACTTTGTCAATATATGCACTATGCCTTGGGCCAAGCAACCTACGCGATCTATCATGATAGATCTTTATTCAAAGGTGTCAGGGTTGCTTCCCCTAAGTCCTTCATGGAGAAGCACTTGGATAACCAAGTCTTTACTGACTACAAGTTCAGTATATAATTTCCGATCAGAAGTATGTCATCGACATACAACACTAGGAATGCCACTGCGCTCCCACTCACTTTCTTGTAAACCCAGGGCTCATCTTCGTTCTTGATAAAACCAAATTCTCTTACGGCTTTATCAAAGTGAATGTTCTAGCTCCTTGAAGCTTGCTTGAGTCCATATATAGATCTCTGCAACTTGCATACCTTATCAGCTTGCCTATCAAGAACGAGACCATCGGGTTGTGTCATATACACATCCTCTTCAAGGTTTCCATTTAGGAAAGCTGTTTTGACATCCATTTGCCAAATCTCATAGTCATGATATGCAGTAATCGCAAGCATAATCCGGATTAATTTAATCATGGCAACCAGCAAAAAGGTTTCTTTATAGTCAATTCCATGAATTTGTTTGAAACCTTTTGCTACTAGTCGTGCCTTATAAGTATGCACCTTGCCATCCATGTCAGTCTTCTTCTTGAAGACCCATTTACACCCTATGGGTTTTACCCCTTCAGGTGGTTCCACCAGAGACCATACTTGGTTCTAGTACATGAAGTCCATCTCAGATTTCATGGCTTCAAGCCATTTAACAGAATCTAGATCCGATATAGCGTCTTTGTAGGTTTTGGGTTCATCGTCTTGGTAGACTAGTACGTCACCATGTTGAGTCACGAGATAACCATATCTCTCGGGCTCATGGCATAGTCTCCCAGATCTACGTAACTCGTATGCTACTTGAGGTGGTTCACTTTGATCAACAAGTTGTGGAGTAACCTCCTCTTGATGTTCAAACACCTTCTGTGGCACATCATCTCGTCCTTCGTCTAGTATATTTTGTGGTTCTAGAACTTCATCGAGTTCTACTTTTCTCCCACTAGTACTTCTTAGGAAAAATTTCTTTTCTAGGAAAACACCAGAACGAGCAACAAAAAATTTTGCGCTCTTCTGGGTGGTAGACATAATATCCTTTGGTCTCCTTTGGATACCCCACAAATATACATTTACAGGATTTTGGGCCCAGCTTGTTCGAAGTCAATTTCTTAACATAAGCTTCGCAACCCCAAATCCTTAGATAAGACAAGCTAGGCTTTCGCCTATTCCATAGCTCATATGGAGTCTTATCTACAGACTTTGATGGCACATGATTCAAAACATGAGTCGTAGTTTCTAGGGCATAACCCCAAAATGATATAGGTAAATCACTAAAACTCATCATTGACCTAACCATATCAAGTAAGGTCCTATTCCTCCTTTCGGACACTCCATTGTGTTGGGGTGTATACGGAGGGGTGAGTTGTGATACTATCCCACATTCCTTCAGGTATTCAGAAAACCCTGAGCTTAAGTATTCACCTCCTCGATCTGACCGAAGAGCTTTAATAATTTTGCCCAACATATTCTGTACTTCATTCCTGAATTCTTTGAATTTATGAAAAGCTTTAGATTTATGTCTCATGAGGTAGACATAACCATATCTACTGAAATCATCAGTAAATGTGTGATGAAGTATGAATATCCACCTTTGGCTTCAATTGTTAGTGGACCACATACATCACTATGGATGATGCCTAACAGCTCAGTAGCCCTTTCACTTTGTCCTGTCAAAGGAGCCTTGGTCATCTTGCCTAACAGGCATCACTCGCATACCTCAAATGACTGAAAGTCAAAAGGGTCTAAAACTCCATCCCTTTGAAGTTTAGCAATGCGGGTCTCATTAACATGACCCAATCTACAATGCTAGAGGTATATGTGGTTTTGATCGCTATGTTTAGCTTTCTTGGTTTCAACATTGAGAATATCATTATTGTTTAAATCAAGAACATATAATCCATTATATAACCTTTCAATCCCAAATAGAATACCATTCAAACTAAAGGACAACAATCCATTAGATATCTCAAAATGATACCCCATATTATCCAAAATGGATACTGAAAAAATATTTCTAGAAATAGAAAGTACGTGATAACAGTTATGTAGTTCCCACAACAAGCCCGTAGGTAAACATGAACAGTAAGTCCATACATCCAATACAGCCACATGTGCTCAATTTCTAACTCGTAGGTCCACCTCTCCTTTAGTGAGCACTCTACTCTGCCTTAGTCCCTACACATCAGTACAAATGTGAGTACCACATCCCGTGTCAATGACACAAGATGTTGAGGGAGAGAAGTTAATCTCAATCATAAACATACCTGAAGTCGTAGCATCTGACTTCTTCTTGCTTGCGAGGAAAGCCTTGTAGTGTTTCCTCCAATGGCCAGGCTTACCACAAAAGAAGCAGACTACTTTGCCCTTCCCAATGCCACTCTCAGGCCCAAGAGCAACCTGTCTTTTGGGCTTGGGCTTGGGTTTGGCCTTCGCCTTACCCTTGCCGTTACCCTTTCCTTTATTGGCAGCAACCAGTAAAATAGGCTTGGACTTTTTCAAGTCCTGCTCTGCAGTCCTCAGCATGTTCAAAAGTTTCGACAGGGTTTTCACCATCGTGTTCATATTGAAATTCATTATGAACGGTGCATAAGAGTCAGGCAAGGATTGCAAAATCAAATCCATTTGTAATTCTGCATCCAACTCAAATCCCAAAGTCTCAAGCCTCTCTATGTGCTCGATCATCTCGAGAAAATGAGGACCAACTTGGGCTCCCTCAGTCAGACGACTCCCAAACAGTGCTTTCGACACCTTGTACCTCTCATGCCGAGCATTTCCTTCGAAAAGCTCCTTGAGGTGTAGAATAATGGAAGTAGCGTCTATATTCTCATGCTGCTTTTGCAGCACAGGTGTCATCGATGTTAACATTAAGCATTGAACGCCATCAACATCATCAAAGAACTTTTGATAAGTATTTTTTGCTTCCTGAGTGGCATCAGGATCAGGCTCAGCCATGTATGGCTTTTCAAGGATATACAATTTCTTTTCCGACTTAAGTATAATCCGAAGATTACGATACCAGTCTGAGAAATTGGATCCATCCAACCTGTTTTCTTTCTCGAATATCGGTCGTAGGTTCATAATGCTCATTTTGGTGAATCTACAATTACAGAAAAGATAAAGTCATTATAAAGTTCATTATTTATTTAATATGGTCTTTTATTAAACGATACTCCCACTATTTCACTCAAGTCAATAGCCCTCACTATTAACTCGGGAAAACCCGTTGACTTTCCTAGTGGACTGAGATCCCATCCTACCCATTTCAAACCTTTGCTTTAGCGAACAAGCCAAAATGAGTTGATTAGGTAGGCCAACAAACTTAATCCACACCAGTTGATAGCTCCTACTATCAACCTCAAATGTGAAAAAGCCAACAAGCCAATCACACAATCCAATGGCTCCAACCATCGTCCTCAAGTGTGATTCTCAGTATCAGTAGAGTGGACATTACATGTCACCATGTACACACAATATGTGTACTTCTCTACTATGCCTATGACACGTTTATCAACCTTCACTTTGGAAAACAAGCAAAACCGTCATTTTAAGTCGACCCATTACCATTAAGGAAAACTCCAATGCATTTTAACCTCCCACTGGTAGAAGTGTACCCCTCGCTTTGGTGAACAAGGTTTCGACGAACAATGGTTTGATTAAAACCATGGTGATGGAAGGCTTACGTGACTTAATATACTTTAATTGAGGGTTTATTATTTAATGTCTCACAAGATTATTATATTTGTTAGAATGATATTGTTTGGCATGTTATTGAACATTCAACCTTAGCATGCATTCTAAACAAAATATTAAAATGTGCCGGTACATGGCCCAACTAAAACCGATTTCCTCGAGCCTAGAGGAATCGGTAGGACACCTATGGGTCTTGTAATAAAATCTTGAGTCTTCAAATATGATTGTCTCTTCCTTGATCCGTCTTCAAATACATTACAAAAACATCATTGTAAATTTACAGTGAGAATAATTATACAAAATTCTTTACATCAATAAATTTAGAAACCTCGATTTACATTCGAAGAGAATGAGATGAGAAGAGAATGTACATCGAGAATAGGAGAAAGGCAAGACACGCATGCCCTATTTTATAAATTACAACCATACATACCCAAAAAAAATTAAAACATTCACCATAGGTCTAAAGCTCATGTACTGGGCACCATGCAATATACAAACAAGTACATGGCATACATTTCAAAAACAATCAATTTTTGAATTGGGTGGGTTAATTATAATTACCTCCTGACAATTTATAGATCTACATGTGGTCCAAAAGTTTTGAAACTTTACAATTTGGCCCCTGTGCACTCAGAAGTGCGCTCGCTGTGGCGATGGGTTAGATCGCCGCAGCGTGCACTGATTAACGTCGCGCTCACGCTTCATGTGTGCTTGCCGTCGCGAGCGTTGATTGTGAATAGCACTCGTCCTAATGACGATCGCCACGGCGATGGGTTATATCGCCGCGGCGAGCACTGATTTTTGCATTCAGTGTGTACCCCAACAACGCACGCTGCGACAATGGGTTATATCATCGCGGTGAGCGTACACTGATCTACAGCAACAAATCAGTTCAACCAGCCACCAAAAGTACGCCAATCGGATTTTGCAATCAATCTAAGCTACTGATTTCAACAAAAATCCATAACCCAATGTTCCAAACTTGCAGATCATCAACAAAATTAAATTAATCAATTAATTTATTTCTTAAAACATGCTCTCATGGTAGATTTTGTGCAGATTCATCAAGGCAACATGTTATCAATCAAATACATGTAATCAACCATTCACAAAAACTGTAAAATCTGGTACCTAGGCTTTGATACCACTGTTAGGAAACGATCCAATTACGCAGCAAAAAGAAAAATATTTACGACATGGATTGTTCCTTAGAACCAAGATCAAGGTACAAATTTACAGTTTATATATATTAAATAAGAATCTGCAGATTTCAGTTTAAAGTTTAAGAAATCATACCCTCGTTTGGAGGCTCCTCCAACTTGTCTCTGAACGTATTTCGCTACCGACCCAAGTGTAGGATCGAACCGGTGTAGTCCACACAAAGATAACCTCAAGGAACTAAAGAGGGATTTGCTAGATCCTCTTTAGCCTTTAAGAACCAAGAAGAAAACAAAGTGTGTTTGATTTTTAGCAAAAATGCAAAACTGGCGTGGAGAGTGTTTAAAGGGTTTGGAATTTTTCTTTCATTGATTGAATGAGTTAATCCATTTATTTCACAAAGTGTGCACTTATGTAGTGCACACTATACCCTATTCCATCATGGAATGGGCTTGGGCTCCAACCCAAATACCCCTTGTATCCAAACATCCCCTTTAAGATATTTTTTTTTAATTTTAATTTATCATTATCTCAATTAAATTAAATTAATATTATGTATAATATATATTAACATTTAACAATAATGATAATTTATTTAAATATATGCGAACACATATTTAAACGTAATCTCACTTATTTAATTTTAATATCAAATTAAATAAAGGCTACGACCGCAGCAAATTTAATTACATTGTGAAATTACCAAAATACCATTTTGCCTAAAAAGACGAAAATGCCCTTCTTCTAAATTGGTTCTTAAATTATCTTCTATATGTATGACTCGTAGGCTCGTCATCATACCGGTAGTGTGTAGTATCGCAATTAACACCAATTAATCGTCTCACTACACACAGACTAAGATTGGCCCCTAGCAAGGCATTATGGCCACCTGATAGATTCAGATTCAGCGAAACAGCTACCTGTCAACGATATTGTAATAACTCCTTTATACTAGGATACTCATAGAAATACATAAAGTAAAATACGTTTATATCAACAAAAGTAGATGGGCCCAAATTTTTTTTTTATTACATATAAACATTCTTATTACCAAATAAGATATCATTTTACAAAAAGTTATCAAAAATAGTAGACAGTGTAGCTATTGCTCCTCGCTTGCTGACGCCAATCCGACTGTGTCCTCACCTAGATCCTTTAACACAAAGAAAAACAATGGGGTGAGCACAAAAATAATGCTTAGTAAGTAAATCCTCTACTCGTCTGTCCCCGTAACTCTCTCTCTCTTAATTCTTTCATTACACACTTCTCGTCTCAGTTTATTTTCTTTTTCTGTTTCTCTTTCACACATCTCTTTTTTATTAATTTTCTATTGTAAGTAGCGGCCTCATCTTACCAGAGGCACGGCCGGGTGGAGTTCACAAAGCACCAACCCACTTTTCGTGACTTTACTCATTCTCTCTTTATTCTTTCTCATTCTTTCTCACTTGAATGTCACGGCCTCATCTTACCAGAGGCACGGCCGGGTGAAGTTCACAAAGCACGAACCCACTCTTTGTGACTGCCGGGTGGAGTTCACAAAGCACGAACCCACTCTTTGTGTTTTTCTCATTCTCTCTACTCTTAGAGTAGTTCATTCACAAAGTTCTCTACTCTTTCTCAAGCTACTTCTTAGTGCACAATTAATGTATAAGGATGGTTCATGGTTAAAATTTCTTACTTAATGCACTTATGAAATGCACAAATGCAATGTTGCATCAAGATAGTCATTCTGCACAGGTCACACTCAAGAAGGCATAACTTGAGTTATACACATCGTATTGCTACGGTTATGGTATCGTTTTGAAGATTAGAGATAGGGCTACAACTTTTATGTTTTAGTCTCAACCTAGTTTGTAACGCCCCACTTGAGGTACGCAGTTATTGTTTCTTCTTTTGCTCTTATTTGAGTTGGGTTCTTGGTAATATTGTTTGGTTGACCTTTGATTGAGTGTTATGTTGAATACTTGCTCTGAAATTGGTGGAAAATAGAAGAAGTTTAGTGTTTCAGTCTTCGCCGCGGCGAAGAGGTCTTGAAGCCACGGGGAAGCTGCTGGACAGTTTCGCCGCGGTGACAGAAGTTTCCTCGCCGCGGCGACAGGCTGACCAAAATGTTGTTAAGTTTTAGATATTTTCTTCCCTAGGGGCAATTTGACCATTCTACCCCTAATTAGCAGGAAAAGTGGGGAGTAAATTGAAAGGATTTTTCATGGAGAAATGTGCTATGGGGGTGTGTTGGTAATGAATCAAGGATATAGATAGAATTCCCAAAGAAGAGTAAGGGCAAAATGGGAAGGCTTGTGTATAAATTTCATTAAAGGAATTAAGACATTTCAAAACCCTTCATTCTTCTTCTCCAAGCCACTCTCCTCTTGCTTCCTTTCAATTTCTCTTCTTTTGTTCAAGGAGTTTTGAAGGGCTTTTGGAGTGATTAAGGTAGAAAATCAATCTAAGGCACCCTAAGGTAAGAATTCTTGCTGTGGTTGTGAAGCTTTGTGAGTTTTTGTATATATTTGATATTGAGGTTTTGTTCTTTTGGTTAAGAGTAGAGAAAAAGTCAAGCAAACCAATTGAAAGGAGAGAGTTGTGAAATCTCTCCATAACAAGGTAAGTAAATCCCAACCCAAGTTGAGATTTGAGAATTTTCTTGATTAGGGTTTTGATAGCAATGATGTATGTATGTGATATACATGTTATATGCCATGTTATTGAGGCTTAAATAGAGATTTCTAGTGCTTTGTGATTGTTTATGCCTTTCAAATATAAGAAGTGAGTTGTGGGTTGGAAAGGTAGTTTGAGATAGAATTGAAGGGGTATTGTGGAACCCTTTTGGAGTGTCTTTCTTTGGCAGGTTATGTGGCTATGTGAGGGGCATTCTCCCCATTTTGGATGGTTAGAGAAAGATTTAGAATTATTGTTATAGTAGAGTTTTATTATGCACTTGAGTGTTTGATGAAATGCCTAATAGAGATTTGAGTAGAGTAGTGAATCTTAATTCTTGCACATTGCATGTTGGCATTTCATAAGTGTATTAGTGGAGATGAACCATCCATAAGCAATAATTGTGCATTGAGAAGTGACCTAAGAAAGAGTAGGAAACTTTGTGTATGCACTTACTCTATGAGTAGAGAACTTGGTGGATGCAACTACTCTAAGGGTAGAGAGAATGAGAAGTGCTAGATAGAGTGAATGAGAAGAGTATTAGAAATGGGTTGATGCTTTGTGATCATTACCCGACAGTTATGAGAATCGGGTGGATGCTTTGTGATCAACTCGACTAGCCATTAGAAATGGGTCGATGCTATGTGATCATCACCCGATAAGTAGTAGAAACGGGTGGATGCTTTGTGATCATCACCCGGTTAGTTATTAGAAAGGGGTTGATGCTTTGTGATCATCACCCGACATTTATTAGAAGTGGGTTGATGCTTTGTGATCATCACCCGAAGTGATTAGGAACGGGTTAGTGCTTGGTGATCGTTACCCGAAAGTAATGAGGAACGGGTAGGTGCTATGTGGTCCCCACCGATAGCTACGAAAACCGGGTAGGTGCTTTGTGATCTCCACTCGATAGTCACTAGGATAGGGTTGGTGCTATGTGAACTCCACCCGACAGTCATGAAGAGTGGATGGTGCTGTGTGGACGCCATCCGGCCGTACCTCCGGTAAGATGAGGGCATGACGTTTAGTAGGAAACAACAGAAAGTGTGAGGAAAGAATTAGAGTAATACATACGGGGATAGACAGATAAAGGGTTTTACTTACTGAGCATTGTTTTGTGCTCACCCCGTTATTTTCCTTGTGGATGCAGGATCTAGGTGATGATGCAGTCGGAGGGCGTCGGCAAGCGAGGAGCAATAGCTACACTGTTCCCTGTTTTGTCTTTTAAAATGGCATTTTTGTAAATGACGTTCTTTGTGTGTAAAAAGCATATGACTTATAATGAAAAGAAAGTTTTTTGGGCCCAATTTTCTATCGTTATTATGCATGCATTGTATTAGTTTACAGTAGTTGTGTACATAGTTCAATCTGTAAGATGCCTAAAAATCATCAGAAGGTCACGGCTGTGACAGGGCAACCATGGTACATGTTCTCACTTAGGCATTTCATCAAACAACATTGTGCCTAAACAAACCCTAATTTAATTATCATTCAATTTGTTTCCTAAACCATCCAAAATGAGAGAAAAAACTCTTTGTATCATCACAAAACCCACGGCACAAACACTCCCACAATACTTCTCCAATTCATTTAATTCATCTCAAACTACATTCTCATCACTCAACAACACTTTCATAATTGAAGTGTATTCAACACACAAAGAAAATATTCATTCAACTCATCTCAATAACATAACATACTTATACATACATAAATCTCTACTCAATTTCTACTTAAAGGATTTCTCAAATCTCAACTTGGGTAGGATTTACTTACCTTGTAATGGAGAGATTTCACTAACACTTTCCTTTCCTTTGATAGCTTGTCTCTTCTCCACAACTTTAAACAATAAAACCATAAGACTTCAATATACATATATAAGCAAAACTTCACATCTAAAGCAAGAATCCTTACCTTAGGATGCCTTAGATTAACTTTTTACCCCAAACTACTCAAAAAGCCCTCTAAAATTCTTGAAATATTGAAAGAAGAGTTGAGAGGAAGTGGTGAATGGGAATGGTGGTGGAGAAGAAAAAATGAAGGGCTTTTTAAACCCAAACCCTTATTAACTTACAGTTAATACATGCCTTCCCATTTTGCTCTTGCTCTTTCTTGGAAATTTCATCTATGTCCCTTAGTCAATTACAATAATGCCCTAATTTTTATTGCATTCTCCATGAAATTCTATCTCTTTTCACCCCCCAATTTTTCAACTAATTTTGAGTGAAAAGACCATTTTACCCCTAATGAAAGTTTAAGGGATTTTCTTCACATTTTTTCTCAAAATAACTTTAACAAAATTCAACTAAGGGTAAAAGAACATAAATTAAATTACATACCTCCATGTGGGCGTTACAGATATGGTTACCGTACAATTTGATCATTTCATCATCCGATATCTCGACAAGACCGAGGCATAGAAATAGTGTCAAACTTCGGTTACTCTCGATATTGTGTATTCAGTTACTGGACCAATGACCTGTATTATAAATTGGATAGAGCAACAACTCAATCCCACTGTGGCCATAGTTTTTGTGTCATTGCCATTTATTGAATTGTGCCGTGAGATAACTTCTTCTGTACCCGGGAGTGATGAATCCTCTATCGATCTACCATAGTCTTGATACACTCATTGATGCAGCCAATCACTACCATATTGACAGCTCTAAATAGAACTGCGTTAAGCTAGTGTCAAACTACACTAATCGGTGCACAAGGCGCTTCGGTGATCTCAAGTCTAAGGATCACATGCACCACCATTCATTAGAGGATTTGTTCCATAGACACTAGGGTTACCATCCATATGGAATCCTCTAGTGGGTCAGTCCAGTGAACTTGCCTACATCAAGCACCCATGTGTTGCACCAGGTTGTCACCAAACAACCTTGACAAGTGAGATCAGTCATTGCTTTTCGACAAGGTCGTTCAACACTATGATAGCCTTACCGTATTATCTGTGCCCTTACTTCAGAATAATACTGGGGCTACGGATGTTTCTGGAATGGCCACTATATGTGCTCATAGGGTTCTCACTATCAAGATTTGAAACACTTGATACCTTCATCATAGTTCTCCCATTCTAAGGACATATATCAATACATACAATGATGATTTACACGGTATAGTATAAAATGCCTTTTATTGATCAATGAACTTTATCACAAAGAGTCAATTCTACAATAATTGATTGGCTCTAGGGCATCTACTCTAACAACCTGGATCCGATTGATATCTACTACAAGTGCTTAATACACATGAGACATCAATCCGAGTACACAACATGGCATACAAGATGGATCCAATTGCTAACGCATATGGGATCCTCTTCATTCTATCTCTCTCATCGTGTGTTTTAGGACACATATCCTTAGAAAGACAGACACCATGTGACATTAGAAGAAATCCCTTCTTAGATTCTTCCATACTGAATCTCTTCAATACCTTGTCAATGTATGTACTCTGACTTAGGCCAAGCAACCTATGTGATCTATCTCGGTAGATCTTTATTCCGAGGATGTAGGCTGATTCTCCTAAGTCCTTTATGGAGAAGCGCTTGGATAACCAAGTCTTTACCGATTGCAAGTTTGGTATATTATTCCTGATCAAAATATGTCATCGACATACAACACTAGGAATGCCACTGTGCTCCCACTCACTTTCTTGTAAACACAAGGCTCATCTTCGTTCTTGATAAAACCGAATTCTTTTACGGCTTCATTGAAACGAATGTTCTAGCTCCTTGAAGCTTGCTTGAGTCCGTAAATGAACCTCTGCAACTTGCATAACTTATCAGCTTGACCATCAAAAACAAAACCATCGGGTTTTGTCATATACAAATCCTCTTCAAGGTTTCCATTCAGGAAAGCTGTTTTGACATCCATTTGTCAAATTTCATAGTCATGATATGCATCAATCATAAGCATAATCCGGATAGACTTAATCATGGAAACCAGCGAAAAGGTTTCTTTATAGTCAATACCATGAATTTGTTTGAAACCTTTGGTAACAAGTTGTGCCTTATAAGTGTGCACCTTGCCATCCATGTCAGTCTTCTTCTTGAAAACCCATTAGCACCCTATGGGTTTTACCCCTTTAGGTGGTTCCACCAGAGACCATACTTGGTTCTGGTACATGGAGCCCATATCAGATTTCATGGCTTCAAGCCATTTAATGGAATCTGGATTCGATATAGTGTCTTCATAGGTTATGGGTTCATTGTCTTGGTAGACTAGTACGTCACCATGTTGAGTCACGAGATAACCGTATCTCTTTGGCTCATGGCATACTCTCCTAGATCTATGTACCTCCTGTGCTACTTGAGGTGGTTCACTTTGATCCACAGATTATGGAGTGACCTCCTCACGATGTTCAACCACTTCTTGTGGCACATCTTCCCATCCTGTGTCTAATGTACCTTGTGGTTCTAGAACTTCATT
This sequence comes from Pistacia vera, assembly GCF_008641045.1. Classification (NCBI taxonomy): domain Eukaryota; kingdom Viridiplantae; phylum Streptophyta; class Magnoliopsida; order Sapindales; family Anacardiaceae; genus Pistacia; species Pistacia vera. The sequence goes on along the minus strand of NW_022195028.1, from coordinate 1,721,853 downwards.
GAGTTATACATTTCTCCCACTAGTACTTCTTAGGAAAAATTCTTTTTTTAGGAAGACATCAGTACGAGCGACAAATATTTTACGCTCTTTTGGGTGGTAGAAATAGTATCCTTTGGTTTCCCTAGGATACCCCACAAAAATGCCTCTCTCAGATTTTGGGCCCAGCTTGTTTGAAGTTAATTTCTTGACATAAGCTTCACAACCCCAAATCCTTAGAAAAGACAAGTTGGGCTTTTGCCCGCTCCATAGTTCATATGGAGTCTTATCTATAGACTTTGACGGCACATGGTTTAGTACGTGAGTCATAGTTTCCAAGGCATAACCCCAGAATCATGCAAGTAGATCACTAAAACTCATCATGGACCTAACCATGTCAAGTAAGGTCATATTCCTCCTCTTAGACACTCCATTGTGTTGGGGGTGTATACGCAGGGGTGAGTTATGATACTATCCCACATTCCTTTAGGTATTCAGAAAACCTCGAGCTCAAGTATTCACCTCTTCGATCTGACTGAAGAGCCTTAATATTTTTGCCCAACATATTCTGTACCTCATTCCTGAATTCTTTGAACTTATCAAAGGCTTCAAATTTATGTCTCATGAGGTAGACATAACCATATCTACTGAAATCATCAGTAAATGTGATGAAGTAGGAATATCCACCTTTGGCATCAACTCTTAGTGGACCACATACATCACTATGGATGATGCCTAAGAGTTCAGTAGCCCTTTCACTTTGTCTTGTGAAAGGTGACTTGGTGATCTTGCCTAAAAAGCATGACTTGCATACCTCAAATGACAGGAAGTCAAAAGTGTCCAAAACTCCATCCTTTTGAAGTTTTGCAATGCGGGTCTGATTAACATAACTCAATCTACAAGGCCATAAGTATGTATGGTTTTGATCGCTATGTTTGGCCTTTTTGGTTTCAATGTTGAGAATATCCTTATTGTTTAAATCAAGAACATATAATCCATTATATAACCTTGCAATTCCAAATAGAATACCATTCAAACTAAAGGACAACTATATATTAGAAATTTCAAAACGATATCCTATATTATCCAAAGTGGATACTGAAATAATGTTTCTAGAAATTGCAGGTACAAAATAAGAATCTTTGGGTTCTAATAATAAGCCCGTAGGCAAAGATAAACAATAAGTCCCTATAGCTAATACAACCACATGTGCTCCATTTCCAACTCATAGGTCCACTTCTCCCTTGGCAAGCAATCTACTCTACCTTAGTCCCTACACATCAATACAAATGTGAGTACCACACCCTGTGTCAATGACCCAAGATGTTGAGGGAGAGAAGTTAATCTCAATCATATACATACCTGAAGTCGAAGCATCTGATTTCTTCTTGTTCACGAGGAAAGCCTTGCAGTGTTTCCTCCAGTGGCCAGGCTTGCCATAATAGAAGCAGACCTTCCCACCTTTCCTAATGCCACCCTCAGGCTTGAGAGCATCATGTCCTTTGGGCTTGGGCTTAGGATTGGCCTTGGCCTTTCCCTTGCCCTTACCCTTTCCTTTATTGGCAACAACCAGTAAAATAGGCTTGAACTTTTTCATGCCTTGCTTTGCAGTCCTTAACATGTTTAGAAGCTCTGACAGAGGTTTCATCATGGTGTTCATATTGAAGTTCACTAGGAATGATGAAAAGGAACCAAGTAAGGATTGCAGAATTAAATCCACTTGTAATTCTGCATCCAACCCAAATCCCAAAGTCTCAAGCCTCTCTATGTACCCAATCATCTTGAGCACATGAGGACCAACTTGGGCTCCCTCAGTCATGCGACTTCTAAACAATGCACTCGACACCTTGTCCCTCTCATGTCGAGCGTTTCCTTTGAAAATATATATGTATTCAAGTACAAAATAGTGGGCCCAAAAATTTCTTTACTTTTATATACTAAATTCTTTACAATAACAAAAGTATCTTACACATAAACTCAAAATACAGGGGACGGTAGTGCCATTCTCCTTTGCTATCGACATTCCATCCGACCGCTTCTCACCTATTTCTTGTAAAAATGGAGAAATCAATGGAGTGAGCACCAATTGCTTAGTAAGTAAATCCGCTATGCTACCCTTCTATCTCCGTTGCTTATATTCTGAATTTCTTTCCTTACGTCACACTTCTCTATTCTTCTTTGTTCTTTCTCTATTTCTAATTCTCACTACTCATGATAGTAGGCATAGTATCATGCTTAGGTATGATGCAAATGCATATATACATAGGATGTGCATTTTTCTTTTCTGTTTTTCTGCTTTTTTATTCTATTTTCTCTCCCCTTTTCTATGTTTCTTTCTTTCTTTTCTATTTTTTCTTTCTTTCTATTCTTTCTTTCCGATCGGACTTGGTTGAGGCATGGATTCGGAACCCTGGTCGTGTGAGTGAGTATAGTCCTCATTTATATGCATTTCTTACAGACTGTACAAATTCTTCTTCTTCTTAGGCCGCTCATTAAAGGCGACGTGCATGTAGGTATATTCTTCTGGGTACAGTCCTCATCCACATGCACTCTTACGAACTATACAAATTCTTCTTCTTATTCTTAGGCCACTCACTGAAGGTGGTGTGCATGTGGCAATATTCTTCTTCTTGTCACTCACGGGTTCCCCACCGCAACAACCTTCTTTTCTCTTATCTTTCTTTTAGAAATTAGTATTCAATTTCTTTTCTTTTCTTTAATTCTCTTTTCTTTCATTGCTCTTTAATATTCTTATTCTTATATGTATGTATGCATGTAGATGGATTTTTCTTATTGCTCTTTCTCAATTCAAATGATTAAATGTAAGAATGCAATATGGCATGTAAACATGTCATTCTCTACTTTCTCTACCATCTACAAACTCATTTCAAAATAATAAATCAACATACTCATACATGCACTTCTCTATGAACTTCCATCAAACACTTTATATGCACAAATAAAGCACTAAGGTGATTACACTCCCATAACAATCTCTAACCACCAAAATTTTTAGAGCAAAGCTCCCTAAAAACAACTCCAAACCTGGCCAGGAAAATACACTCCATAACTCTACTCAAATTCTTTCTTAGCTCATCCAAACTTCTATCAATTTGTATAAACACAATCATCACTCCTCATGGTAGAATTCTAATCATGAATCCTCATCAATTCTATTAACAATTCTCAATACTCAAGCATATAAATACATATAAGAAAATTCTCTACTCAAGTATTGCTCAAATTATGACTAGGGTTGGATTTACTTACCTTGAACTTGGGTAGTTCCACACTAGAATCTCTCTCTTTGGTAGACTTCCTCTTCTTCTTAAACCCTAAGCATATAAACTATAAGAATTTAACACTTTAAAAAAATTAATCTCACATCTTATTGCAAGAATTCTTTCCTTTGGATACTCAGGATTGAATATCTACCAAAATCCAACCAAAAATCCTCTAAATAGCCTTGGAAATTTGATGAAGAAATTGAGAGAATTTGGGGATGAAAGTGGCATGTAAGGGGTAGAGAATGGTAGGGTTTTCATTCTTGAACCCTTAATATCTCATTTATTACTTGTACTTTCCCATGTTGCCCTTATGCTTTCTATGAAATTCCATCTTTGCCCTTTAGTCAATTACAATAATACCCTTATCTCTATTGTATTCTCCATGAAATTCTACTACTTTTCACTCCCCACATTTTCAACTAATTATGGGTGGAATGACAATTTTGCCTTTAAGGAAGTTTTCTAGAATTTTCTTAAAAATTCCAACAAGTTCTTTGCCCCAGCGAAATTATTTCTTCGCCTTGGCGAAAAATTCCAGAGTGTACGTTGCCGCGGTAAACTTTCTTCCTTGCAACGGCGAGGTCTGTAATTCTAAAAGCACGATTTCGGCAGTGTGTATAATGCCGCGGCGAAGTTTGCAAATTCTAATTTCTCAATCTTTCACCTTGAAATAAACAAAACTAAGGGCATTAAAGTATAACTAAGTTACATACCTCAATGTGGGCATTACAGAGATCCCATCTGGCCCATTTCAAACCTTTGCTTTGGCGAGCAAGCCAAAATGGGTTGATTAGGTAGGCCAACAAACTTAATCCATACCAGTTGATAGTAGAGTGGACACTACATGTTGCCACGTACATAGAGCATGTGTACTACTCTACTATGCCTATGACGTGTTTATCAACCTTCGCTTTAGCAAACAAGCAAAACTGTCATTTTAAGTCAACCCATCACTATTAAGGAAAACTCCAATAAATTTTAACCTCCCACACGGTAGAAGTGTACCCTTCGCTTTGGTGAACAAGGTTCCGACGAACAGTGGTTTGATTGAAACCATGGTGATGGAAGGCATACATGACTTAATATACTTTATTTGAGGGTTTTTATTTAATGTCTCACCAATTTATTATCTTTATTAGAATGTCATTGTTTGGCATGTTATTGAACATTCAACCTAAGCATGCATTCTAAACATAAATTAAACATGCCGGTACATGGCACACATAAAACCGATTTCCTCAAGCCTAGAGAAATCGGTGGGTTAACCTAGGGGTTTTAAAAAAAAACTTGGGTCTTCATGTTAGGAAACAATCAAGTCATGGTAGCGGAAATAAAAATCATAAACAACATGGATCGTTCCTTAGAACCAAGATCATGGCACAAATTTAACAATTTATACATTAAATACAAATCTACAAGAAATCAGTTTTAGAGTTAAGAAACCATACGCACGTTTGGAGGCTCCTCCAACTTATCTCTGAATGGGTTTCGCTACCGATCCAAGGGTAGGATCGAACCACCGTTAGTCTACACGAAGATAACCCCAAGGAACTAAAGAGGGATTTGCTAGATCCTCTTAGCCTTAAGAACCAAGAACAAAATCAAAAATAAAATTTTGATTCAAGCATATGTGAAGTGGCATGGAAGAGAGAAAAAGGGGCTCAGGTTTTTATCAAAATGATTGAAATTAATTACTTAATTAATTTCACAAAGTGTTGCACTAATATAATGCACACTTTGCCATATTCCATCATGGAATAGGCTTGGGCACCAACCGAAACAGCCCCTATGTCCAAACAGCCCCATTTAAATATTTTAATTATTATTATTATTTCAATTAAATTCAATTAATATATATTTACCATATATTAACATTTAACAATAATAATAATTCATTTAAATATATGCGAACACATATTTAAATATAATTTCACTTATTTAATTTTATTAACAAATTAAATAAAGGCTACTACCTCATCAAATTTAATTGCACTGTGAAATTACCAAAATACCCTTTCGCCTAATAAGACGAAAACGTCCTTCTTATAAACTGGCTCTTAAATTATCTTCTATGTGTGTGACCCGTAGGCTCCTCATCATACCGGTAGTTTGTAGTATCTCGATTAACACCAATTAATTGTCTCACTACACACAGACCAAGATTGGCCCTTAGCAAGGCATCATGGCCACCCGATAGATTCGTATTCAGCAAAGCAGCTACCTATCAACGATATGGTTATCGTACAATCCAATCCTTTCATCATCTGTTTTCTCAACGAGATCGGGGTATAGAAATAGTGTCAACCTCTGTTACTCTCGATATTATGTGTTCACTTACTAGACCAATGACCTGAATTATAAACAAGATAAAGCAACAACTCAATCCCACTGTAGCCACAGTTTTACTGTCATTGTCATTTACTGAATTGCGTCGTGAGATAACTTCCCCCGTACCTGGGAGTGATGAATCCTCTGTCGATCCACCATAGTCTTGATACACTCCTTGATGTAGCCAATCACTACCAAATTGACAGCTCTGAATAGAACTGCGTTAGGTTAGTGTCAAACTACACCAATCGGTGCACAAGGCACTCTGGTGATCTCAAGTCTAAGGATCACACGCACCACCATTCGTTAGAGGATTTGTTCCATAGACACTGGGGTTACCATCCATATGGAATCCTCGAGTGGGTTAGTCCAGTGAACTTGCCTATAGCAAGCACCCATGTGTTGCACCAGGTTGTCACCAAACAACCTTGACAAGTGAGATCAGTCACTGCCTTTTGACAGGATCGTTCAACACTACGATAGCCTTATCGTATTATCTGTGCCCTTACTTCAAAATAATACTAGGGCTACGGACGTTTCTAGAATGGCCACTATATGTGCTCATAGGGTTCTGTCGAACCGTTCGTCACAGTCACAAAATTAAACCTAAATACCGTAGTTAGCGGTAAGCAGGGTCAAATCCACAGAGAACAAGACTAACAACCTAATGTATTTTGAGTAGCGGAAATGAAATTGGCAATGTGATTAATTAAACTAAACAAACTAAATGCAAATAATAAAAGCGTGAAATTAAAACAAATTAAGGCTTTATAATAAAAATGTTGCCATAACGGTTTTGGTTCGACACGAGACCGACTCACACAATTCTCCTCCACCCTCTACGATCCCCTAAACCTATAAGGCAAGGTAAATCAATGAAATGGCTTCCCGATACTCTAGGTATAATCTATCCTATCTCACCCGATCACTCAAGTTCGATTGGTTAAAGACTATCATTGAACGCCGATAAACGCTACACGACAATACCACTAGTTGGTACGCGATTAACAAATACAATTTGTCAACACTTATCTTCCAATCAACCAACTTCACAATAAATGCAACAACAATAGAAATGAAATTAAATCCGAACACAACTCTATTACAATCGATGCGAAGTAATGAAAAGCAATATTCATCATTCAATTATTTCAAACAATGTTTATCATTCAGCAAGTTCGATGAAAACATTAAATCACAATGGACAACAATATTCATCACAAATTATGCTCAAATCATATTAAAGTATCGAAATCAAACATGAAACGAAAACAAATATAATTCGAAACACAATACTACCAAATGTCCTACAATTGGGCTCATCCAACTAGTCAAGAGCTGATGAGCAGAGTCATGGAGTCAATCTTTATCTCGCCTACGCCGTAACAGACAACTGGGAGCTCAGCTGCTCATAGTGGTGATGACGGAGGCTGAAACAATGGAAACAAAGCTGATCATGGCAGAAAGTAAGTAACCGACAGCGATATGATGCAAAAAAGGGGTAAAAAGGGCCAATAGACAGCCCAAAATACGAACAGTCGCACTCGTCAAAAAATGTTAATTTTCTGGCGGGTCTTCTGGAAAATGGTGGCAAAAATGGGATCCGAAGGTACCGATGGAAAGCTCTGGTGATGGGGAGTTCAGATCAGGTCCTGGGGAGATGAAAGGTCACCGAAAATGAGCAAGATCACGACTAGAAGATGAAGAGGCATGGCGGCTAGATGGCGGATTCCGACGGTTTTGGCTGTAGCTGAAGCTTGGAAGCCTAGATCCAGCCGTGGGGAAGGAAGATCAACCACTAGGAAGCTAAAACGTCATCGAAAACTGCAGAAATCATGACTGGAAGATGAAGAGTCGCGACAGTGGAATGTGAAACGTCGCGGCGGTGGTGATGGCAGGTGATGAAGATCGGTGCACGGGGAAGATGGATCGTCACCGGAGGCTGCCGGAAAGGAAGATGAAGAGTCGTCGAAAAATGGATGAACAGCGCAACCCTGTAACACGACCTTTCGTTTTCATTTTATAGACAAACTATAAAATATCACTTTGGTCCTTGCATAATTGAAAAGTGACAAAATCAACCCTTGTAAATATGACAGTTTACCCCCTAAACAGGATAAATGAGACAAAACCACCCCTAATCCATAAGCAACAACCTAATATCAATTCATATCCTTTCCAAAGTCATTCCAAACATGTTAAATTCATAAGAAAAATATTAGGAAGCGATTTTCGTGAATAAATTCATAAATTCTTTAATTGTCTCAATATACTTCAATTTAATCACACTTGGGGTATTTTTATCACCAAAATAGAGTCACTTTCATACTCTAACAGGTTCTCACTATCAAGATTTGAAACACTTGATACCCTCGTCACGGTTCTCCCATTCTAAAGACATATATCAATACATACAATGATGATTTACGTGATATAGAATAAAATGCCTTTTATTAATCAATGAACATTATTACAAAGAGTTAATTCTACAATAATTGATTGGCGCTAGGGCACCTACTCTAATAATCTCCCAGTTGCACTACAACCAATCATTCATGTATTTAATACCAAATGATCTCAAGTGCCTTTCATGCTTCTGCTGCGACAGAGGCTTTGTTAGTGGATCTGTGAGATTGTCGTCAGTATGCAATTTATTGATCTACACATCTTTCCTCTCAACTATTTCTCTAATGAGATGAAATAGTTCAAAGTGTGTCTAGACTTCTGATCAGACCGTGGTTTCCTGGCTTGAGCGATTACTCCATTATTGTCACAATAGATGTCTATTGGATCAACAATCATGGGAACCACACCAAGTTCAGTGACAAACTTCTTAATCTAGATAACCTCTTTGGCCGTATCTACTAATGCAATATACTCAACCTCCATTATAAAGTCTGCTACAGTGCTTTGCTTGGAGCTCTTCCAACTCACTACACCCCCATTGAGACAAAATACAAACCCTGATTGCGATCGATAATCATCTTTGTCTGTTTGGGAACTATCATCATTGTATCCTCTTACAGTGAGCTCATCTTCCCCTTCATAAACCAAGAACATATCCTTAGTCCTCTTCAGGTACTTAAGAATGTTTTTGACAGCCATCTAGTAACGCTCACCTGTATCCGATTGATATCTACTACAAGTGCTCAAAGCACATGAGACATCAATCCGAGTACATAGCATGGCATACATGATGGATCCAATTGTTGATGCATATGGAATCCTCTTCATCCTATCTCTCTCATCTTGTGTTCTAGGACACATTTCCTTACAAAGATAAACACCATGTGACATCGGAAGAAATCCCTTCTTGGATTCTTCCATACTGAATCTTTTCAGTACTTTGTCAATATATGCACTCTAACTTAGGCCAAGCAACCTACGCGACCTATTACGATAGATCTTTATTCCAAGGATGTAGGCTGCTTCCCCTAAGTCCTTCATGGAGAAGCACTTGGATAACCAAGTCTTTCCCGACTGCAAGTTTGGTACAACATTCCCGATCAGAAGTATGTCATCGACATACAACACTAGGAATGGCACTACGCTCCCACTCATTTTCTTGTAAACACAAGGCTTATCTTCGTTCTTGATAAAAACAAATTCTTTTACGGCTTCATCGAAATGAATGTTCTAGCTCTTTGAAGCTTGCTTGAGTCTATAAATGGATCTCTGCAACTTGCATACCCTATCAGCTTGCCCATCAAGAACGAAGCCATCGGGTTGTGTCATATACACACCCTGCTTAAGGTTTCCGTTCAGGAAAACTATTTTGACATCCATTTGCAAAATCTCATACTCATGATATGCAGCAATCACAAGCATAATCTAGATGGATTTAATCATGGCAACCGGTGAAAAGGTTTCTTCATAATCAATACCATGAATTTGTTTGAAACTTTTAGCAACCAGTTGTGCCTTATAAGTATGCACCTGGCCATCCATGTCAATCTTCTTCTTGAAGACCCATTTACACCCCATGGGCTTTACCCCTTCAGGTGGTTCCACCAAAGACCATACTTGGTTCTGGTACTTGGAGTCCAACTTAGATTTCATGGCTTCAAGCCCTTTAATGGAATCTAGATCTGATATAGCGCTTTTATAGGTTCTGGGTTCATCATTTTCGTAGACTAATACGTCAGCATGTTGAGTCACGAGATAACCGTATCTCTCGGGCTCATGGCATACTCTCCCAAATCTACGTAGCTCTCATGCTACCTCAGGTGGTTCACTTTGATCCACAGTTTGTGGAGTAACCTCATCATGATGTTCAACCATTTCTTGTAGCACATCATCCCGTCCTTCATCTAGCACATCATTCCAAATTATAGCTGGACACAACACCTTCCTATTTTGTATTAAGACTTTATTTTATTTGTAATTACATAGATTAGGATAAAGGTTATTTTGGGATTTTAGAATATTTTTAGGAGATTTAGATTGAGTAGAATTAGAATTCGAATTAGATATTTTTAAAGGGAGATCAGATTCAGGATAACATATATCACACACGCCTCTCTCTTCTCTCTCTGGTGGATTTTTGTTTTTCCTTGGAATTTTCGTGATGGCCATGAGTGGCTAATTTTTATAACTTGTTCGAAGGAAACAAGACCTCGGAATCAATAAACCGTGAGATCAATCTGGTTTTTTTTCTTTAAGTGTTCAATTTATGTTTAAGTATTGAATGTTCTTCTGTGCTTATTTTCATGATTGTTGCGTTTAATTACTAGGAGGCCTACTAGTTTATTAATTGTTGCAATCTACTGCTAAGTTAGATATCAAATCCGTAATTGTTTGATCCCTCTAACTTGTGAAGTAATTAGGGTTTAAGAATTTGCTGCGTCAGGAATTATTAAGTCTTAAGAAGAACATTTGACTGAATTAAATGCAACCGCTTGAGTTTGTGTTGTTTAGCTTTATCGATCTCTCTAGGTCTTAAAGCTACCACTAGATTAAATCTTTAGCGCTTGTCTAGGGTTGTTTAGTAGTAAGGTTAATTAGATCGCTTGTTTCTTAATTAATTACAACTAAGGAGAGATAGGAAAATTGTTCAACGACAAATATTCAGGGTATGAATTGATTTATTTTTGTATTGATGATTAGTTGCAAGATTCCGATGGTGGATGTTGACCTAGACCAAGTTTCGTTATTTGATTGATTTATTGATTAATTTGAATTGTTGTTTTCCTGAAATTGTTTCAGTTTAACTCAACCCCCCCCCCCCCCCCCCCCCCCCCACAATACTAGTTCACATAACATTAAATTCGGCTAGACACTCTCCGTGAGAATGATCCTGACTCACACTACTACATGTGTTTTTAGGTTATAATTCTAGGTGCCTATGACAGCACGCCATAAATACACACTACTGCTAGTTAAAACATGCAACAGCACATAGCAGCTCCACTGTTGCATGCTGCCGTGCATAGGGAGGTGCTGGCCACATGCTCCAACATGTGGCCTTGGGCTGTGCCACCGCAACTGACACAATAGCAACCTTGTATGATAGCAAAAAGGCTGCTGCCACACTAGTAGTAGTGCATGCAAATGAGCCATTGCAATCCTCCACTTTGCTGTTGTTTTGGGCTGCCTCGTGGTGGCCAAGTGCTCCCAACACTTGGCCTTGACTAGCACTTGGTGTTTTAGCCAAGGGCCTAATCTAGTGTGCGATAAAACGTGCACCAAATCTGACCTAGTTTAGGGCCTACATGCCCTGCCTTTCTCTAATTCTCTAATGTACCTTATTTCTCTCATCTCACCCCCCTTCGAATGTAACTCAAGGAATCTTTTCAATAATTTAAAATGTAATATTTTATTTTTGGAAGTTGTGTAATGTTCGAGAAGAAGAAGCAATGGAAAGGAAGAAGGAAAAATTACTTGAAGAATCTGTTTTACTTTTAAACCTAGGTTGACCTACCGATTCCTCTTAACTTGAGGAAATCGGTTTTAGTTAAGGTGATGCACTAACACGTTTCCTTTATGCATAGTATGCATTCTAAGGGTGTATGTTATGACTATAACATGTTAAGAAGATAAAATTGGTAAGACATAAAACAAGAACTATTAGAGTAGGTGCCCTAGAGCCAATCAATTATTGTAGTATTGACTCTTTGTTATCATGTTTTATTATCAATAAAGGCATATACTTATATCATGTTATCTGATTATATTCATATAAGAAAATGATATATGCCCTTAGGATGGTGGAACTGTGATGAGGGTATCGATTGTTTGAAATCCAGATAGTGAGAACCTTATAAGCACATATGGTGGCCATTCTGTTAGAGTAGGTGCCTTAGAGCCAATCAATTTTTGTAGAATTGACTCTTTATAATAATGTTCATTGATCAATAAAAGGCATTTTAGTTCTATATCATGTAAATCATATCTATATGAATTGATATATGTCCTTAGAATGGTAGAACCGTGACGAGGGTATCAAATTTTTCAAATCTTGATTGTGAGAACCCTATGAGCACATATGGTGGCCATTCTAGAAATGTCCGTAGCCCCAGTATTATTCTGACCAAGGGCATTGATAATACGGTAAGTGGTGTGCTGTCGTAGGCACCCAGAATTAAAACCTTCCGAACCTAACTACTGAACTGTAAATAGGGTAAGCAAGGGTCGATCCCACGAAGAGTGTCTAGCTGAATTTTCTTTGATGTGAAAAAGCCTAGGGGGTTTGGGTAAAAATAGAAAAAAATCTCAGCAAAAACAAAAACAATTTAATTCCAATTCAATCAAAATGACGAACTTGGTCTCTGTCAACATCCACCATCGGAATCTTACAACTGATCATTGATGCAAAGATAATCAATTCACACATTGAATATTCACCGTTGGAACTAATTTCCTATCTCTCCTTAATTGTAATTAATCAGGAAACAAGCGATCCTAATTAATCTTACCCCTAAACAACCCTAGACAAGCGCTCAAGATTTAATCTAGTGGCAGCCTTAAGAATTAGAGAGATCGATGAAGCTAAACAACACAAACACAAGCGGTTGTATTTAATTTAGTTGAATGTTCTTCGTAAGGTTATTAATTCCTGACGCAGCAAATTACTAACCCTAATTGCTTCGCAAGTTGGAGGGATCAAACAATTACGGATTTGATATCTAACTTAGCAGTAGATTGCGACAATTAATAAACTAGTAGGCCTCCCTAGTAATTAAATGAAACAATCATAAAATTAGGCATAGAAAAACATCCAATACTCAAACACGAAAATTGAACACAAAGAAAATTATATTAGATCTCACAGTTTATCGATTCCGAGGCTTCCGTTTACTTCGACCAAGTTATCAAAATCAGCCTCTCATGGCCATCACCGAATTACAGAGGAAAAGTTCAGAGANTTTAACCCATAAAAATCCAAACGAAGTCAAAACCCTACCCGTTTTGCTTGAATTGATATTCCGTGTTTCATTTTGCTTTCTTAATTAAGTTTTAATTCTTTGTTTAATTTCATTGTTGTTTTTAATTAAAATTTGCTCCCACTAATCCAAAGAATTCGATTGCTTCAACTTGATAACATTAGGAAACTTAGTGCTTTGCTAACAATCCTCGTGGGAACGATATCCTACCCATCATTTTATTACTTGAGCGACTAGTGCACTTGCTAGTTTTGCATGTTGTAAGAAACACGCATCAGGGTCGTCCCACACATAGTATTTGGCATCACTCTTCATCTTATCTCTTTGAGCCCTAGACAAACCAGGAGGAAAGACGTTAGTAACCAAATAATTTACAAGATTTGCATACCAAGGTAATGTCACACTCGTGGAGAACAAGTGCTCGTCAGGGAACGTTTCTTGCAAATGAAGTTCATCCTCCACGTGAACTAGACGACTCAAATGATCTGCGACATGGTTTTTTGTCCCTCTTTTATCTTTGATCTCCAAATCGAATTCACTCAAGAGAAGTATCCATCTTATTAATCTCGGTTTTGCCTCTTTCTTCGTCATCAAATAACGCAAAGCTGCATGATCAGAAAAAACAATGATTTTGGTACCAAGCAAATAAGATCAAAACTTTTCTAAAGCAAAAACAACAGCTAAAAGTTCTTTCTCAGTGGTGGAATAATTTCTTTGGGCATCATTCAAAATCCCGGAGGCATAATAAATGGCATGAGATGCTTTTCCAATCCTTTGACCCAAAACAGCGCCTACTGCATAAGCACTTGCGTCGCACATTATCTTGAAAGGAACATTCTAGATAGGGGGCTGGATAATTGGGATAGAAGTCAACAGTACCTTCAGCTTATCGAATGCCTCTTTACATGCCTTATTGAGCTCAAAAACCACATCCTTTTGTAGCAACTTACATAGGGGTAATGGTATTTTGGAGAAGTCCTTGATGAATCTTCGGTAAAAACCTGCATGTCCAAGAAAAGAACGAACTTCCCGCACACTAGTGGGGTAAGGTAAAGATTGAATAATGTCAATTTTGGCTTTATCTACCTCAATTCCCCTAGATGAAACAACATGACCCAAAACTAGACCTTGGTCAACCATAAAATGACATTTTTTAGAATTTAACGCAATGTTAGTTTCTATGCATCTTAGAAGAACAAGTGTAAGGTTATGTAAACAATTATCAAAAGAGTTTCCATAAATTGTGAAATCGTCCATAAAAACTT